>NC_044988.1:3484811-3797780 GCF_008728515.1 Papio anubis | reverse complement strand
TTTTTGTATTTTTAGTAGAGACAGGGTTTTACCATGTTGGCCAGGCTGGTCCCAAACTCCTGACCTCAGGTGATCCACCCGCCTCGGCCCCCCAAAGTGCTGGGATTACAGGCATAAGCCACCGTACCTGGCCACACCCATACATTTTACCATGAACCTTCACATCTATAGGACAACCTCATCTGTGAGGCAACATGGCCTGCCAGGAAAAGAGAAAGAGTCATATGGAATGTGACACTGCAGCCTTGGAAAGGTTATCCTACCTCTCTGTGCCTCAGTTTTTCTGACTTAATGAAAGCTAATTTCTTGAGCCTCTTGGGGCTGTGGAGATAAAATAAGAGATAACACATGACAATGCCGGCCCAACATGGGTGCTCAACTGGTGCTCCTTGTTCAGACTGGCTGATCCTCCAGGAGCCCCCAGACAGGCAGGCGAGACAGGCACTGGGGCTGGGAAAGGGCAAGTCACAATCCAGAGACTGGAGATGCCCAGGGTCAGAGAACTGGAAGGGCTGAGAGATGGCCTCGTTCAACACGCATGAATGAACAAACAGGAGAGGCCAGGAGCTACCTGCCTCAGATGGTCCAGCTATGGTGGGGGGTGGCCCTATCCCCCAACTCCTCCCTGGTAACCGGAGGCTGGGATGCTGTGCCTAGGGGTAGCTGGATTTTAGTAGGTTCATCTTCTCAATTACACAGGACCACAGACTCTTTCAGTAAAGAGCCAAAAAGTAAATACTTAAGACTTTGCAGGTCATGCATAGACTCTGTTGCATATCTTTGTTTTTGTTGTTTTGTTTTTTGCTTTTTGTTTTATACAATGTCTAAAAAATGGCCGGGCGCGGTGGCTTATGCCTGTAATCCCAGCACTTTGGGTGGCCGAGGTGGGTGGATCACCTGAGGTCAGGAGTTTGAGACCAGCCTGACCAACATGGTGAAGCCTCATCTCTCCTAAAAATACAAAATTAGCTAGGCATGGTGGCACATGCCTGTAATCCCAGCTACTCAGGAGGCTGAGGCAGGAGAATCGCTTGAACCCAGGAGGCGGAGGTTGCAGTGAGCCGAGATCACGCCATTGCACTCCAGCCTGGACAACAAGAGCAAAACTCCGTCTCAAAAAAAAAAAAAAAAAAGTCTAAAAAATCTAAAAACCATTTTGGCACACAAGCTGCACAGAAAGGAGCCGCAGCTGGATTTGGCCTCCTGGCTCCCTGACATGTCCTGGCACCCCTGAAGCACTCAAGGAGCTTCCTTTCTTCATCCCCTGGAGGAAAGCCAGGCCTGGCCATGGCGCTATTGTGATGTGGCTCCCAGAGCAGTTCCGGGCCTGTTCTAGCATCTGGCCAGGGCAGCAGCCTGAAAGCCGTGGACTTGCTAGGTGCAGCAGTGTCCTGCCCGTGCGCATGGAGCTGCTTTCGTGGCCCGCACTGCTGCTCTCCTGCTCCCACACAACTTCTGCAAACAGTGGCCGGAGCTTATCTTGCTTTGCCAGAATTGCACCCAGGTCCAGGGTCGGTTCTGCTGTCCAGTGTGTAGGAAAGTAAGAGGAAGATCAGGGCCCTTGCACTCCACGAGGAAGCAGACTTCTTTCTGGGCTGCACTCTTCGGACCCCGGCCCGTGGGAAAACTGGGGACGCTGGGCGCCAAAATGAAGACTAGACAGGCAGACCCACATCTCTGAAGGGCTGCGGGAGGGCGTCGGGGGAGGGGAGGACAGGCTTTTCCTTTAGGCTTAGAAGACCCACCGGGACCCGCAGGGAGGAGCTACAGGAGGATGTACATTGTGGCCTGAGGTTGGAGAGAACGTTTCCACAGAACAGCTTGTTCAGTATGTGCCGGGGTAGGTAGAGCCATTTATTAGCACTTGCTAGGTGCCTTGTCACTGTGGTGGAAGACCAGGGAAGCAGAGCTGATGAGGGTTCAGACTTCATCCTTCAAGGAGAGATGGACCACGCATATAATGGGAGACCCCACAGTGCAGGTCTGCAATGCACCGCAGGGGACAGGAAGGCCACAGGGGAGACGCTGCTGAGTAGAATCTACAGTGGGACTGACGCTGATGGAGAGGGCAATCCAGGAAGAGAGAGTGGCCGACACCAAGGCCCGAGAAAGAGGACCTAAGAAAGGAGGTGTTCGAGGGTCTGGCCCGGAGATCAGGGAGGCTTGAGTATAAGGTGCTGTGGGAGACACCTGGGGCTTTAGGGTACCCACCCGAAGGGTAGGTAGGACATATTCCAGGAGGCCCTACACATCATGCAAAGGGCTTTGCATTTTATCCTGTAAGCAGAGGGGAGCTAGTGACACATTTTAACCTGGAAAGGGTCATCATAGCGTTGACATCTGAAAGCACAACGTCACACGCTCTCATGGAAACGCTTTGTGTAACACAGTTCCCCAGCTGGACCGTAGGAACCATGATTGGTGTTGCTCCGGGCCCTTTGGATATTCGTGGAAGGAAGGAAGGAAGTCTAGCAGGAATAGGTTGCAGGCAGAGGAATCGTGAGGGGCTGGAGGGCAGGTAGAGAGACAGGCACTGATCTCCCAGGCGGTCATCACCTGGCTCTTGGGGGAGGGGTGCTGTTAGGTGACTGCAGAGACAGGGCAGCAGCTCCGAAGCACCACACATTTGGATGGATCATTTTATTTCTCAACCTGGAATTTTCACTTATTTGTATGTTTATTTTTAAATCATGTCAAAGAAATAGTGTAGAAAAGAGTTTATAATGAAAAGCAATGCTGCCATCCCACCCCTAGTCCCACTTTCCAGAGGCAATCTCTCCTCACTTTTTCTACATCATTCTTCCTGCAGTCACCACCACAGCTCTGAGTATGTGCTCATCTCGCCATTCTTCGTCCACTGGTTTTAGACGCTACTGGCATTTGCTGCCTCTCCGACGACCGAGCTTCTTGTGCACAGCTCCTTCCTCATCTTCCGTCCCTGAGCAGGTCCATGGCAGCCTTAATTTCTCTATTGTGATTTTAAGTTATGCACCAAGCAACTAGAGATAATGGCACCCTCTGAAGCTCCCCTTTGTAAGGGAGGCGGTCCTTGTCCCCTGCCCTGCTCTCTGGCTTCCCTCCTCCCAGGTGACAGACACACAGGCTCCTCAGACTCCGGGAGCCCTTAAGGAACCTGCAAAGGGCACAGGAAGTATGCTGGAGGTCTTCGCAGAAATTTTGTTGAGACTGGATTTGGGGTTTGGGCAGGTCATGCAGGTGCCATCCCAAGAAGGTTGAGCACGTGTAGCCAGGCGTCCTCACCCTGACAGGACACAGAGGATCGAGCGGAGGGACAGTGCTGACTGGGATACCGGCTGTACCTGCAGCCTAGAGGGGGTGGGAAAGAGCTTGGGATTGATTGAGTGGAGGCAGAGATTTGAGAGAGGTGGACGGGAGAGGACTGGTGTGCCCAGCTCTGAAGGCAGGACCTCTGGGACATTTTCAATGCTCTTCAGTTTTCTTTGAAAAGAAAAAAGGCCCAGATCCCAGGTGCTGGCCCATTCATCTTCCCTGGAGTATTCATTCTGCTGAATTCTGGAAAAGATTTATATACCAGTGGCATTCTGTAGTGAGTGCTAGGCTGGAATTCAAACCCAGGTCCACCTCTTTTCAAGACAAGTTCTTTTCTCATTTCCGAGGGGCCAGGGAAATTCTGAGTGGGGTAGAAAAGAAATCACTTCCCTGCACTGGTTCTGTGGGGGCCAAAAGATCAGGAGATGATTGCCATTGAAAAGGTAGCTTGTTACTCACAGTTCCCAAGAGGAGGGAGCCCCCCACCATGCAGGGCCGCATGGGGAAGCCCCAGGGTTGATCAGGAGGCAGAGGGAATGGCAGGGAACTGTGGTCCAGGGCCTTTGCTATGGTTTCCACAGGAAGAAATGGGGAAGGGAAGGGAAGCAGGCTAAAGACTGGCTAGTGTGAATCATTTCAGTGGGCTCTGAGGCATAGGAGCTGCACCTTGGGTCTGGTAATTAGGGCAGGTGGACAGTGGCCTGTGGGTGAGAAGGCTGGATGGTTGGGGGTGTGGGATCTGGGTTGGTTGGTTTGCATCTGAAACGCACAGTCCCAGGTGAGATCCTTTACTCTGTCTAGGAGTTGGCTAACCCTGGGAGGGCAGGCCCCAGGTGTCAAAGCATCACAATACAGACAATAAAAGACACAGTGAGACCTGGTCCTTCATTCTCTGCACTCCACTGGCATATCCAACTGTACAGTCATTGACTGTGAGCATTTGTCTTACCACTGGGCTGAGTTTCTGTGGAAGACAGAGTAGGTCCTAACCAAAACTCAATGGACTGAAGGAACGCAGGCTCCAGTTTCACCTGATGGAGCTTGTAGTGACTTGCATGACAGATGCTGGTAACAGGTCCACAGCAGGGCCAGCCTGGAAGTGCTATCTTGCAGGGTTCTCGCAGTCACTTCCTTCTCCAGGTCTTGTCAGCCTTCCCCAGGGTGTAATGTGAGTTCTTTCCTCCTCCCAGATGGTGTTTTGGTGACCAGGAAGGGACGTATTTCAACCTTCCCCAAAGATGAGGTGGCCTTTGGCCTCAGGCATTTGCCACAAACTCATGTCATCTCTGTGTCTTAGGACATTTGTTTGAGGGGCAGGGGAACAAATGGATTGCAGAGAACCATCCTGGCTGAAAATATCCTGGCAAAGCTTAAGGAAGCGCTTGAGACACTTCACACCGAGGAGCACAACCAGCTCGCGCAGCTGTGTGAAAAGCGTGGAGAAGTCATTAATCTGGTATTAAATTATACTTTTTAAAATTTTCTTTTTGCCTAGCTGCTCATGCTGTCAAATTACTCAGCAACCCTACGTAGTTGAAACCAGATGTTTACTCAGGAGTGTAGGAGAGGATTACTTTCCAAATCCACAACGCAAGGCTAACTTTATTCTTGATTCGTAACGTGAAGCCCAGGGACGAATATGTGTGTGTGTGCGCACGTGTGGGTGTGTGGGTGCACGTGTGGGTGCATATGTGTGTGTGTGGATGTGTGTGTCCGTGTGTGTGTGTGTGTGGGCGGGTGTGGATGTGTGTGCGTTTATGTGGGTGCATGTGTGCATGTGTGTGTATGCATGTGGGGGGGGTGCGTGTGTGTGCGTGTGCATGTGTGCATGTGTGTGCATGTGTGTGTGCGTGTGTGGGTGAGTGTGTGTGTGCATGTGTGTGTGCACGGGTGCGTTTGTGCATGTGTGTGAGTGCGTGTGTGCGTTGCGTGTGTGTGCGTGCGTGTGTGGGTGCGTGTGTGCATGTGCATGTGTGTGGGTGCCTGTGTGTGTGCGTGTGTGGGCGCCCTGCAGCCCACAGTGGGGTTGAAGGGGTCACATGTAGAAGGGGCTCAAACAGCTACAGTGATTTAGGAGATTTATGAGACTCCAGCCACCCTCAAGTCATCTCAGAGAGGGGGTGGGATAGGATGAGACTGGCGAACTGGCTGTTCCTTCTGCTGCCTCCTGAATGGCTGGTGAGGAGTGACTCCTTTGGAGAGCCGAGTGAAATTCTGGCGTTTGGATGCTCAGCACACGTTTTCCGCACAGTGTGTCATATGAACACTTGGTTGTTTCTGTGCAATGCTCTGTACATTGTACATTTCTACACATATATCTACAGTGTGCCTTGTTACAAAACTATATGTGTTCTACAAGACACTCCACATTCCCTTGCTAAGGGATCTTCAAAGGGAATTTTGAGGTAATTTTCCCCTTTGGCACTGAGTTTAGGATGGATCCTTGTGTCCGATGGGATACCCCTTAAAAAGTCTTTAATTCTTTGCTGTTGACAAAGCACATTTACAACCTTTAGCCTACTTGACTCCCCAAGCAATCCCAGAGGGGCAGGAGAAGGCAGAGTTTCCATGTTACATAGATTAGGTAGCATCAGCCACCGGCCTTAGGGGCCTCATCTAGGTTGCTTGTCTTTGCTAATTATCAAGTGTAAAATAAGTTGACAATTTTTTTTTTTTAAGATGGAATCTCACTCTGTCGCCCAAGCTGGAGAGCAGTGGCGCGATCTCGGCTCACTGCAAACTCCGCCTCTCAGGTTCACGCCATTCTCTTGCCTCAGCCTCCCGAGTAGCTGGGACTACAGGCGCCCGCCACCACACCTGGCTAATTTTTTTGTAATTTTAGTAGGGACGGGTTTCACCGTGTTAGCCAGGATGGTCTCCATCTCCTGACCTCGTGATCCACCCGCCTCGGCCTCCCAAAGTGCTGGGATTACAGGCGTGAGGCACCACATCCAGTCTCCTAAGTTGACAATTTATTTGGAAGAAGTCAAAAGTATTCATGAGACTTCATAATTCTGCCGTTAACTTGAAACTCTGAAGCCAACTCCCAAAGCAGAGATGTGGCTCTGAAAGAGGCTCTGGAAGAGGGTCTCCTAGCTCTGAATCAGGTCCCCCACGGTGGGGCAGGGTCACTCTGAGATCCTCTACCCTCAGCCAGCCGCCTGGGCCACTCCTTTCTTCCTTGCAGCTTGCACTTCTGCCGAGATCAATGACATTGCTTGGGACAGGCTAGGTCAAGCCCCTGAGGTGCAATTACGTATTCCTCTTTAGACTATGCCTTTAAGAATTGGTTTAGTTTTTCACAAATTTGCTACGGTTCTGCCTCATCTTCAGCAGTCACCTCCAGGGTATTCATTCAGAGCCTGCCCCTGAGCTGAGTAAGGAAGGGGAGGAAGCAGAAGCAGCAGGCAGGGGGCATGGCACCTCTTTGATCCCCTCCGTCTAGAAATGTTCTCAGCTCTGAGTCCCGTAGTGGGGCTTACTTTGTTTGTGGAGGTCCTTGTAATATTATCAATAGCTACCAGGGGTTTAATGTCATCCAGGTGTCAGGCACTACTCCAGGCATCTTATGTGCATCACCCTATTTAATTCTCACGGCAGTCCTGTGAGGCAGGCAGTGTGGCAACATGGGAAAAGCTCTGACCTTAGACTCAGAAGGACCTTGTCTTCTAATCACAGTGCTGTCCCTTCCTGGCAAGTTACTTACCGCCTTCTCAGCTTCCTCACCCATAAAACCGTACTATGTAGGCTGGGTGTGGTAGCTCACACCTGTAATCCCAGCACTTTGGGAGGCTGAGGCGGGCAAATCACTTGAGGCCAGGAGTTAGAGACCAGCCTGGCCAATATGGCGAAACCTGTCTCTACTAAAAATACAAAAAATTAGCCAGGCATGGTGGCATGTGCCGGTAGTCCCAGCTGCTTGGGAGGCTGAGGCAGGAGAATCACTTGAACCCGGGAGGCAGAGGTTGCAGTGAGCTGAGATTGCACCACTGCACTCCAGCCTGGGTGACAAAGCAAGACCCTGTCTGGAAAAAAAAAAAAATACTATCTAAGGCAAAGGGTGGTGGTTGTGTGAGGATTCCATGAAATAACAACATGCACTTACTAAATCACGACCAGACCATCCTAGTACTACCATCACTTCTGTTCTACACACACCAAGGTGTCTGTGCAACTGACTTTTAATACTTGCTTCACACATTCACAATGTCATCAGCCTGGGTAGGGCAGGTCTCTAGTGCATAGGGCTAGAAAAGGAAGGAAAGAAAGTTTCACTGACTTTTCTTTTCTCAATCAGATGTGCCTAAGTGATGAAGAGCCAATGTGCAGGATATTCAAGCTCTTTGGGGACCACAGTTCTCGCCAGGTAGCCAAGATTGCTGATGCGTACACAGAGAGAAACGCTTTGCTGAGGACATTCAGCAGGTACTGCAGAGATCTGAGAGCACAGCCCAGGAAACTGAGGTATGGCTTGAATGGTTCCTCTCTTGTCCCTGCATTAACAGGAAGACAATGTTTGGTTCTGGATTCAACAGTTTTCTCTTCAGAGCACTAGGCCAACAAAGGTCGTGTATAAATGCAAGGGAGAAATCATACATTGCATTCTCTAGAGACAGGTTCCCCTTGAGTCTGTCCTGAAACATGCCAAGTTTTGAAATGTGCACCTTAAGAACTGGGTCAGTCCTGATTACTTTCAGGACTTCAAAAAGTAAACAGTTAATAGCCAATTAATTTGCCTTCCCTGAGTTCAGGAGATGGAGCTAAGTGTCGAGGGAGACCACAGCAGTTAGAGTACCTAGGACAGAGTTCAGAGAGGAGATGGTTACACAAAGAGAGATCCTGCAGACCTGTTGAGGGTCTTCCTTGACTACTTAGCAGTGAACTGATCAGCATATGTCTGTGAAGACACTACCCAAGGTTAGACAAGGAAACAAAAATACTGAGGGAAGAGCACCTGATGCTTGCACAGGACAAGGAACGATGCCTATTTCCACAAGACCGGAAAAACTCATACATCATGGAACACTGGGAAGAGTACTCGGAAGGTCTTGCCTCCGAGTAGTCGGGAATAATTAGCCCTAGATGAACCACTGCTGTGGATCCACCTAAAAAACAATAAAAGCAAGACCTGAAAGGATCAAACTCTTTCCAAGTAGCTCCACTGCATCCCATAACAAAATTGACGATTTATAGGAATACAAAAATATCCAGCTCCCAACCAAGTAAAATTCACAATGTCTGGCATCCAATCAAAGATTACCAGGCAGGCAAAGAAGCAGGAAAACATCGTCTATAATGAGGACAATAATCACACAATCAAAATCAAATCAGAACTGAGACAGATGTTAGAATTAATAGATGAAGACACTAAAAGTTATAATAATTATATTCCATATTTCAGAACATTACAGACAGAAAATATAAAAATAGGCTGGAGTGCAGTGGCAGGATCTCGGCTCACTGCAAGCTCAGCCTCCTGGGTTCACACCATTCTCCTGCCTCAGCCTCCTGAGTAGCTGGGACTACAGGCCCCCCCCACCACACCCGGCTAATTTTTTGTATTTTTAGTAGAGATGGGGTTTCACCGTGTTAGCCAGGATGGTCTCTATCTCCTGACCTCACGATCCGCGCACCTCTGCCTCCCAAAGTGCTGGGATTATAGGCGTGAGCCACTGGCCTGGTCAAAAATTTTTTTAATTTAAAAAGAATTTCCTTATGGGAAAATTATGAGGGAGGTGTGTAGCTGTTTTATCTTTGTAGCTATCTTATTTATGAATAAAATGGGAGGCAGGTTGCCTGACACAGCTCACTGCTTGACTTTTCCCTTTGGCTTAGTGATTTTGTGCCCCAAGATTTATCTTTCTTTCACAAGAGGTATACATTGTTCATGTGCAGGAAGACTCAACATTGTTGAGCTGTTGGTGCTCCCCAAATTGTTCTATAGCTTTAATCCAATTATTAATCCAATTGTTATTAATCTCAGCAAACTTTTTTTTTAGTTAACAAGGCGATTCCAAAGTTTAGATGGAAAGGCAAGGATTCTAGAGTAGCCAAAACAATTTTGAAAAAGAACAAAGTTGAAGTGCTAACACTACCTGATTTGAAGAACTATTATAGCTGGGTATGGTGGCTCTCGCCTATAATCCCAGCACTTTGGGAGGCTGAGACTAGAGGATCGCTTAAAGCCAGGAGTTCAAGACCAGCCTGGGCAACAAAGCAAGACCCTGTCTCTACAAAAAATTAAAATAAAATTAGCCAGGTGAGGTGGCATGTACCTGTAGTCCCAGCCATCCATTTGGGAGGCTAAGGCAGGAGGGCTGCTTGACCCTAGGAGTATGAGGCTGCAGCAAGCTATGATTGTACCACTGCTCTCCAGCCTGAGCCACAGAGTGAGACCTCTCTGAAAAAAGATTTTTAATAAAAAACAAAAATCAGAAAGTATTATTATAAAGCTATAACCATCAAAACAAAATAATATTGGCATAAGGATACACAAATGGAACAGTGGAAAATAATAAAGAGTTGGGAAATAAACCCACAAATCTGAGCTCTTACAAGGCTACAGAAGCAATGCAGTGGAGGAAGGATGGCCTTTTCAGTGAATATCCATATACCAAAACATTTTTTTTTAAAAAAAAAGGAAAGAAAGGTAGAAAGGAAGGAAGAAAACAAAGAAAAAAAGAACCGGCATTGATCCTTAATACTATATGTAACAGATCTCTTAATAGATCATAAACTTACATACAACATCTAAAACTATAAAACTTACAGAAAAAAAAGGAGAAAAATATTTGCAAAGCACATACCTGATAAAAGGTAAAGAATATAAAGAACTCTCAAAACTCGACAATAAGAAAACAAACAACTCAAAAAAAATGGGCAAAGTATTTGCATACTTCACCAAAGAAGCTACACGGATGAAAAAAATAAACATATGCAAAGGTTGTCTTAAGGAAATGCAAATAAAACCAGGAGATAGCACTACACCCCTCTTACAAAGGATAAAGCATACCAAGTGTTGATGAGGATGCGGAGGAACTGGAACTCATACACTGCTGTCAGAAATGGTCTAGACACTTTGAGACAGTCTGGCAAATTTCTAAAAAGTTAAAGATGTGATCCAGTCATTCCATTCCTAGGTCTCAAAGCATGTGAGAATAGGAAATGGACATGCACACAGAGACTTGTGCACAAATGTTCCAAGTAACTTTTTCAACGAATAGGCATGAACTGGAGACAACCCAGATGTACAGATGAATGGAGAAACAAATTGATATACACAAGAACCCATGAATGGAACTGAAAATTGCTGAGTGAAAGAAGCCAGACAAAAAAGAGCAAGATTCTGTTCATATAAAATTTTAGAAAATGCAAACTCATATACAATTAGAGAAAGAAGGTCAGTGATTGCTTGGAGAGGCAAGGTCAGGAATGGGTAGAAGGAAGGCATGAGGAAACTTTTGGGAGTGATAGATATGTTCGTGATCTTGCTTGTGATGATGGTTTCCAAATACCAAAGAAGTTTCAAAACTTATCAAATTATACACTTCTTGGTACATAAATTACACTCAATAAAGCTATTTTATTTTATTTATTTATTTATTTATTTATTTATTTATTTATTTATTTGTTTGTTTATTTTTCCCTGAGATGGAGACTTGCTCTGTCGCCCAGGCTGGAGTACAGTGGCGCAATCTCGGCTCACTGCAACCTCTGCCTCCTGGGTTCAAGCGATTCTCCTGCCTCGGCCTCTGACTGGCTGGGATTACAGGCATGTGCCAACATGCCAGGCTAACTTTTGTATTCTTAGTAGAGATGGGGTTTCCTCATGTTGGCCAGGTTGGTCTCGAACTCTTGACCTCGTGATCCAGCTGCCTCTGCCTCCCAAAGTGCTGAGATTACAGGCATGAGCCACCGTACCCGACAATAAAGCTATTTTAAAGATTTAAAGGATATTGAAAAACTGAGCTTACTGAACTCTAGTATGCATATGGCATTATCAGAAAACAAAATGCATACTTTCCTCATTCATTTATTTATTTGTCTGCATCTCTTGGATGTCTGTCAGGTGCTAGGCCCTGTGATGGTGACTGGGTGTACAAGAGAAAGCAAGACAAAGTTCCAGCTCAGTGAATTTTATTTCCCCAGTTGTTTACAAATGCTTTGATTTGACCTTTAGATAAATTTGTCAACCATTAGTATCTTGGTTCTACTGAAGGAGTAAGAACACTTTAAACTGAAATTCTTTTTTCTTTCTTTTTTTTTTTTAGTTGAGATGGAGTCTCGCTCTGTCACCCAGGCTGGAGTGCTGTGGCATGATGTCGGCTCACTGCAACCTCCGCCTCCTGGGTTCAAGCAGTCCTCTCGCCTCGACCTGCCAAGGAGCTGGGATTACAGTCGCACGCCACCACATCCAGCTAATATTTGTATTTTTAGTAGGGACGGGGTTTCACTGTGTTGGTCAGGCTGGTCTTGAACTCCTGACCTCAAGTGATCTGCCCACCTCAGCCTCCCAAAGTGCTGGCATTACAGGCGTGAGCCACCCCACCCGGCCCCATTTTAAGCTGAAATTCAGTGGTGGTGAAGAGCTAAATTAATACTTTTGAGAAATGCCCCTGCAATGGTACACTCTGAATTGGAGGGCTCTGTTCTGGACCCTAACGATCCAGCTTAATGGTACACTCTGAATTGGAGGGCTCTGTTCTGGACCCTAACGATCCAGCTTAATGGTACACTCTGAATTGGAGGGCTCTGTTCTGGACCCTAACGATCCAGCTTAATGGCTCACTGAGGGGTACTGAGGAAAACCATAACTCTATGTGCTGGGAATCCAAGTGTATTTTAAATGAGAAGCAGGGCTGGGGGAGATAAACAAGCTTGTTCTTGTGTGAACTTCTCCATGGGAGTTGTCCTGTTCGAAAACAAGTGTACTGTACCATTTATTCCTTATCATAAAAACAGAAATTTGAATGACTCATTCAAGCTAACGAATAAGGTGGAATCTATGTTAAATCTTTTTCATATTTGTGGCTCTGTTCTCAATAGAAAGTCCTAAAATATTTATCAGAAAATAGATCATTTCACTTATCAGAAAATAGACCCTTTTACAAGTATAAAATAATCCACAACTTGTAGCATTTTAATATTCCTATATAGAACAGAACTGTAAGTTTTCTTGGAAGCTGAAGTACAACCAAACTAGTGTTAAAAATTCAAAAGAAATGTTTTAAATCTTAAAGGACCCAACTGGGTGAAGGATACAAATAAATCAAGAGTCTTCTCTTTATTAACTTCTTTCCTTTCTTGACCCCATGTGCCAACATCTCAGGAAACACTCACTTCCAGTTACTCTGCATAGAGTAGTCTGTGTTTAGTAACTATTTTCTGGACTCGAGGGAAGTAAAATGGCCACAACCTCCAGGAGATCTACCCTTCCTGTCTTTCCCAACTTCTACAGCTCACTTGGCCACTTCTTAATGTTCATCTTCCTCTATTACATCTACAAATCTTGGTGTGCCCCACTGCTCAGCCCTCAGGCCTGTGTCTACATTCTCTCCAAAAATAATCTCATCTCAAGTCCCTTCCTTTAAAAATCCTCTGTGCTGATGACTCCCACAGCTAGATCTCCAACTCAGATCCCTGTCTTGATCCCAGTCCCACACAACTGCCTCCGTGAAGTCCCCATAGGGGCCAGGCATGGTGGCTCATGCCTGTAATCTCAGCCCTTTGGCAGGTAGATGCAGGCAGATGCAGGGTCTAAGAGTTCCAGACCAGCCTGGGCAACATGGCAAAACCCCATCACTACAAAAAACACAAAAATTATGCAGTCTTAGTGGTGTGAGCCTGTAGTCCCAGCTACTCGGGATGCTGAGGTGGGAGGATCACTTGATCTAGAAAGGTCGAGGCTGCAGTAAGCTGTGATGGCACCTGCACTCTAGCCTGGGTGACAAAGCGAGACAGAGAAAAGAAAGGAAAGGAAAAGAAAGGAAAGAGAAGGAAAGGAGAGGAGAGGAGAGGAAAGGAAAGGAAGAGAAGAAAAGAAAGAAGAGAGAGAGAGAGAAATCTTGACGGGATGCCCTCAAGCATCTCAACCATAACATGCACAAAAGAGAATTCTCAATTCCTTGCTACCCACCCCAAAATTCCTCCTCCTAACCTGCTGGACTCCAGGTACCATGGCTCCCCAGGGATCGGAATGACTGGGGCTATCACTGCAGCACCCCTCCTTATGAATTGCATCTGTTACCGGCAGCAAATCCGAGTGGGTCTGCAGCGACCTGAATTCTTGCCTCCTCAGCAAACAGAATTTGACGGAAGGGGATAAGGTCGAGGGAGAGACTGAGGCAAGTTTTAGAGCCGGAGTGACAGTTTATTAAAAAGCTTTAGAGCAGGACTGAAAGAAATAAAGTATATTTGGACCTGGAAATTAACGTACTATCCTCATCACTTCTGGGTCGGGCCCTCTGGGAAGATGGCAGCAGTGCAGGGAGCCGAGGTGAAAGTGGATGGTAGCGAGCCAAAACTGAGCAACAAAGTCTCTGTTGCCCCGGCTGGAGTGCAGTGGTGGTGGTGACCATTAGTTCCAGGCTGTTCTGCCATGTTGACACAAGCTGCTGTAAGGCTTGTTAGGGGGTCCCTGCACAAAACCTCCTGGGTAGAGTTGGGTCGCAGGGAACTGTGACTGGGTCAACTTGCTCCTTTTACAGCGCCTCACAAGGACAAGCCATTTTCTGATCAAAGAAGTGAGCTGAAGAGACGCCTGAAAGCCAATAAGAAAGTAGCAGAGAAGGAAGCCAAGCGGAAAGGGCTCAGTGAGAAACAGCTAAGCCAAGCCACCACTGCTGCCACCAAGCACACCACTGACAATGGTGTGGGTCCTGAGGAAGAGAGCCTGGACCCAAATCAATACAACAAAATCCACCGTCAAGCAATTCATCAACGGAAGGTCAAAGGGGAAGATCCATCCCCACACAAGTTCTATGTAGACATCTCACTGACTTCATCCCAGAATATAGTCACCTACAGCCTGGGGATCACCTGACTGACATCACCTTAAAGGTGGCAGGTAGGATCCACACCAAAAGAGCTTCTGGAGGAAAGCTCGTCTTCTATGAGAGGGGGTGAAATTGCAAGTCATGGCCAATTCCAGAAATTATAAATCAGAAGAAGAATTTATTCATATTAATAACAAACTGTGTCAGGGAGACATAACTGGAGTTCAGGGAGTCCTGGGAAAACCAAGAAAGGTGAGCTGAGCATCATTCCGCATGAGATCACACTGCTGTCTCCCTGTTTGCAGATGTTACCACATCTTCACTTTGGCCTCAGAGATAAGGAAACAAGGTATCACCAGAGATATGTGGACTTGATCCTGAATATTTTGTGAGGCAGAAATTTATCATCTACTCTAAGAGCATCACATATATAAGAAGTTTCTTGGCCGGGCGCGGTGGCTCAAGCCTGTAATCCTAGCACTTTGGGAGGCCGAGATGGGCGGATCACGAGGTCAGGAGATCGAGACCATCCTGGCTAACATGGTGAAACCCCATCTCTACTAAAATACAAAAAAAATTAGCCGGGTGAGGTGGCGGGCATCTGTACTCCCAGCTACTCGGGAGACTGAGGCAGGAGAATGGTGTGAACCCAGGAGGCGGGGCTTGCAGTGAGCTGAGATCCGGCCACTGCACTCCAGCCTGGGCAACAGAGCCAGACTCCGTCTCAAAAAAAAAAAAAAAAAAAAAAAAAAAGGAAGTTTCTTGAATGAGCTGGGATTCCTAGAGATTGAAACTCCCATGATGAACATCATCCCAGAGGGAGTTGTGGCCAAGCCTTTCATCACTTATCACAACAAAGTGGACATGAATTTATATATGAGAATTGCTCCAGAACTCTACCATGCTTGTGGTTGGTGGCATCGACCAGGTTTATGAAATTGGACGCCAGTTCCGGAATGAGGGGATTGATTGATTTGACACACAATCCTGAGTTCACCACCTGTGAGTTCTACGTGGCCTATGCAGACTATCACGATCTCATGGAAGTCATAGAGAAGATGGTTTCAGGGATGGTGAAGCATATTACAGGCAGTTACAAGGTCACCTACCCCCAGGTGGCCCAGAGGGCCAAGTCTATGATATTGACTTCACCCCATCCTTCCAGAGAATCAACATGTTCATGGATGAAAACTTCTGTCTGCCCCGGAATACGGGCTGCCCCCCACAGCTGGCTGGGACATGGGCATTGACCAAGTCGCCATGTTTCTCACGGACTCCAACAACATCAAGGAAGTACTTCTGTTTCCTGCCACGAAACCCGAAGACAAGAAGGAGAATGTAGCAACCACTGATATGCTGGAAAGCACAACAGTTGGCACTTCTGTCTAGAAAATAATAATTGCAAGTTGTATAACTCAGGCGTCTTTGCATTTCCGCAAAACATCAAGGTCTGCAAGGGAATTCTCGTGTGTCGCTTTCCATTTGACTTCTGCGGTTCAGTTCAGTCATCAGAATAGAGACAAAGAATTAAACATTTCTTTTTAATCCTTGTTACCAAATAAACCATTTGTCTCTTCTCAAAAAAAAAAAAAAGAAAGAAAGAAAGAAAGTACATTTGGAAGACGGCCAGCGGGCAACTTCAGAGTGCATTGTTTGACCTTTGACCGGGGGTTTTCTACATTGGCATGCTTCCGGGCAGTTGCGTCCCTTCTCCCCTGATTCTTCCAGTGGGGTGGGCTGTCCCCATGTGCAGTGGCCCGCCAGCACTTAAGAGGAGCTGCATGCACAGTGCGTTTACTGGAGTTGTGAGCATGCTCACTCGAGGCGTTCTTCCTGTCCTGGTCGAGTGTTCCTAGACAGTCATGTAACAGTTACACTCCACCGTTTTACCCCTTAGTGCGCATGCTTGAGCCCACTCCCCCAACTCCTGAGTTTTGTTTGTTTGTTTGTTTTTTGTTTTGTTTTGTTTTTTGAGATGGAGTCTCGCCCTGTCACCCAGGCTGAAGTGCAATGACACCATCTTGGCTCACTGCAACCTCCGCCTTTCAGGTTCAAACAATTCTCCTGCCTCAGCCTCCCCAGTAGCTTGGATTATAGGCGCCTGCCACCACACCCAGCTAATTTTTGTATTTTTAGTAGAGACGGGGTTTCACCATGTTGGCCAGGCTGGTCTCAAACTCCTGACCTCAGGTGATCCGCCCACTTCAGCCTCCCAAAGTGCTGGGATTACAGGCATAAGCCACTGTGCCTAGCCAGGATCCCTTTCTTAGAAGGCAGGAAACTGAGATCCAAGTCTACCCAGCTAGCAAGAACCAAGGTTCTCCTGGGTCTGTGTGGCTCCATTGGTGTGCTTTCCTCTACTTTTTGCTGCCCCATCTGGAAAGACCTGATCACCGGGTGATACTGGTACTGGGGTTTATTTATTTTACTTATTTTTGAGAGATGGTCCTGCTGTGTCACCCAGGCTGGAGTGCAGTGGCACAATCACGGCTCACTGCAGCCTTGACCTCCTGGGCTCAAGGGATCCTCCCATCTCCGCCTCCAGAATAGCTGGGACTGCAGGCATGTACCACCATGCTCAGCTAATTTTTGTATATTTTGCAGAGATGGGGTTGTGCCATGTTGCCCAGGCTGGCTTCAAACCCCTGAGCTCAAGCAATCCACCTGCCTTGGGTCTCAAAGTGTTGGGATTACAGGTGTGAGCCGCTGTGCCTAGCTTGGTGCTGGGCTTCAGGGGTGAACTGAAGACCACCAGTTCTAGAGTATGAGATCTTGACTTTTTCTAGAAATGTTAGAATGGTTGTATCTTAGATTTCATTTATTCCCCTCTAAATTATTCAGGTGATTTCTTCCATGTGGCTATTCTTTCAACAATGGTCTGCATTTGGCTGTAGCAGAAGTCCATGAGCAGTGGCTTTAAAGAATTAGGGGTTCTATTTTTTTACTTTAATGAAATGTCTCAAGGTAGGAAGTCAAGGCTGGCTGGCTTGCGAGCCGTGATGCTCCAGCCCTTTTCTCTCAGCTATTTGGTATGTGCTCTTGTCAGCAAGTAGTCACAGGATGACTGTTGCATATAGGCATCCTGTCCGTGATCCCGGCAAGGAGAAAGGGAAGGATCAAGACTGGTCCCAGGGGCACCTACCCACTTTTAAGCAGCTTCCCAGAAGCCCACCTGACTGGATTCTACTTCTGCTTCCATTGCACACCTGGTTACTCCCAATGTCAAGGGAAGCAGGAAATGAATGTCGTATTTTTAGCTGCCCACATTGGTTTCTCCAAAAAATCAGAATTCTTTGGGTAGGAAAGAGGTGAAAAACGGGTAGTGGTCTGGCAACCAGCAGTGTCTGCCAGGTCTGGGGCCTCCCTGACTCAGGGTGGAAGCCCGGGCAGAGCAGAGCCTGTGGGCTGGAGGGCCTCCCTGCAGGGCTTGCCTAAGTGTGTGTTAGTGCTCCCTTGGCAGGACACAGAGAGGCTCATCAGACCTGCCCTCCGGTGCCACCAGCAGAAGGACCATGATCGAAACCATCGGAAACTGCCTGATCAGCGGCATCCACAGCTGCAGCTGCATGGTTACCTTGAAGCAGGAGCTGGAGCTGGAGCATGGCTCCGAGTTGGAGAGGATGCAGTGGGTGGCCCGGGACCTCACAGCCCCCCACCAGCTCTGCCACCAGATGCTGAGGCTCCTGCAGCAGCACCGGAATGCGGTACAGTTTCTGCAAGAAAGGACAAAAAGCTCAGGATAGAGATGAAGAGGCTCATGCATGACGGCATGGTCCCCCAGGTCCCTGAAAAGGACAACGTGTCTATCAGGCACTATTTTCAAGAGCTCATTAAAGGAATAGATACTGCTGGCTTGGTCCTGCCTGAGTTAGCCCAGGCGCTGGCCACCGCAGCCAGGCTGCCCCAGGCCTGCAGGATGGGCGGGGCCGTGCAGAGCGAACTGTTGGAACAAACGCTCCAGGAGATTTTATGCAAGTCAGAGTTGGGCTTGCTGCCAAAACCGAACAAAGAGGCAAAGCTTCCTGGGGACCCATGTTATTCCTCCTCCACTTCCTCCACTGGTGTGTTCTCCACACAAGGAAGTGGGTTTAGGTCTAGGGAATCAACAGTGTAAAGTCGTATTTTGACCTCAAAATGTCAAACACTTTCATCATTTTGTCTGTAATTTGAAAGTTGCTAGACTTCACTTCTTAAAAAGAAAAAAAAAAACTTTCCACATTGTGATCTCTCTCCTGATTTGGGTTATTCTGCTGCTAATTAATCATCCAGAGTTTTTTTTGTTTTGTTTTGTTTTTGTTTTTTTCATTTTTAATGGAAACCTGCTTTAAAAGCTTGTTGCTGAAAGCTAACATAGGAGGACTTTAACTAGTGGGAGATGCTGGGCTTGGCTGGGCTGGAGGTGGTGCAGGAGGTGAGTTCTTGGCACAACTGAACAGAACAGCATTGTGCTCTGATGACTTACTATGCAATTTCAGCTCAATTGAGCTTCAAATACTAGACATTACAATGGCAATGACTCCACAGAAATGAAGCCTTTGGTTAGCCCTTGTCCATGGATTTTGTTCTTTTTCCATCACAACAGTCCTAACTGCAGTTTATTCAATGCTTACCATAGACTACTATGCACCCTTCGTATTAACGCGTTAATTTAATTCTCAAAATAACTAAAAGAGCTGAGAATTATTATCTCCACCTTATAGGTAGACACTCAGGGTCAAAAAATGTAAATAACTGATTTAGGATCACACATTTACTTAAACAGTGAGCCGTAAAACAAATCCAAGTCCATCTGGGTGAGGCCTAGTTTCTTGTGGGATATTCCCAAGTTTCTGAAAGCAGTACTGATTTGGAAATATCACCTTAAAGAACACTGCTGGCCTGGGGCGGTGGCTCACACCTGTATAATCTCAGCACTTTGGGAGGCCAACGCAGGAGGATCACTTGAGGCCAGGAGTTTGAGATCAGTCTGGGCAACATAGGGAGACCTTGTCTCTACCAAAAAAAAAAAAAAATTCTTTTTTTAAATGGTCAAACGTGGTGTCCCCCACCTGTAGTTCCAGCTACTTGGAATGTTGAGGTGAGAGGATCGCTTTAGCCTAGGAGTTCGAAGCTGCAGTGAGCTATGATCGTGCCACTGCACTCCAGCCTGAGTGATAGAGTGACATCCTATCTTTAAAAAGAAACCACTATTACAATTCTCCAGGAGTTCACTCACTCCTCTTTCCAGTCCACTAGTTTTTATTAAACATTTATCTTAAAATTCAGTGTTGATGAAATACTTTGTGCATACCTATTTATGCACAAGCACCGAGTTGAATGCTTTATGTACGTTACATTATGAGAACTCCATTCCACCTGCGGAGGCAAGCATTTGCCTCGTGCCCCGTGCCCACCGAACAGACAGATGAACTGAGGTGAAAGAAGATCAGCAGTTTGTCCAAAATCGCAAATAGCATGGTAGAAATGCGGATTGCAGATGTCACTCTCAAGCCAGTCCTCCTCCTAACCACTTCATTAGTAGCATCTCTGGTTGCAAGTGACAGAAATTCCATCCAGCTCCGGGGAGAAAAGAGGGAAATGTACAGCTTCTGACGCTCAGTGGGGAAGCGGGGGAGTGGCCTTGAGGATGCCTGGATGTGGGGACTCAGCTGCTATCATGACCTCTTTCTCTGCTTTTTGTCTCTTTTCCTTTCTGAGACAGAGTCTTGCTCTGTCACCCAGGCTGGAGTGCAGTGGCGTGATCTCAACTCACTGCAACCTCCGCCTCCTGGGTTCAAGTGATTCATTCTCCTGCCTCAGCCTGCCGAGTAGCTGGGACTACAGGCGTGTGTCACCACAATCAGCTAATTTTTGTATTTTTAGTAGAGATGGAGTTTTGCCATATTGGCCAGGCTGGTCTCGAACTCCTGACCTTGTGATCTGCCGGCCTCGGCCTCTAAAATGCTGGAATTACAGGCGTGAGCCACCATGCCCGGCCTTGTCTCTGTTTCTTTACTCTTGCTTTGCTTTTTCTGCTGTGGGCTGACTTCTTCTCACATGTCATTACAGCTTGAGATCTGAGGCTAAGAGGACTTCCTTCTCCTATTCATGTTTACTACATTTCTAGGAGGGGACACTGGCCTTACTGAGGTACTGTCCCCTTATAGGACTTACCAGTGTGTGTTACCCACTCACCTCCGTTTTTAAGGTACTGTGATTAACAGCTGAGACCAAAACCCCACTAACTAAAGTGGGGCAGGAGCTGTATTTCAAAAGAAGAGGCCATGCTTCCAGGCCAGAGGACACAAATTTAGATGACTTCAGAGGCCAGGCTCGTAGTAAGAATGAAGCAGGCTCAATGGGGACTGTGACAAATATCAGAGCCCATGCTGCACATAAAGAAAATATTGTCATGTTGGAATGTAGGCTGAGTGTAGCCAGAGATGCCAATTTTTTTTAGAAAAGCAAGAAATCTAGATTTTTTTTTCCTTTTAAATGTCTTGATTCTTTTGCATGCTGTCAGCTAGTTAAAAATAGCTTTAAAACATTGCGTGGGTGTAAGAAAGAACTTCTGTGAACCAGATGTGACCCCCAGGCCATCACCAGTTTGCAAACCCCTGGTTGTAGGTAGAAAATATAATGAATGTCCAGTCCACCCTGGAATGCTCCCTGGGGAGACTCACTATGCCTGGGCCCCCAGCTGTGGGTTTTCTCTCTTTCTGCTGTAATTCTTCAAGAGGCAGCTTTTCTGAGCACAGAGAAAATGGGAGGCTCCTAGGTGAGGTTCTGGAAGGCACTATCCAGACATCACCCTCGTGGTCAAAAAATCCATGATGCTCTGTGCTAAGACAGACCTGGGCTGACTGTTGCAGAAGACCCAGTGTATTAGGCAGGGTTCACCAGAGAAACAGCCAAGAGGAGATATATCCAGATATAAAGAGATTTATTATGAGGAATTGGCTTGTGTGATTTATGGAAGTTGAGAAATCCCACAATCTGCCATCCACAAGCTGGTGACCCAGGAGAGCTAGCTGGTGGTACAGTTCAAAGCCCTGAGGGCTTGAGAGGTGATGGTGTAGATTCCAGTCTGAGTCTGAAGGCCTGAGAGCCAGGAGCACTGAGAGCAGGAGAAGATCAATATTCCAGCTCAAACAGGCAGAGCAAATTCAACCCTCCTCCACCTTTTTGTTGCATTTGGGCTTTCAATGGATTGAACGCCGCCCACCTACACTGGGGAGGGCCACTTGCCTTCCTCAGTCCGCCAATTCAAATGTTGCTGTCTTCCAGACACCCTCAAAGACACACCTGGAAATAATGCTTGGCCACGTATCTGGGCACCCTGAGGCTCAGTCAAGAGGACACATAAAACTGTCACACTCAGGAATAAGAGCAGGAAGTCTAACCTGTGAACAGTCGGGAGACCAAGAGGCAAACTCATCTTTGCAACACCATGTGATGAGTGTCGGGCCGGAAGGGAGCAGCTACATGAAGGCAGAGCACTACATCTCTCCCAGGGGAAGGGCTTAGGGAGGGTGAAGGTCACAATTTCCAGGAGGATGTGTTTGCTTTCCCTTAGTTGTTTCGGTTACAAGGAAAACAGACTTGTTTGTCCATTTTAAGAAAGGTAGAGGGAGGGTTCTGTCCTAAGGCTGCATGGAGACAGATAGACAGGTAGAGTTGTAACCATGAGATGGCAAGGCCTCTGGGACACAGGCCTTAGGGACAAGGGGTCTCTGGCTGTGGTTTGGGATTCGGCTACTCTAGGAACCTCAGCTGCAGGACTTTGCTGGTCTACTCGCTACTCAGCATCTCTGCCCAGTTATCTTCCTGGGCCCAGCCAGTTGCTTCTCTCTCAACTTATTCATACTTTCTGTGAGTCCTGACTCTCATGAGCAAGACTCCCCTTGTGGCCACTCCTTTTATTTGTATCCTTCAAGCTCCGCCTCCACTTTTTTTTTTTTTTTTGAGGTTTTTCGTTTTGTTTTGTTTTTGAGGTGGGGTCTCCCTCTGTCGCCCAGGCTAGAGTGCAGTGGTGTGATCTCAGCTCACCAGGTTCACTGGAACTCTCTGCCTCCTGTGCTCAAGTGATTCTTGTGCCTCAGCCTCCCTCACTACAGGCACGTGCCACCATGGCTGGCTAATTTTTTTTTTTTTAGTAAAGACGAGGTTTTACCACGTTGCACCATGTTGCCCAGGCTGGTCTCAAACTCCTGAGCTAGGCAATCTGCCTGCCTCGGCCTCCCAAAGTGCTAGGATTGCAAGCATGAGCCACCGCGCCTGGCCATCTCTTCACTAATTGTACACTTCAAGAGATATTTATTGGGTACCTACTGTGTTTGCCAGGCCCTGTTCTAGAATGTAAGATACAGTAGTGAAAACATGCCAGACAAGTTCCTTGCCCTAATGGGGGTAGAACATCAATAAAACAAGCAAGATGGAGCCAGAGAGTGCCAAAATGTTATGTTACAAAAACGGAGTGGTGAAATCTGATTTAAGGTGGAGATTTACACTGGGTGGCCAGCAAAGTCCTCTCTAAATAGGGGAGGTTCAAGTGCCATCTGGGTGACAAGGAGCAGCCAGACGAAGATGGGACAAGCATGCCAGGTGACCTGAGCAGTGGCAGGAGTGGCGAATGGAGAGGTAGGCCCGGGCTGGACACAGGAGCATGCTCGGACTGGAACCCAAGGAACACCATGGGCTGCTTTGCACTGCAAGCAGGTTGTTCTGTTTGATCCCAAACTGCAAAATGCATGCTCTTCCTATCCGTTGCCAAATAATGATCATTAATGACAACCAGGCTCTGTTTATCATTCAGCAGTCCCAAATCACTTTCCTAGGTATGATCTAGCTGAAATATGAAGTCTCTATCCAAAGGTGTTCCTAGGAAACAGAGTTGCTGGACATTCACTCATGTTTGTTCTATTCCAAAGGCTGCATGTTCTCTCCACAAAATGCCCACATGCATGTCTGCCACATTGGGCCAGCTTCCAGCAAAAGTATACCCAAATTTCAGGGGCTTATATGAGATAGAAGTCATGTCTTCCTCACTTAAAGTCTAAGCTTGTGTAGAAAGTGCCCTGTGATGCTACCAGGGGACTCAGGTTAGCTCTTCACTGCTGCGTGCAACTGGTGGGGACAGCGGCTCTCCACCACACCCCAGTTACACCCAGGTAGCTAGAAATCAGAAAGCGGGAGAGAGAGGAAACCAAGAACCCCCTTCCATCCTGCTCACAGCTCACCAGCCAGAACTTAGTCACACCGGCACGCTCAGGGGGTCATTTAATTCTACCCTCACCAAAAAACTGGGTTTCTGTTTACTATAGAAAAAGGAGACATTGGATATTGGGGAACAACTATCAGTTACTGGCATGGCTTTTATTTTTATATTTTTTCCTAATTATGAAAGCAATACATACTGCCAGGAATCCATATATATATAGGCCACGAGTAATTCCAGAGTTAACTGCCGTTTAAGGCAAACGAATTTTTTGTAACCTTAGTTCTCACTTAATAATATATCCTGGCTGGGCACAGTGGCTCATGCCTGTAATGCCAGCACTTTGGGAGGCTGAGGTGGATGGATCATGAGGTCAGGAGTTCAAGACCAGCATAGCCAAGATGGTGAAACCCTGTCTCTACTAAAAATACAAAAATTAGCTGGGCATGGTGGCAGGAACCTGTAATCCCAGCTACTCAGGAGGCTGAGGCAGGGAATTGCTTGAACCCAGGAGGCAAATGTTGCAGTGAGCCAAGAGCGCGCCACTACACTCCAGCCTGGGCGACAGAGCGAGACTCTGTCTCAAAAAAAAACAAGAAGGCCGGGCACGGTGACTCATGCCTGTAATCCCAGCACTCTGGGAGGCCGAGACAGACGGATTACAAGGTCAGGAAATCGAGACCATCCTGGCTAACACGGTGAAACCCCATCTCTACTAAAAATACAAAAAAAAAAAAAATTAGCCGGGTGTGGTGGCGGGTGCCTGTAGTCCCAGCTGCTCAGGAGGCTAAGGCGGGAGAATGGCCTGAACCCAGGAGGCGGAGTTTGCAGTGAGCGGAGACCACACCACTGCACTCCAGTCTGGGAGATGGAGTGAGACTCCATCTCAAAAAGAAAAAAAAAAAGAAAAAAAAATAGTATATCCTGATAATCTTCCCATATCAATAAATATAGATCTACATTACAATCAGAACTTTTTTTATTTTTTTAAATTTTTTTCCCTTGAGACAGAGTCTCGTTCTGTCGCCCAGGCTGGAGTGCAGTGGCACAATCTCAGCTCACTGCAACCTCTGCCTCACAGGTTCAAGTAATTCTCCTGCCTCAGCCTTATTTGTCTGTATCTCTCGGATGCCTGTCGGGTGCTAGGCCCTGTGGTGGTGACTGGATGCACAAGAGAGAGCAAGACAAAGTTCCCGCTCAATGAATTTTGTTTCCCCTGTTGTTTACAAATGCTTTGATTTGACTTGTAGATATTTGTCAACCATCAGTATCTTGGTTCTGTTGAAGAACTAAGAACATTTTAAGCTGAAATTCTTTTTAATTGAGATGGAGTCTCACTCTGTCACCCAGGCTGGCCTGCCATGGCATGATCTTGGCTCACTGCAGCTTCTGCCTCCTGGGTTCAAGTGATCCTCTCACCTCAGCCTCCTGAGTAGCTGAATTATAGGCACATGCCACCACGCCCGGCTAATTTTTGTATTCTTAGTAGAGATGGGATTTCACCATGTTGGCTAGGCTGGTCTCAAACTCCTGACCTCAAGTGATCCCCCCTCCTCGGCCTCCCAAAGTGCTGGGATTACAGGCGTGAGCCACTATGCCTGGCCATGATCATACCTTCTCATGGCATGTTTGGACCATAATTTATGCACTCCCTATGGTGTACTGGTAGATGGTTGTGATTTGAGGCTACTATAAACAAGATGATGCCTGTGGAGGATCTTTGTATGTATGTCCTGTTATTTTCTAGGCATAAATTCCTAGCAGGGCTAAATGCTGGATTAAAGAACACTTTTAAAGATTCCGATTCTTGCTGCCAAATTGGCCCGTAGAATTGCAGAAATTTATACTAATGCCTCCAGTGTTTCCTTCTACAATGCCACTGATCAACTAAGAGATGAGAACGCTTTCATTGTATTTTAAAGATTTGTCTTTATTTGATTACTAGTGAGGATGAGCATCTTTTCACATGTATTTGCCATTTTCTTTTGTTAATTGTCAGTTCACATCCTTTTAAACAGACCATATTTTAATAGGAGTGTTCACTTTATCTTACTGATTTGAAAAAAAAATCCACTTTATTAAGGATAACATATTAGCAAACGCTTATGTAGTACTTATGTGTACCAAGCACTGTTCTTAGCTCTTAAGATGTTTATATTCATCTTTTCAACAGCCTGTAAGTATTGTTATCCCTCTTTTATAGATGAAGAAACTGAGGCACAGAAAAGATAAACAATTTGCCCAGTGTATAGTTGTACAGCTAGGAAGAGGCAGAACTAGGATTCACACTCAGCAGTCTGGTTCCAGATCCTTGCTTTTAACCACTGGACATTCAGATTAATGTTTTGTCTCTTAGAGATGTTTTTAGACTTTTACAATGTTGCCAATTTTTATTTGTCTTTTAACTTCAAAGTTTTTTAAAATTCAGTTTTCATGTATATTGGCAAATCCATTAACATTTTCCAAATGGATTCCACTTTAGGGTCATTTAGTTGGCCTTTAAGGGTAAAAAATGAAGCATAGATAGGAAGGTAAAGGGTAATGTATGTCATATGCACCTTTGCAAACTCACCAAGAAGTTTCCGATGAACATATGAAGAAAATGTCAGAAGGGCTCATAGTGCTATACGGCTTCTTGTTATAAATTTCTTCTAAAACACACTGGCCCACCAGCCTCTACTACCAACCTCTAATTGAAGCTCACAGCACCTCTTAACTCTGATATTCAACAACATCCTGATTTATTTGCTAATACTTTCTTCCCACTTCTGCCTACTTCATCATTATTAGATTTCATTTAATACCGCCCTACTGATGTGCTAGGTACTTGGCATAGACAGGAACGAAACAGTTTCTGCCCTTGAAGCGTTCCACATCCCCTGCAGCATAAACACACAGTTTCCCTGAACTGTACTCTATCCAGCTCTGGGGCCTGCTCTCTCCTTTCTCAATACATCTTCCAACCTCAAGAAGTCCTCCCTAAATCCCACCCATGGCTCAAGCTCAAGTTTTCCCCCCTCTAGTTTCTTGTCCACTTTAGCTCACAAAATAAAGTCCCCATCAAAAACAACAAAACGAAACAAACTCCTTTGGCACTTACTGCATGCACTAACATGAGTGCTAAAAGGGGAGCTGGTATCACCACCTGAGATCATAAATGTAAACGTACAGCATGTCAAGTACTATTTCCCATAGTTCTATTACAGATAAGGACCCAAATTTTTAAAGTGTTGCTCAAAGTCACAAAGAATTACTAAAAGCAGAGCAAGAGCCCAGGTCTTGGGGTTCTCAGTCATAAAATCTTAGAACTGGCAGAGACCTCAAACGGTACCTTAACTAGTGATTTCAGAGTCCTAGCATGTGAAAGTTGTAATGGGGATGGAGGAACTCTGCTTTGGATTAACTTTAAAACAAGAAAATCAAGGATTGCTTTGAAAAATGTTTTAAGACAAAAATCTTCAAAACATGGGATGGAAAAGATAACAAAGAAAGCTCAGGGAGGCTGAGGTGGGAGGATCTCTAGAGCCCGGGTGTCAGGGCTACAGTGGGCCGTGACCCGCGCCACTGCACCAGCCCTGGAGACAGAACAAGAGACCCTGTCTCGAAAACACAAGTAACAAAAGAACTCTCAGACCCCAAAACTTAAAGTAATAAAAGTAAAAGGTTGGGCGGACACAACTCCTCCATTTGACAGATGAGCAAACTGAGGCACAGAGAGCTGGCCTGGCCAAGGCCTCCTGAAGGGCACAGGGTCAGCTGACACAGAAGGGCCCGAGGCTGCACCCTGGACAGCGTTTGGACCTTCCGGGTCGCGCACGTGTAAATCGCCCCAGAAGCCTGAGGAAGCAAAGCAGCCGCCCCGCCCCGCGGGAAGTGCGTTCAGCGGCCACGTGACACAGCCAGCCCATCACGCGCAAAGGGCGGGGCCCGGAGGACACCACTCCCGCCACTCTCCCAGCCCTCCAATAGGAAAGAAGGAGATGGTATTGGTAGGCGGTCCAGACCCGCCTTCCCCGCGGTGGACGCCCCGCGCGAGGCGGGCCCAGCCGCCGCCCTCCAGTCGGGGGGACGGACGAGCTCAGCTAGGCCAAGGCGAAAGAGCGACGCGCACTTCAATCAGACGGCTTCACCAATGGGCTTGAGCGCTTTCCGTGGCGCCCGCCCCTGCATCGGCCTCCCGGCGCCCGCGCTGGTTTCCCTCAGGCCGCCGCGGCGGCGCACGCCCGCGCCTTCATCCGGGTCCTGGCGCGCTGCTCTCCCGGCGGCGGCGGGCCCGAGGGCCGGGACATTCCCGCGGCGGCGACGGCCCTCTCCGCGAGCGCGAGGTGGGTATGGCGGCCGCGGCGGCGAGCGCGGGTCCGTCGCCATTTTTTCTCTCTGAGACTCGCGGCAGCGGGTGGGCAGAATGGGAGAGCCGTGGGCCGGCCCGCGCCCGTCCGGCTAGCGCGGGCTGGGACTCGTGGGGCGGCCTGCCGCCTCCAGCGGGTGAGTGGTCCCGGGAGGCCGGCGGGTCGCGAGCGGAGGTTGCGGGCGCTCGGGGCACGGGGGAGGGGTGCCGCGTGGCCGCCGCGGGGCTGGCCCCAACCCCCTCCGCTTCCCGCCCAGCTCCTCACCGACAGGGCGGGGGAGGGGGGTCATTCTTCACATTCCTTACCCCGCCCTTCCCCCCGCTTCAATCAAACTTGGGGCGGGCGGAAGGCCCGCCCTCCGGCCGGCGCCTGTTGGCCGGCGCCGCCTCATACTGTGGCGTGACTGGATGTAGGCGCCGCCAGGTGCCTCTTACGTCACTTCCGCTATCATGTTTGTGGGCCGGGGAGACCTTGGCCTTGGGGGTTGGGATGAAGGAGGGAAGGTAGGAAGTGCGAGGGGCGGGGGGACGGGGCGGGAAGGCGCGGGCGGGGAGGGCGGGAGAGTCGTGGCTGGCTGTATGCCCCTGCTCCCCGCGGCCAAGTGCAGCCTCCCTTCCTGAAGCAGCTGCTGCGGCTGGAGGTCCGCTGCGGCAGCCGTCCTTGGCGAGGGGGAGGGGAACGCGGGAGCGGGAGGAAATCGTATCCCGGGGGACGGGGCTTGGAGATTTGTGACTCGGTGTCACCGGAAACAGCGCTGGCCTTTTGACTCGACACTACAAACTCTTGGAACGGAGTGCCTGGAGAAGGCTTGCTAATAAACTTCCCCGGCGGGCTCCAGTGTGAGGAATGTGGTAACCTGTATGTCCTTGGCCAGTAATGCCCTTCGGTCTTTCAACTTTTTACAGTAGATTCTGTGTCAGAGGTGATGGTATGTATTTTTCAACTTGCCGGTTTTAAAAAAATTGACTAATGAGAGGGTGGGCAGACAAGAAAAAAGGCAGAGAAGACAGGGAATGTTAAAATGTTGAGGTAAATCAGGAGACTGGTTGAGTTTTGCTTTTTAACCTCATTGATAAATACTGCTTTCTTGGCATCCAGTTCCTAAAGTTAAAACATCATGTGGCATTCCTTTGCATTTATTTCTGTTGGCCTGAAGTGTAAGAACATTGAATGTCAAATTACAAATTTATGTGTAGTTTAGGAAATAATAGTTTATATCCAGAATTCTTTTGGTGTTTGGCAGGGCCTGGTTTTATTTACTGTATATTCAGGAAGTACGTGTACTTAGGGAAGTGAAAACTTGGAAGTTACTTTGGGTTTTGTGAGAATGTTTGATTTATTATACATATTTGTTAAAAGTTTACTTTGAAACCTCAGCTTTGAGAATAGACAAATTTCATGACGTCTTGTGAATTCAGTGGTATTAAATAGCGTTTTAAAATGTATCACTTAGGTACAATTACAGTGTGAGGGAAAAAGTTAACTTTTTTGGATAGTTACATTGCAGTGACAATTAGAGAGTATTTTTATGTGTAGATAGGCTGTGGGTTCCCCCCACTTAAATTGAAGCTCTGTTGAACTTGAGACCCTTAAGAATCTTGCAAGTGTGAAAAGTGGAGTGAAACAAAACAACCATTTCTAAAACGAAAATGTGTAAGTAACTGCGTTCAGTTTTACAGAGTGAAGAAATAAGTATTAAAAAGTTAGTCTCAAATGTTTATACCTTAAGGTCATTTTATTCCTTTAACTAGACATTTCTTGGGTTAGAGAGCAGTACACTAGACATTGTGTATTTTTTATTTTAATAGCTAAGATAGTATAACAACTACTCATATGGGAATTACTGAGTGTTAAGAGCGCCAAACTAGTGTTTCAAACTGTAGGTCCTGAGTCATTGTGTCATGAAGTCACTTTAGTGGGTGGTGATCCGAGTTTTTGTAAAAGTAGAAAATACTCAATTGAATACAAAATAGCGTGGTGATGCAGCTCGACACGTGTATTCCTGCAAAATAATCCTGTGAAGCTGAGCGTCAAAAGTTGAAAAACTTATTCTGTAGGGTGTTTTTCTCGTTTATAGCATTGTATAAAGTATTATAGTTAATTTTTTAAGGAGTATTAAATGGGCTGTTTATATTTGGTGGAACATGAGCCGCTCACTTTAGTTTTCACAAGTTGGGAAATAAATTTGCCATCCATGACCAGTATGCGTTTTAATCATAGTATTTTTTAATAGCCTGCGAAGCTTTTCTTTAGACCATAAGAGATCTTTTCCATCCCAGAATATTAATTGCCAATTATCTGTCCATGTCTAGATGAGACTAGAAGAATCCGAATCCCCAGTAGTGAGTTGTCAGCATTGCCTAATGTGACCTCAGGACTGATCGGTATATGCTTTTTGCCTGTGTGGGTGTTCTGAGCATTGTATAATCACTTAAGAATGGACTTCATTAAATAAACAGACAAAATATGAGAGCCATTACTCTATTTTTGGTACTAAGTCTTTGAAATCCAGACTGTGTTTTACACTTGTGGCACATACACTTGGGGCTAATCACATTTCAGGTGCTCAACAGCTACCAAATGAACAGTGCAGTTTTAGTGCACTGTGTTTTAAAAAAATTAGATTTTTTAAAATTAGATTTCTCTTGCTGAATAGTTGTAGTTTCAGATAAACAGTCAAAAATGTTGTCTCTCCACAGTTTCATCTCAATTGTGAAGAAATTGCATTAGGTGATTTTTTTTTTTTTTTCGTTTTTCTTTTTTTAATGATAGAAACAAAGTCTCACTAGGTTGCCCAGGCTGGTCTCCAACTCCTGAGCTCAAGTGATCCTCCTTCCTCAGCCTCCCAAAGTGCTGAGATTACAGGTGTGAGCCACTGGGTTCCTGGCTGAATCAGGTGATTTCTTAGGCCCTTTCTAGATACAAGATTGAAGTATTTTGAGGCAGCCGACAGCCATACTTTTAAGTTTCTTTTGCTTCTCTAAGAATAAGACATTTTGGGTGATTTGTTCTACAATAACATAATCTATACAAGTTGGGAGTATTTTGCTTTTCTGTTAAGCACAGTTGGCCTTTCTGTCCAAGGATTTTGCATCCTTGAATTCAACCTCGGATGGAAAATATTTGGAGGAAAAAAGTATATACAACAAAAATAATACAAACAAAAACAATATAGTATAGTGACTATTTACATAATTTTACATCGTATTAGGTATTTTAAGTTATATAGGAGGATGTGTGCAGGTTACATGCAAATATGACACATTTTATAAGGGACTTGTTTCCTCCGGGAGAAGGAAGTATCCTGGAAGCAATCCCCTGAGGATACTTTTCTGCTTTGTGTGAATTTTTCATTAACAGGAAGTTACAATACTTTTTTGGTCACCTGAGAAACCCACCCCACATTTTTATTGGCCACTTACATAATTCTCGAATGCTTAGAAGAGAACTTTTTTCTTAATGAATTCACTCTTGCGCAGTATAGACCATGAATTGCCTACTAAGGATACAGTTAATTGTAGTAAACTGTGGAATCTAGATTAAATAATTAGACCCTACTTTTTTTCTTGGCTGGGGGGATGTGTACACTACATAGTGGTTTTTTCAACCCAGGAACATAACAGTGTAATGGAGGATAGGAAGGCAGAAGATTTTTAAAGGGTTGAGAAATAATGGTTTATGTATAATGGTCAGCAAAACAAGCCAGCCAAGTTGGATATTCTTTAAGACTATCTTAAGTGTCTGCTATGTGTCTAAAAGTGAAAGGAAATAAGGAATAGTCCTAGTACTTAGCCATTCAAACCTGACCTAGTACTTAGCCATTTCAGACTTAATCTCAGGGTTAGTGTGATGTTTGATAGAATAAGAAATAAAAATCTTAAATTAGAATTAGGTTAAATTTCTTTAGGGAAACGTAGTTATAAGTGTGAAGAATTCATTATCTCATGTGTTGCACATGCTCTATCGATGGAAGCAAAATACTATCGGAGAGTTTGCTTATTAATGTAATACTCAGCCTGCATCATTGTCAGATAATTGTTGATAACCAACTATTTGATATTGAAAGAAATCTATTATAGTAGCCAGTGTTGTAATTTTGATTTGTATTTGATTATAGAATATGAAACAAAGATGAGACTGGAGGAAATAGTTTATTTTACTTGTGAACTTTTTGAGCTACTTTTGTTATAGGAGTATCTAAATTAATGTAAAAGTGTAAAGTGTAGGGAAATGTCTTAGCTCAGAAAATTTAAACTCTTACTAGATATTAAGTGCTTAAAAGGTAGAGTGTGCTTGCATTTGGACTAAAGTTTAGTGTATTTTAAGAAATTAGAAGCTATTTTAAAAAATATTTTAAAGTTAGGAATGTGTTCCTCAGTGTTTTCACCATAAGAAAATAAGTCTGTGGGGATAGTACATATGTTAATTAACTTGATTTAGCCATAATATAAACCTATTTTATGTACACCATAAAAATACCATTTTTATGTTAATTTAAAACAAACTCATTACAAAAATGAAATTAAGAATGTGAATGTTAATAACTTAGTTATGAAAACTTACTTGATGTAAATGTAGATATAGACAAATCTATAACTAATAGATTTGCCTGCTTGTAGTATGCTTTAAATTGATAGTATTTTTAACCATCACAAGTATATCTGGAAAGGTAAAATTACTGTTAGGATAGTTTGTCAAATTAATTTATTAAGTACAGTTGCCATTTATTGAGTTAACTTCTCAGTGGTTAAATTTCTTGGCGTGTATCGCAGTCCTGACAGCAACCCCATGAGGTGTGGATGTTATAGTTCCCCCAAGTGGCGATGAGAGAACACAGCCACTTTTTTTTTTTTTTGAGACGGCATCTTGCTCTGTTGCCCAGGCTGGAGTGCAGTGGTGTGATCTCGGCTGCCTGCAACCTCCACCTCCCGGGTTCAAGCAGTTCTTCTGCCTCAGCCTCCCGAGTAGCTGGGACTACAGGCGCATGCCACCACACCCAGTGAATTTTTGTATTTTTAGTAGAGGGGATTTCACCATATTGGCCAGACTGGTTTCGAACTCCTGACCTCATGATTTGCCCGCCTTGGCCTCCCAAAGTGCTGGGGTTACAGCCATGAGCCACTACACATGGCCAGTTGCCATAACTTTTAATGGGAGGGTAGTTCCACCTGTAGATTGAGGTAGTATGTGAATAACGATAGAAAGTGGATATAAAAGTATTTTTGTTACTTTTTAAGACATAAGTATCAGAAGGCTCAAATTTTGATAATTTAGCTAGTAGTATCATGCCTAAGAAGTAAACAAAGGCCCAGAAATTAGATGATATGTCTAAGGACATAGTAAATGGAGAGCCAGCATTAACTGTAGACAGAAAAATTTCAAGTACTAAATGTATACTGGCTATCAACCCACTCTTTCCCAGGAGGCAAGCATTATATAGCTGTGATTAGTTAAGATTTTTAATTAACTTCCAAATGAGTATTTCCATGGGTTCTTGTAATCCATAAATTCATGGATTATGTTCAGTATTTATGAGAGCTCACCCTGACTGAACATTGCTTTTCCTCACCTTTTTGGTTTTAGTTTCCACCATTTGCTCTAATCAGTGTTTTCTGAACTGCAGGCTGGGAACCATTAGATTATAAAATCAGTTTATGTATATAATAAAATAACACATTAGAGTGAGAGTATTGATTTGTGAGCAATATTATTTATTGGATTATTTATATACATAGGCTTTTCAAAAAATTGAGGGTCACGTAATAGCACTTGGTATGTAAATTACGAGAGTGCTTTGTAGCAATAATGTATTTATATAGCTGGATTGAGAAAGAACAATACGAAGTAAGCATGTGACACCAAGGTTGGAAAAAAAATAAATTTGAGAAAATTGGTAAGCGGTTGAGGATTGTAGTAGAGGTACCAGATGCTTTTTCTTTCAGCCGTTTTTGTTTTTTGTTTTTTGTGTTTTTTTGTTGTTGTTTTTGTTTTTGTTTTGGCTGTTACTGTTTTAAAAGTAAGGACTAGGCTGGGTGCAGTAGCTTACGCCTGTAATCCCAGCACTTCAGGAGGCCAAGGCGGGCAGGCAGATCACCTGAGGTCAGGAGTTCGAGAACAGCCTGGCCAACATGGTGAAACCCCATCTTTACTAAAAATACAAAAATTAGCTGGGCGTGATGGTGCATGCCTATAATCCGAGCTACTCAGGAGGCTGAGGCAGGAAAACCGCTTGAACCCAGGAGGCGGAGGTTTCAGGAGCCGAGATCACACAATTGCACTCCAGCCTGGGCGACAGAGTGAGACCTCGTCTCAAAAAAATAAAAAAGTGAAAACTAAAAGTAAGGACAGTGCTGATTCATGGGAAATATTTTGGCTTATAAAGAGCCTGACTTTAGGGACAAGTGTGTCTGCAAGTTCGTACTTTGCATAACCTGGCCTTGTAGAATTGAAATGAATTGAAATAGTCTAAAATGTAGTATAGTTTGGTGATGCAGTGCTGTCTCCTCTAATTTGGGGCAAGTTGTTAAGTTTCTTAGCACCAGTTTTCATCTAGAGATGATGAAGTAGTGGGGCCTTACATATTTTGGATATATGGTATTAATCCCTTTTTCTTACAGACACATTGATACTGCAGCTAGGAAAGCTGAGGGACTTTGGCTAAATTTCTTTTGCAAGATTTCAGTGACAATGAATTAGTAGTAGGGCCAGGATTTGAACCCTGGTTTTTATTGACTCTAAATGAGTAATGCTGTGAACATTCGAGTACATGGTTTTTCAATTCTCTTGCTCTTTTTTTTTTTTTTTTTTGCAGGGAGGGCCAGGGTCTCACTCTCTTGCTCTGACTGGAGTTCAGTGGTGTGATCATAGCCCCCTGCAACTTTAACTCCCAGGCGCGATCTATCCTCCTGCTTCAGCCTCCTGAGTAACTCAGCTGGGACCATAAGCCTGCACCATCACACCCAGCTATGTTCAGTTCTCTAAGATATATACCTAGAAATGGAATTGCTGGGTCATACGGTGAACTGTTTTTTACTCATCACCAACCAGTTCCAACATCAACAATCAATTCTTCAACTCGACACCAAGAGTGTCCTGCAATTCAATTTAATTCTGAAACTACCTGGGGTTAGTACAAACCTCACAGGTTGAGGGCTCTAACATGCAAGACTGCACTCGCTGCAGATGCCAGTTTCAAGTCCCAGGTTTCCGCCTGAATTTTTAACCAACCAGCTATAAATTAGGGGGTTTCACAACTTCTTCCTCTGGGTCTACAATTTGCTGGGATGGCTCACAGAACACAGGAAGACACTTACTGTCACTGGTTTATTATAGCCAGATGAAGAGGTCCTTAAGCTGAAGTCCGAAAGGATTCCTAGCAGAGGAGCTTCTGTATCTATGGAGTTAGGGTTACACCACCCTCCTGGCAAGAAGATGTGTTTTTCAACTCAGAGCTCTCCAAACCCTGACACTTAAGGGGTTTTTGTGGAGGTTTCATACTTAGGCATGATTGATTACATTATTGGCCTTTGATGATTGGCCTACTCTCCATCCTCTCTGCCTTACCTGGAGGTTGAGGGGGTGAGTCTGAAAGTTCCACCCCACTAATCACGCCTTGGTCTTTCTGGTGACCATCCCCCTCTTGGGGGGATGATAGGAGGCACCAATCAACTCAGTAACATTAAACAGACATTCATCACGTGGGAAATTCTGAGGGTTTTAGGAGCCGTATGCCAGCCAGGATCTTCAGATGGAGACAAACACCAAATACGTATTTCTGATCCTCTTACAACAACTGTTTGACTTGTCTACGCTTTTCTCCAAAGCAGCTGCACCATTTCACATTCCTACCAACAATCTAAGGGTTCCAGTTTTCTCTGCAGCCTTGTCAGCACTTTCATTAATTTTATTAGCCATCCTAATGAATAATGTAGTATCTTTTCATGTGCCTGTTGGCCATTTGTGCTTATGAGTTATATCTTTGGTGAAATATTTATTAAAATAATTTCGCTTACCATTAAATTAGATTGTTTTAAGCTACTTTTTTATGTGGTATGTTTTGCACACCAGTATACAAAGAAGAATGCAAATCCATTCTTTTGCATGTGGATATACAGCTGTCTCTACGTTATTTGTTGAAAAAATGATTTCCGGCCGGGCGCGGTGGCTCACATCTGTAATCCCAGCACTTTGGGAGGCCGAGGTGGGCTGGTCACAAGGTCAGGAAATCGAGACCATCCTGGCTAACACAGCGAAACCCCATCTCTACTAAAAATACAAAAAAAATTAGCTGGGCGTGGTGGTGGGCACCTGTAGTTCCAGCTACTCGGGAGGCTGAGGCAGGAGAATGGCGTGAATCCGGGAGGCGGAACTTGCAGTGAGCCGAGATCGTGCCACTGCACTCCAGCCTGGGCAACAGAGCAAGACTCTTTCTCAAAAAAAAACCAACAAAAAAACGATTCCCAGTTGAATTGTCTTGGCATGGTTGAAAATCAGTCGACCCATGTATGGATTTATTTCTAGACTTTAAATTCTATTATATTGAGCCGTATGTTTTTTATTACATTTTGCAATTTTAAAAATTAGTGCTTTTGATTACTAAATCACTACAAAATAAATGTAGTCCCTAACTTAAAAAATGATCTTTGTAGTAGCTACCTCCTAAATATGAAGTCTGTAAATTAAAGAGTAATAATACGGTTTAGATTACTTGGGGTTATTAAAGATTTTGGACTCTACCTTCAGTGCACGTATTACCTTTCTGTCTAAAGAATCCTGACCCTGAATCAGATCCAGGTGATTATCTTTGATTTAGTTCTAATAAGACCACTTCGTGTTTGCTGGCATGGGATAAATGAGTAGGTTCGTTTAAAAATTAGTTTCTCTCTGTGTGTATTTTTTATATCATCTGATTGTACATTGGTGCATTTGGATTATGCATGATGTACAGCACTTTTGGGTTTTGAAGTCATTGGATTTTTAATTAGAGGCTGTTTTTTTCTGTAATGATTTTTTGTTGTTTCTTGAAGGATAAGTTATTTCATAAATTTTCATTTATAGGAACTATAAGAACAACAGTTCAGTAAAAGGTGGTGGTAAGAAGGTGATTTCTGAATCTTGTAAATACATGGTTTTAGGAGTGGATTCAGATAACCAAGCATTTAAAATACTATTAATGAAATACAGGAAATGAAGAGAAAGCACAGCATAGATTATGCATGTAGCCAAAATGTTGAGTTAAACTTCATTTTCAACATAAGTGAATGGTCTAATACTTTTTTTTTCTTGTCACTCACACAGGAAACCAAGATTACCGAGGAGGAAAAAAAAAAGCCTTCCTGTGGTGGTCAGCTGTGATTCCTTTTCATCATTCACCCTGGATGTTCTCTTCACTGTGGGATGAGGTAGTAGGTTGTATAGTTTTAGGGTCACACCCACCACTGGGAGATAACTATACAATCTACTGTCTTTCCTAACGTGATAGAAAAGTCTGCATCCAGGCGGTCTCATAGAAAGTCAGTTAACTAATTGTACAATATTTAAGATTAACTTGTCTTAAAAAGATGTAGTGCAGCATTTGTTTATGGCCTGTAAGTTTATTACTTTAGAGGTAAAGTCTGTAGCAAGTACACTGGATGGGGGTGGGGATACCTTTTGCTTCTTGTCTTATTTCTCTGTGTCAGAATAAATGTATTTTTTTATTTTGATTGATGCTGATAATTTTATGTTGACATTTTCTTTTGAAAGAGATTGTAATTTCCATTCCAGAAGAAAAGATTGCTCTATCAGAGTGAGGTAGTAGATTGTATAGTTGTGGGGTAGTGATTTTACCCTGTTCAGGAGATAACTATACAATCTATTGCCTTCCCTGAGGAGTAGACTTGCTGCATTATTTTGTTTTTATTTAGATGATATTAAAACTCAGAAGAATTAATTTTGACTTTCTGTATTTACAGTTTATCAGTTAATTTTCTCTGTTCAAGTATAGTACAGTAACACAGAGATTAACATTTAAATTTTTCACATATGGTATATTTCAGAAATTTGAAGTTAAGCAAAAATCTTAATGAGTAGAGAAAGTAAGTAAGTAGCCTTCAGGAAATCTTAATTAGAGGACCAGGCCCTTTTGGAATTGTGAATAGGTTTATAGCCTTACATCCTGGTACACATGTCCAAGGTGAGGTCCTGGGTGGTAAAGGTAAATACATATTGGAAGGGCACTGTGTGAGCCAAATGAGTCGGATTAATCATGATTATTTCCAGTTTGGGTTTTGGGTGGTCTTGGAGAATGTTGTAAGCACTGCTTCATTGATATGTTGATTGAGCCAGACTTTACTCAGCAGCTGGAAAAGGAGAGATGGGAGATGGGCTCTGGGTTCTACCTTTGCTCACTGGTAAGTGCTAAGATCTCAGCTTTGTCCTCAAACCCTGAAGTAGTCCTTCATTCACACAGTAGAATCACTTGAAAATGTCAGATGGGGAAGTCGATAGGTTGCTGCTTTAAAGAAAAGAGAAAAAATGCTGGAAAAGTTTTCTTGAATTTTAACACCCGTGAAGGCCCATGTTTTAGCTTTCCTCCGATGGGCAACCCATACTCTTAACTTGGGTCTTGTAATCAACAAGCAAGGCTAAAAGCTCTCTAAGTGCATGTTGTTTAAACTATTTTGTGTTGGAAAAGAGGCAGTGTGGAGGTGAGGGAGAAGTTCCTCCCTCTCCAGTCATTTCCAATAAATGGAAATTTAAGGAGAAATTTTTATCTTTAATATCTAAGATAATCACTGTGCAGTGCTATTGGTACTTTTCATGGGAGTAGTAGCAACATCAGACTTCCTTGGATGGGCCCAACCCAGGTGACTTACTCTGGACCAAATTTATGCCTTTTGTTTTATCCACTGTGAACAGCTGCATAGATAATTGGTCTTTGTTCTAAACTGCACATAAAAACATGGGAGAAAATGACATTTGTTGCCTTTTGATGTGCCAAAGAAGAGTGAGAATGTTCTAAGAATTCTCTTTGGCTTAATCTTTGTGAATTGAAAATACGTATAACTCTTTTGGTGAAAGTGTAGCAAGTACAGTCATGAAATTTTGTGGTTTTTCTGACACATGTTCTTCCAGCATAATGTTGCCACCTTCAGTTGGAAACGTATCTGTAATAATTAAACTAAGCCCTGCAGAAAAATTAATTTATATATTAATTACGTATGGACATTATTAGCTAAGCAGAGTAAGTAAATTGAAATAAAACTTTAAAAGTGCCTTTATGGATAGAGTGACTAAAAGCTTGTTTTTAATGATGATGAAATTCATCAGAATTTGTTTCTGTTTACTTTAATTCAGGGGTCAAAAACTGAAATACCATCAGAGGCCCAGGAGGGGCTAGCTGTAACTGGGAAATACAGTAAATTAATTTACTATGGTTGATAGCAAGTAGGGTTTACATTGTCACCTACTTTTCCAGTTACCAGGAGAGACTGGAGATTTTATGAAATTTGATATTTAAATGTTGGTAATTGGGTCGGGCACCATGGCTCACACCCGTAATCCCAGCACTTTGGGAGGCTGAGGTGGGCGGAGCACCTGAGATCAGGAGTTCAAGACCGTCCTGACCAGCTGGTGGTTTGTCTTTAATAAAAATACAAAAATTAGGCCGGGCGTGGTGGCTCATGCCTGTAATCCGAGCACTTTGGGAAGCCAAGGCAGGTGGATCATCTGAGGTCAGGAGTTCGAGACCAGCTTGTCTAACATGGTGAAAACCTGTTTCTACTAAAAATACAAAAAATTAGCTGGGTGTGGTGGTGGGCGCCTGTAATCCCATCTACTTGGGGGACTGAGGCAGGAGAATCACTTGAACCCGGGAGGTGAAGGTTGCAGTGAGCCGAGATCACACCACTGTACTCCAGCCTGAGTGACAGAGCGAGACTCTGTTAAAAAAAAAAAAAAAAAAAAAAAAAAGGTAATTAAATGTTTAAAAGTCCAGGACTCCAGTAATATGTGGTGGGCTGAGTGTTAGACTACTGGCTTACATCCTGTGATGTAATTAGATTACTTTCTTGTTCCTTTCTGACTTGAGGTTGCATTTTAAGCAAATATATTTGCGACTTTTTACCAAGGTCATACATGGCCAGATAACTTTTCAAAAGCATGAGTGAAAGAATTCTGATTAGTTTGAATTTGAACCAAAACTCAAAAGAACATGACCTAATTTAACAGGTTAATTTGAAGTGCATCTGCCAAGTAGAAGACCAGCAAGAAAAAAAAAATGGGTTCCTAGGAAGAGGTAGTAGGTTGCATAGTTTTAGGGCAGGGATTTTGCCCACAAGGAGGTAACTATACGACCTGCTGCCTTTCTTAGGGCCTTATTATTCAACGGTAACCTGTTTCCTTGCTGCTTTGCTTTGGTGTAAGCAGAGTTCTTTCTGCAGGTTTTCTCAAATGAAAACATTACAAGAATACCAAAGAGCAGTGTCTGCATTAGGGATTTATAAACTGCAGCATGGTGCTGACATTGATAACTGAAAGTCAACTAATGAGAATTTGAGACTTCTGAAGTATACTTAGTTGCTGGTGTCTCTCCCCTTTGGGGTCACTGGAAAGTTTAGAAAGCATGGTTTTGTTTTTGCTCAGGTTTCTCTTGTCTCGATGTCTACATTATGTCTGAAGGAAAGAATTGAACAAAACTTGAAATACTGCTGTTTTTCTACACTGTAAATATTTATCTTGCCATGTTTCTAGGTTTGTCTTCTGGATTTAAAATTTGGGGCTGTTGGGATGGAATTGCATGGTGTGGGAATGGGTAATTGAGCTGCTGCTCATTATGGTATGTAACAGTGATTTGTCTGTTTAATATATATAAGAACTGGAAGGTCAATAAAATGAAAATGATTTCCTTGACAGGGTAATGGTGTTACATGTTTTGTTACACATCTTTTCAATAAAAACATTACATACTTCAAAACTTGTGGTTTTTAAGTCATACTTATCCCCATCCTTGCAGTATTAGATGTATTTTTCATTTGTAATTAGTATGATTTGTTCTTAGTTTCATTTCTCATTAGCAATAATGTGGTCATTGGACTATCATTTACAGATGTGTTAATAAAGCCAATGCGAGCCATTTGCAGCCCTTCCATTTTTGTAAACACTTGTGTGACTTTGTACAGACAATTAACTGCTCAGGATCGCCCTCCTTTTTGTTTTTGTTTCTGTTTTTGAGATGGTCTCATTCTGTCACCCATGCTGGAATGTAGTGAAATGATCACAGCTTGCTGCAAGCCTTGACCTCCCAGACTCGAGCTTCCTAGTAACGGACTAGAGGTGCACACAGCCATGCCTGGCTAATTTTATTCTTGTAGAGATAGTTTCACCATGTTGCCCAGACTGATCTTGAACTCCTGATTATCTTCTGACCTTTACCTCCCAACCCAGGACAGCCTCCTTTCTTTACTTCAGTAATTACTGTTTGAGTCTGCTCAGGCAGACACTACCTTATAAAAACTCTTATCTCTCGTTTCACTAGTTCGAGCATTTGTTCTAAGAATGAGACTGGAATTTGTGCATTAGCATGCCATCTTTTTCCAACTATTTTGAACAGTAGTGTATTTAATTTTTTTTTTTTTTTTTAGACAGAGTCTCACCCTGTTTCCCAGGCTAGAGTGCAGTGGTGTGATCTCTCAGCTCACTGCTGCAACCTCCACCTCCTGGGTGGAGTAGATGGGATTTAGGTAATTTTTAAAATTTTTATTAGAGATGGGGTTGCACTATGTTGGCCAGGCTGGTCTTGAACTCCTGGCCTCAAGTGATCCACCCACTGTGGCCTTCCAAAGTGCTGGGATTACAGGCGTGAATCACCCTTGCCTGATCATGAGCAGTTAATACATTTAAAAGGCTCCAGGGGTGAGAAGGCTGAAAGGAAATTCAGTGGAATTTCCCATCCTGCCCCTCTGCTGCCCAGCCCCTTGTTCCAGTGGAAGGAAGGAAGCAGGTTCTAGGGGTGTTCTCATACTTGGGGCTTCAAATTTCCTTTATGAATTGAGATAGTTGGGTATGTTTTCTAAGGTACCTTACATGGTACAGTTCTTTAAAGATTTAAGTTGTGGCAAAACTGCATCAATTTCATGTGCACTGATTTAGGTGAAGATGTGTAGGAAAAGAGCAAGGAAATGAGGTGTGATAGGATTGGGGTGATTTCAAAATGAGTATTTCTGCCTGGCGTAGTGGTTCACGCCTGTAATCACAACACTTTGGGAAGCCAAGGCAAGGCTGATCACCTGAGGTCAGGGGTTCGAGACCAGCCTGGCCAACATGATGAAACCCTATCTTACTAAAAACAAAAAATAGCTAGGCATAGTGGTGGGCACGTGTAATCCCAGCTACTTGTGAGGCTGAGGTAAGAGAACCGCTTGAACCAGGGAGGTGGAGGTTGCAGTGACTGGAGATTGTGCTATTGCACTCCAGCCTGGACGACAGAGAAAGACACTTAAAGTATTTCTAGTTTCACTTATTCTAAATTTATCTCTAATCATTTTTACTGAAATATTTGAGTCACATCCGCTAGCCTTTTTTCTACTCTGTTGAACTAAAAATTTCCAGGTTCCTTGCTCTCCCCTCATTTTGTTTCCTACTTTGCTTTCTGTTGTTGGGGTCCTGTGAGGACTGGGAAAGGAGTTGAGCCCTCTTAGGACTGGTCATCAGTCTTTACCCTGAGCAATGTTTTGTTTGCTGGTTGAATGGTTGACCTGAAGGAAGCATCAGACCCTTTGGGATTCTGAAATCCTACTTCTTGATAGAAACCCATAACTTATTTTAGTTTGACTTAAAAACTATCCATAAGTAAGCATGTGGTGTTGGTGTAACTGCATTGAACTGGTAACATCAGAAAAACGGGTAAAAATGAGGTACCCCAGTGATATGGAAGCTTCGTGACTGATGTCCTAGATTGTTTCTAGCTTTTCTTCCATCCCTAACACATGGTTTCCATTCTCAAGGTCACCTCTGTAACAACTGACTGCTATAACTGGCCACATCATTTTTCCAACCATGAAGATGGAAAAGGCAGAAGAGACGTTTTTATGGTTGAACTCATTTAGTTTTCTCAAGAAATGCCACCTAGTGACTCCTTTATGTGTAATCCCTTGGAACTGTCACAGACTACTTTAGACCAAGGAACCCTGGAAAGTGTGGTCCTGGCAGGACTGATTGCCAGGCTGAATAGAATCAGGGTTCCACTAGTAGGGAAGGAGAGGAGAAAGGAAATGACAGTTATCTGAAGTAATCAGCATTAGGAAAAAAAACTTGGCAAGGACTGACAAGCTCTGTTCCACTCTTGCCATTTAAAGAAAAACACCAAGTGGCCTCCGATGAGCAGCACTCCTGACCCTGGACTTGAGAAATTTTCACTGGGAGTCTGATGAGGCTCAGAGTTGTGTGGGACTGTTTTCAATTTCAAGCAGAAGAGCAGAGAAAGCTGGTTAGATGAGGGAGGCTTCCCACATTACTTGGACCCTACAATATATATGATCTCTGTCACAGGGCCTGGTACAGAACCGGAACAATAAAGCATTTTTTAAAGTAATAAACCTTAATTTTTAGAGCAGTTTTAGGTTCATAGCAAAATTGACAGAAACTATAGAGTTCACATATAGTTCCCTGTTTCCTATGCACACATTGCCTTCCGCACTATTGAAGTTCTGACCATAATGGTACATTTTAATAAAGCACTTTGTTTTTCCCTTTGAAGTTGTTCCATCATGAGAATTAGGCTAAAAGTCTTAGCTTACTGCCCCATGGAAGGAAGGACAAATAACTCGGCAATGACCAAGTAACATGTTCTTAGCTTTGAGGCCAAAATTGGCTGAAAACGTCAGAAGGAGGTACACAGAAAATGATTTTTTGGAGTTCTGCATAAATTTGAAGAGGTAAACCTGGAGAGCTGAAAACAATGAGTTATTGTTGGGAACAAGCCCTCCAAAATCTGGCCATAAACTGGCCCCAAAACTGGCCATAAACAAAATCTGCAGCACTGTGACCTGTTCATGATGGCCGTAATGCCCACACTGGAAGGTTGTGGGTTTACCAATGAGGGCAAGGAACACCCTGCCCAGGGCGGAAAACCGCTTAAAGGCATTCTTAGGCCACAAACAATAGCATGAGCGATCTGTGCCTTAAGGACATGCTCCTGCTGCAGTTAACTAGCCCGACCTATTCCTTTAATTCGGCCCATCCCTTCGTTTCCCATAAGGGATACTTGTAGTTAATCGAATATCTATAGAAACAATACTAATGACTGGCTTGCTGTTAAAAAATATATGGGGAAATCTCTGTTTGGGGCTCTCATGTCTGAAGGCTGTGAGACGCCTGATTTTCCACTTCACACCTCTGTATTTGTATGTGTCTTTAATGCCTCTAGCACCGCTGGGTTAGGGTCTCCCCAACCAGCTGGTCTCATCAAGTTATATGCAATGGACTAGAGAAAGATGCATATTGAACCATGCCTTTTTTTCCACCCAAGAAGAGTTACTAGCAAGCAGTAAGATGTGAGAAAATGAAACCAGTCAGACTGCTGAGTGCTGGAAAGAGGTCCATGTGCACACTCCTGTCATGGGCATGGTTGGGACTACCTGTGTGGATTAAGGGGAATCCAGGATCAGGGGATGGTTGATTTGCATTTTTTCCCCAGGGCATAACCTGAGACCACAAAGCTAGGGAAGGGTTGTGTACATCGTGGCCCCACAGCAGTGAAAGACTTGAAGAATGCTCTGGCTAAAGACAGGTAGGCACTGTTACTTGCCTACCCAAATATCCCCTTGCTAGGAGAACCTTGATTTTGTTGAGGTATGGATCTCAGGAAAGTTACCCTAGGTTTTCGTCTGGGGGTAGGCATGTGACCAGATTTGATTAATGAGATGTAAGGAGCAGCAGTAGGAAGGTTTATTTTCTTCCCCACCCCAGAGTCTCGCTTTGTCACATAGTGCAGGGGTGCGGGGGCGTGATCACGGCTCACTGCTGCCTTGACCTCCCCTACTCAAGTGATCCTCCTACCTCAGCTTCCCAGATAGCTTGGACTTTAGGCACACACCACCATGTCCGGCTAATTTTTTTCTGTTTTAGAGATGGAGTCTTGCTATGTTGTCCAGGCTGGTCTTGAACTCGTGGGCTCAGGCATCCTTCTACCTTGGGCTCCCAGAGTGCTGGGATCACTGGTGTGAGCCACTGCACCTGCCTACATCATGCTTAGGTTTGAATGTGGTTGTGTGATGATCAGAGCTACTGCAGCCATCTATGACCACTAAGGGTCAATAATACCAACCTAGAGTTCTGACATTATTGAGCTGTTGAGTCAGTGCCAGCATCTGGTCTCCTCTACACTTTGTATTATGTGAGAAAAATGAACTACCTTATAGTGAACAGGGGTTATGAAACTTGCAGAGAAAAGCTCCCCTCACAGGATCCCGCATAGGGAAGTCCAGGGAAAGCCCCTAAGTGTGAGGGAAGAGCAAAGGTGCTAAGAGGCCATAGTTAGGAAGAAGCCTGTGGCTTAGATAAGGATGGTAGACAATGGATCTCTGACATCTGTAGCAGGACCATGAACGTGAGCATGAACATGAAGTGGTGAGAGGCTGACGGCAAGAGCACATTTCTGAAACTGGGATCTTAGAAGCAGCAGACAGTATGGACCAGACAGTAAGGACACCCCTCCTTAGTGCTGACATGAGTTAAGCCCTTTGGAAATTTAGATCCTCTTGAATTTGATAAACTAACTCTCCTAAAACTGCTTTAAGTCAAGACAATTCCCTTAAATGGATGAAATGTCAGTGTTCTGCCATTAGTAGACATGGGGGCTCAAGATATTCAGCAACAACAATTTTTGTTACATTTTTGCTCTCTTGAATGGCAACTGCAAACTTTGAACCTCTGCAGTTACCCTAATGCAGAACTTATTATTTATAGACTTTTCATGACTTACAATGAAATACTGATATAGAAACAGATGTTTAAAAGAAAATTATATAGCTTATCTCAGGTAACGTAGCCTGTTTCTTAAACCCAAGGTCTCATTTTAGACACCTAGGTATATTGTCCAGAGTACTGAACACGAGCACATTTCACATGACAGGCTCTCAAATGCAAGTAGGTGTGGGTGGGGGTGTGTGTGTGTGTGTGTATGTGTGTGGGTGGGGGTGTGTATAGTCCTTGTTTTGCCTGGCATCTTGTTACAGTAATTCGTGCACTTAAAAACCATGTTCTGCTGGGTGTGGTGGCTCACGCCTGTAATCCCAGCACTTTGGGAGGCCGAGATGGGTGGATCACGAGGTCAGGAGATCGAGACCATCCTGGCTAACACGGTGAAACCCCAACTCTACTAAAAATACAAAAAATTAGCCAGGCCTGGTGGCAGGCGCCTGTAGTCTCAGCTACTCGGGAGGCTAAGGCAGGAGAATGGCGTGAATCCGGGAGGCGGAGCTTGCAGTGAGCCGAGATCACACTACTGCACTCCAGCCTGAGCAACAGAGCGAGACTCCGTCTCAAAAATAATAATAATAATATCTGCTTGATACATCCTTCTTTCGTGATTGGGGAAAATGGTGACTTAATTCCTAAAAGAATCATGCAATATGTAGACCTTTGAATATGACTTTTTTCATTTAGCATGTTTTTAAGGTTCATTCTTGGTGTGATTTTATATATATATAAAATTTTTTTTTTTTTTTTTTTTTTTGAAATCGGTTCTCACTCTGTTTCCCAGGCTGGAGTGCAGCATTGTGATCTTGGCTCACTGCGGCATCGACCTCCTGAGCTCAATTGTTTCTTTATATTGCTGAGTAGTATTCTCTTGTATAGATATCAAATTTTCTTTATCTTAATTTTTTTGAGACAGAGTCTTGCTGTGTCTCCCAGGCTGGAGTGCAGTGGCGTGATTTTGGCTCACTGCAGCCTCCGCCTCCCAGGTTCAAGCCTTCTCCTGCCTCAGCCTCTGGAATAGTTGGGATTACAGGTGCTTGCCACCACGCCTGGCTATTTTTGTGTTTTTAGTAGAAACGGGGTTTCAGCATGTTGGCCAGGCTGGGCTCAAACTCCTGACCTCAGGTGATCCATCTGCCTTGGCCTTTCAAAGTGCTGGGATTACAGGCGTGAGCCACAACACCAGCCTTGTTTATCCTTTCACCAGTTGGTGGGTATTTGGATTTTTTTTTTTCTAGCTTTGGTTCTTATGATTAATGCTGCTACACAGCATTAATGTCCACAATTCTTTCTGTAGACATCTGTTTTCAGTTCTCTAGGAGAAATACCTAGGAGGGGAATTGCTGAGTTGCATGTTAAATTTAACCTTCTAGGAAAATGTCAGACCGTCAAACTATTCAATTGTTTCAGCACCATTTGTTGAGAAGACTGTCTTTTTTTAGTTGAATTGGCCTGGCACCTTAACTGAAAATTTATTCACTATATATAGGAGGCCTTATTGCTTGACCTCTATTCTGTTTCATTAATCTATATATCTTTATGCTAGTACCATACTGTTTTGATTACTGTGGCTTTATAAAGTTTTGAAATTGAGTAGTATAAGTCCTCCAGTGTTGTTCTTTTTCAAAATTGTTTTTGCTACTCTTAAGTTACATGCATTTCTATGTAAACTTTACAATCAGCCTGTAAGTTTCTTAAAAAATCTTGAATTTTGACAGGGATAGCAAATTGATAACAATGCTGAGTTTTCCTGTCCACAAACCTGGAATGATCTCTCAATTTCTTTAGATTTATAATTTGAGCAGTCTTTTGGAGTTTTCAGCGTGTAAGTCTTACACTTCTTTTATTAAATTTATTCCTGTTATATTCTTTTTTTTTTTTTTTTTTTGAGACAGGGTCTTGTTCTTTTGCCCAGGCTGGAGTACAGTGGCTATTCACAGGTGTGATCATAGTGTACTATAACCTTGACTCCTGTGCTCAAGTGATCCTCCTGCCCCATCCTCCACATAGCAGGGACTACAAGTGTTTGCCACTGTGTGCAGCTCTTTATTGTTTTTGATAATATTGTGAACATATTGTTTTCTTAATTTGATATTCAGATTGTTCATTGCTAAATACAGTTGACATTCATATACCGATCTGTGTCTTGTAGCCTTATTAAACTCATTTATTAGTTCTGGTAGTATTTGGGGGGATTCCTTAGAGTTTACTACAATTTGGATCATGTCATCTGTGAATAAAGACAGTTTTACTATTTCTTATCAATCTGGGTGCAATTTATCTTCCTTCTGCTTCTTAAAAAATTGCCTTCTTGCATTAGTTAGAACCTTCATTACATTACTGAATAGAAGTGGTAAGAAGAGGTATCTTAGTTTGTTTTATGCTTCTATAATAAAATACCACAGACTAGCTAATTTATAAAGGACAGAAATTTGTTTCTCACAGTATTGAAGCCTGGGAAGTCCAAGAACAAAGCACCAACATCTTGTGTGGGTCTTCTTGCTGCATACTCACATAGTGGAAGGTGGAAGGAGAAGAGAGAGCAAATCCAATCCCACAAACCCTTTCTATAGGGTCATTAATTCATTCATGATGGTGGAGCCCTTATGACCTAAACATGTACTCTAGAATTTCTATTTGAATTTCTTTTTCTATTTTCTATGTATTGATATTCTCTATTTGTTCATATATTCTTGGTTCTCTCTAGTTCTTTGTTCTTGATTTCCTTCAGCTCTTTGAGCATATTCAGGTCAGGTGATTTAAAACCTTTTATATTTAGTCTGGGCTTCCTCAAGGATGGTTTCTATTAATTTCTTTACTCCTATTGGCTAGCCATACTTTCCTGTTTCTCTGTATGCCATACAATTTTTTTATTAAAAATGGGATATTTGGGCTGGGTATGGTGGCTCACACCTGTAATTCCAGCACATTGGGAGGCCAAGGCATGCGGATCACTTGAGGTCAGGAGTTCGAGACCAGTCAGGCCAACATGGTGAAACCCGCCTCTACTAAAAATACAAAAATTAGCCAGGTGTGGTCGGGCGTGCCTGTAATCCCAGCTATATGGGAGGCTGAGGCAAAGAGAAAGTAGGCTTGAACCCGGGAGGCAGAGGTTGCAGTTAGCCAAGATCACACCATTGGACTCCATCCTGGGCGACAGAGCGAGACTACATCTCCAGAAATAAATAAATAAATACATAAAATAAAATAAAGGGGGGATATTTGGAATATTATAATGTGAAAAGCTGATTCTCCCTCCTCCCCACTGTTTGCTGTTGTTGATTGTAGATGTTTGCCATCATCCAATTGTTTAGTGACTTTTCCAAATTTATATTTGCAAACACTATATTCCTTGTCTTGTGTGGTCACTGAAGTCTCTTCTCTTTTTTTAGCAGTTATTTCACAGAGATGTGCCTTAACAGCTGGGTCCAAAAAGAAACCAAAACCAAAAAACTCTCTTAGTCTTTGCAGATTGGATCTGAGCTGAGGAATTCCTTCAATGCTTAGCCAGGCTGTCTATGACTCTGACTTAGTCTTTACCTCCTGCTTGCACAGAGTCCAAAAATCAGCCAAAGGTGCAAGCCTAGAGTTCTATCATTCTTTTTTTATGAGCATGTTTCCAGCCTTGTGCATGCATATTGCACTCTGGGTTCTCCGGTATACGCAGTAGCCCTTCAAAACCATTAATTCCCAAGAAACTTCTGCCTCAACTTCCTTCTTTCCAGATGTTTGATTCTGTATGCCACCCACCAGCCCCTGCACCATTCACCATACCTTGATCCAGACAGCTGTGTGTAGTATATGTCTTTGAATGCTTTTGACAGATGTCATCTGGAAAACCACTCTAGCCTGAAGGCATTGTAAAAAAGCTTTTCCTATGCACCAGTCCCTCAGGGAATTGTCAGGTCAAAACTCAGAGCCAGGCTGGGCGTGGTGGCTCACGCCTGTATTCCCAGCACTTTGGGAGGCCGAGGTGGGCGGATCACGAGGTTAGGAGATGGAGACCATCCTGGCTAACACGGTGAAACCCTGTTTCTACTAAAAATACAAAAAAATTAGCCAGGCGTGGTGGCAGGCACCTCTAGTCCCAGCTACTCGGGAGGCTGAGGCAGGAGAATGGCATGAACCCAGGAGGCGGAGGTTGCAGTGAGCCGAAATGGCGCCACTGCACTCCAGCCTGGGCGACAGAGCAATACACAGTCTCAAAAAAATAAATAAAACAAAAACTCAGAGCCATAATTTTTGGGCAACATGGTTATTGGCATCAGAAAGCCACACTAGGAATGCAGGTCCCTGTTCCCATTGCTATTGGTGACCTGGGAAGTGGAATTGACAAGAAAGGAAGCAAAAACAAACATTTCTTTTTTCATTAAGCACTTCCCTGGTTGCTCCCAGTTTTGTATTAGAATCCAGAGTTTGAAAAAGTTGATTCTGTCAGATTTTGCCAGCTTAATGGATGCTTCAGTGGAGGGACTGGACTGATTATTGGAACTCCCTACTCCATCATTTATGTGGCATCACCTAACTGCTTTTGCTTGCCTTAGAACTTCCAGCACAGAGATGAAAAAGAATGGTGAGAGAAGGCATCCTTGCCTTGTTCTTGGTCTCACCTGGAAGACATTGAGTCTTTCACTGTTAAGTATGATGTTAGCTGTAGCTGTTTTTAAGAAAATCTGTGTCAAGTTTAGGAAATTTCTCACTATTGCTAGTTTTTTGAGAGTTCCTATGAATGCTATGAATTTTGTCAAATGATTTTCTGTATTTATTAGTATAGTCATGATCATATGGATTTTTAAAATATATATTTTGAAATTTTCTTTTTTATCTTTTTTTTTTTTCTTTTTTTTAGAGACGGACTCTCGCTTTGTCGCCTAGGCTGGATCTCGGCTCACTGCAAGCTCCGCTTCCCGGGTTCACGCCATTCTCCTGCCTCAGCCTCCGGAGTAGCTGGGACTACAGGCGCCTGCCACCAGGCCCGGCTAATTTTTTGTATTTTTAGTAGAGACGGGGTTTCACCGTGTTAGCCAGGATGGTCTCGATCTCCTGACCTCGTGAGCCGCCCGTCTCAGCCTCCCAAAATGCTGGGATTACAGGCTCGAGCCACCGCACCCGGCCGTATTTATACATTTTCAGTGTATAAAGAGCAGCATTGCTGCTAGCACATCCCACCTCCAGCCCTAAGGCGGTTTTCTCCTATCTCAGTAAATAGAACATACAATCGGTTTTACTTCAAGGGGAGACATTCCATTGCCCAGGGATGGGCAGGAGACTGATGCCTTTCTCTATCTCAACTGCCAAGAGGCCTTCTTTCCTCTTTTACTAATCCTCCTCAGCACAGACCCTTTACAGTGTCGGGCTAGGGGACAATCAGGTCTTTCCCTTCCCACGAGGCCATATTTCAGACTGTCACATGGGGAGAAACCTTGGACAATACCTAGCTTTCCTACGCAGAGGTCCCTGCAGCTTTCCCCAGTGTTTGTGTCCCTGGGTACTTGAGATTAAGAGAATGGTGATGAGTTTTCACAAGCATACTGCCTTCAGGCACTTGTTTAACAAAGCACATCCTGCACAGCCCCAAATTCATTAAACCTTGAGTCACCACAGCACATGTCTCTGCAAGGACAGGGTTGGGGGTAGGGTTACAGATTAACAGCATCTCAAGGCAGAAGAATTTTTCTTAGTACAGAACAAAATGGAGTCTCTTATGTCTATTTCTTTCTACATAGACAGTTCTATGTAGAACTGTACTTTCTACAGTAACAGTCTGATCTCTCTCGCTTTTCCCCACAGTTGGGAGCCACCTCAGCTCCCCTGCAAGGCCAGCAGGGAAGCAGTCCACCTCCCAGACACACTACTGACCCAGTGTTCCAGCCATTCAGATCAGACAGGCACCTCATTTTGTCTGCAGGAAGGTTAATGTTTGAAGTAGAAAGGAATTGTGAGTCTACATCTCATCCAAGTCTGAACATAGAAGGTGCTCTCTACTGTGGGGATGCAGTTACCCCAAAGTGTTCCAGCAAGACTCTCTATGGTGTACCCACACATGCTCCCACTGGAAAAGCCCCAGTTGTTTCAGCAGTGGTGGACAAGGGGAAAAAAAGTCCCCTTCTCCAAGACCCTTCATGAGCATCAGGATCACCTGTGTGTTGGGGTAGAGCTTCAGACTTTCCCTGCTGAGCTCAGTACTGTAACTGTGCCTCTGCTGAAAGAGACTTTGCATCAGCAGAAAGGTCTAGGACTCAAGGCCTGCATCTGGATTTTTTTCTTCCATGGGGTATTCCCTTGATGTGGTGCACACCCACTTCCCCTAGGAAGTTTCCCCTAGGAGTAGGATTCCCTAAGAAACAGACTGCTGTGAATGCTGCTGCTCCTCTGCGTCTAGCCACCCAGTGGAGCTGCCACACTCCAGGCTGGTGCTGGGGAATGTCTGCAAGAGATCCAGTGATGTGACCTGTCCTTAATCCTCCCAGCAGCAAGTACCAACACCCCTTCTGATGCAGGTCGCAGGGGAGTGACGTAGACTCTGAGATTCCTTGATTCTAAATAACCTTAATGTGTTGGCTTTCTGAAATGCTGCTTGTAGTAGCAATGAACCTGTCATGTGGACAGATCAGGACCTCCTGGTTAGCCAGGGTGGTGCAGGCAATGGTGATAGCTGAGGTCATGCACAAGTTTTCTCTTTCCTGGGGACAGTGCTATTCTACCCAACGATGCTATAATGTATCAGTTGGCCTCCAGCCAGGAGGTGGCACTTGCAAAAGAGCACCAGCTGCAGTAGAAGTGGTGGGATTAACTGCTTTGCTTTATGTTAATTGCCTTATGTTACTTCAGAGAGGTACTCTGGATTCTCAGGCAATGGCCATAGGGCTCCCAAAAGTTGCTGTCCCTTGTAGTAAACTACCAGGGCTGGTGTAGGGGCAAAGCCAGGTAGGGGCTGGGTCAGGGCATGGTCAGCCATGCTTTGGCTCTCCATGTGCAGGGCAAGCAGAGAAGCTCCTGTGGGGTTTAGGGGGCATTTCTCTGGCCACTGGGGTAATGTTTCAGGAAGGAACACAGCCGCCTCTGCCACACAAAAGAGTTCACAAGCCTCACCCAGCTCTCACGCACTTGGCAAGGCAGGTCTCTCACCTGCAGTGTTCACTAGCAGCTGCTAGCTAAATTCCAGGCTGTGTAAGCTCAGAACTCAAAACTGCCCTAGGCCATAAGCCTTCCCTGTGGAGACAGGAACCAGCGTTCAGGCCATGCCCCTTCCCAATCTACCTGCAAAGCAAGAGTGCCCAGTTCCTGTGCCTGTGGCTGCAGCACACTTCTTACTCACCCACTGGTTCTGGTCAAGGGAGTTCATCCCCACTCAAGATTATATGAATTTCAGTTGGGAGCTTCTTTCAACCTGCAAGCTCTGCCTGAGCTAGTTAGTCTACTTCCGTGAGGTCCTCTGTGACACAGAATCAGGAGTGGCTTTCCTTGGTCTATGCTGGAGACTAGGAATGCATGCAAGGCTCTTCTTGCTGCTGCTCTTACTTTTATATTCCCCCACCACTCCCTATATTAGTTCCAGTGCTGGGTAGGGTTAAGGCCTTCCCCTGTGGGCTGGACTGCCAGGTTACCTGGTGGGGATGTATATCCTGGAGGCCGTCTCTCCCCTGTCACACTCTGAGGACTTAACAGTTTTTCACCTGGCTCCCAGCGGGTGTAGGCTGCAGCCTGCTGCTTCTTTCAAAGGGTCTATGGTTTCTGTTTTTCTGTTCAGTTCCTGTATTGCTTCTTAGAAAAAAAGTTCACAGTATGAATTTCTACTCACCATTTTGTCTCTCCAAGTGGGAGAGTCATGCTGACACTGTCTCCAATCCACCATCTTGGAAAGAAAAATAAAATGTGATTTTTCTTAGTTAGCCTATCCACATGGTAGATTAGATTGATTGATTCTCAAATATTGAAACAGCCATGCATGCCTGTAATAAACCCTACTTGTAATCATTTATCAGTTGATTTAAATGTGATCTCTTTTCTTTGAAATACATTTAAAATAGTTTTTAAAAGTCTCTGCTAAATCTATTGTTTGGGATTACTGAAAGATGATTTCTGTTGACTTGTTTCCTAAGTATAGAACACACTGCTGGCTGGGCATGGTGGCTCATGCCTGTAATTCTGGCACTTTGGGAGGTTGAAGCAGGCAGATCATGAGGTTAAGAGATAGAGACCATCCTGGCCAACATGGTGAAACCCCATCTCTACTAAAAATACAAAAATTAGCCGGGCATGCTGGTGCACACCTGTACTCCCAGCTACTTAGGAGCCTGAGGCAGGAGAATTGCTTGAATCTGGGAGGCGGAGGTTGCAGTGAGCTGAGATTGCACCACTGCACTCCAGCCTGGCAACAGAGCGAGACTCTGTCTCAACAAAAAAAAAAAAAAAAAAGAAAAGAAAAAGAAAAAATTGACATTGTACACATTATGTTATAGGAACGCTACATTGTGATTTGCCCCAAAGGGGGTTGCTGTCTGTTTGTATGATACACTTGTCTGGACTAATTCTGTGGAATCTGTCTCCACTACAATGTAAGGCTGCTAATGTCTGCACTCACATTTCTTTAAAGAGACAGGCTTTCTAGAATTACTCTTGTTTCAGCATATTTTGTCAGCCAAAGATTAGTCAGAGGTTCCGTTCAAACATCTTAAGCCAGTTAGGTCCCCACTCTTTGCTGATAGATCTGTGTATGGTTTGGAGAATGTATTTGCTGTGGTTTGAATATTTGTCTCCTTCAAAACTTGGGTTAAAATACAATCCTCAATGTGGCATTATTAAGAGGTGGGGCCTTTAAGAGGTGATTGGATCATGAGGGTTTTGTCCTCATGAATGGATTAATCCATTCATAGATTAATGGATTAGTGGGTAAATGGATTAATGGGTTATTATGGGAGGGGAACTGGTGGCTGTATAAGAAGAGGAAAAAAGACATGTGCAAGCATGTTAGCATGTTCATTCCCCTCCCCACATGATACCCCATGCTACCTTGGAACTCTACAGAAAGTCCCTGTGTTAGTCTATTTTGGGGTTGCTATGAAGGAATACTTGAAGGTGGGTAATTTATAAAGAAAAAATATTTATTTGGTTCATGGTTCTGCAGGATGTACATGAAGCACAGCACCAACAGCTGCTCCTGTGAGGCCTCAGGAAGCTTACAGTCATGGCAGAAGCCAAAGGGGGAGCCAGCATGTGGCATGGCAAGGGAGGGAGCAAGAGAGAGAGGGAGGAGCTGCCAGGCTCTTTTGAACAACCAGATCTCACGTGAACTCACAGATTGAAATTCACTCATTACTGTGAGGACACACCAAGCCATTTATGAGGGATGCACCCCTATGACCCAAACACCACCTACTAGGACCACCTCCAACATCAGAGGTCACATGAAACATGAGATTTATAGGGGACAAAACAGTCAAACCGTATCAGTCCCCACCAGCAAGAAGGCTCTCACTAGATGTGGCCCCTTGATCTTGGACTTCTCAGCCTCTGTAACTGTAAAAAATAAATTTTGTTTCTTATAAAGTACCTGGTTTTGGGTATGTTGTTATAAGTAAAAGAAAACGGACTAAGAAAGTAATCAAAGTTTAGGCTTTCAAATCTTCCCTAGCTCTTATTTCTTTTGAGCCCTTTCAGGCCTTTTCTACATGTGTGCACAGTCTTGCAGTCATCCAGGAATGTGTGAATAGCTCTAGTCCTCTCCAGCCTCTTCTACACGTGTGTGCAGCTTTCCAGTAAGTTTGGGACGTATGGAGAGCCTATCAAGGTTCTCTATGTCTACCTCATTTTTAACATCTCCTTGTTAAATTTCTGGTTAGTCTGCTGGTGCCTTGCTTTCCCCCAACCAGGACTGCAACCTCAGGGTAGCTGAGTCATTGTCCTTTCCTATTTGTTTGATACCTAGATTGCTACTGTTTTTGACAGAGTTGCTGGATATAGGGCTTTTTGCACTCTGCTTCAAGTAAAGTGAGTTCAGTTCCCCCTGGCAGAAGACTGTAGAAATAATTGTCCCAGAGAAAGACATTCAAATACTGACCTTTAAGAGAACCCCAACTAAAAAGCTGGCACATTGCCTGATTACTGGACAATCAACAGTTCTGAAAATGTGGTCCATGGACCTCCTGGGGATCCTTAAGATTATTTTGGGGGCCGGGCGCAGTGGCTCAAGCCTGTAATCCCAGCACTTTGGGAGGCCGAGGCGGGTGGATCACGAGATCAGGAGATCGAGACCATCCTGGCTAACATGGTGAAACCCTGTCTCTACTAAAAATACAAAAAACTAGCCGGGCGTGGTGGCGGGCGCCTGTAGTCCCAGCTACTTGGAGGCTGAGGCAGGAGAATGGCGTGAACCTGGGAGGCGGAGTTTGCAGTGAGCCGAGATCGCGCCACTGCACTCCAGCCTGGGTGACACAGCGCGAGACTCCGTCTCAAAAAAAAAAAAAAAAAAGATTATTTTGGGGATCCAAAATATCAAAAATTATTTTTATAATATTTTATATCCTATTTACTTTTTTCAGTGTGTTAATTTTTGCACAGATAGTCCAAAAGCAATGATAGGTAACACTGCTGGTCCCTTTAGCATGAATCAAAGCAGTAGTACCAAACTATACTAGTAGTCACTTTTTTCTTCACTGCCATACAAAGAGTCATTCAAAAGCCACTTGGGGCCAGGTGCAGTGGCTCATGTCTGTAATCACAGCACTTTGGGAGGCCAAGGCAGGCAGGTCACTTGAGGCCAGGAGTTTGAGACCAGCCTGGCCAACATGGTGAAACCCCATCTCTCTTAAAAATATAAAAATAGCCAGGTGAGGTGGCTGATACGGCACCATTGCACTATAGCCTTAGTAACAGAGCGAGACTCTGTCTAAAAAAATAAAAATAAAAAGCCACTTTGGCCAGACACAGTGACTCACACCTGTAATCCCAGTACTTTGGGAATCCTTGGCAGGTGGATCACTTGAGGCCAGGAGTTCAAGACCAGCCTGGGCAACATGGTGAAACCCCATCTCTACTAAAAATACAAAAAAATTATCTAGGTATGGTAGTGCATGCCTGTAGTCTCAGCTACCTGGGAGGCTGAGGTATGAGAATCACATGAACCCCAGTGGTGGAGGTTGCAGCAAGCTGAGATCGCACCACTGCACTCCAGCCTGGGTGACAGAGTGAGACTCTGTCTCAAAAAACAAAACAAAACAAAACAAAACAAAAAACGGCCGGGCACAGTGACTCACACCTGTAATCCTAGCACTTTGGGAAGCCAAGATGGGCAGATCACTTGAGGCCAGGAGTTTGAGACTAGCCTGGCCAACGTGAAACCCCATCTCTACTGAAAATACAAAAATTAGCCAGGTGTGGTGGCAGGCACCTGTAATCTCAGCTACTCGGAAGGCTGAGGCAGGAGAATAGCTTGAACCCAGGTGGTAGAGATTGCCGTGAGCCGAAATCATGCCACTGCACAGTGAAACTCCATCTCAAAATACAAAAACAAAATGCCACTTTTACTGAAGAATCTCCTTGCTGAAGTAGTAAATTTATTAATTAAAAAAATTCTCCACCCTTATATACATGAGTTTTTAGTATTTTGTATGATGAAATGGGAAGCGTGCATAAAGCATTTGAGCAATTATTTGAGTTTGTGAGCTTCGGTAACTGATTTTTTTTTTTTTAATGTCTTCCCCCATCATCCAGGCTAGAGTGCAGTGGCATGATGACGGCTCAATACAACCTTGACCTCCTGGGCTCAAGTGATCCTCCCACCTCAGCCTTCCAAGTAACTGGAACTATAGGAATGTGCCACCATGACTGGCTAATTTTTTTTTTTTTTTTTTTTTGGTAGAGACAGTGTCTCACTATGTTGCCCAGAACTCCTGGGCTTAAGCAATCCTCTTGCCTTGGCCTCCCAAAATGCTGAGATTACAGCAATGAGACATGGTGCCCAGTCTGATTTTTTTTATATATATGTAGGAAAACCATTTTTCTTTGAATTACTGATAGACAAAAAATGAATATTCAGACTTGGATATCTGGCAGGCATTTTCTTAAAAATTAATAAAATAAGCCTGTCATTCTGAGAGCGTTTGTTGCCAATGATAAAATTTGAGCTTTCAAGCAAAGTTTAGTATTTTGGAAATTTGTATCTGCTTCTCAATATTTAAAGATGCTGCCAATAAGATCAATGATAATGATATTTTTGATATTATATAAAGAATTGTGCTGCAATCCCAGCTACTTGGGAGGCTGAGGCAGGAGAATCACTTGAACCTGGGAGGTGGAGGTTGCGGTGAGCCAAGATCGCACCACTGCACTTCAGTCTGGGCAATAGCATGAGACTCTGTCTCAACCAAAAAAAAAAAAAATTGTGTTAATATTGGAAAGCCCTGCATATCTCAGTGAACCAGTAGTTTCCAAAAGACCACTTCATGGTGTAACAAAATCATATATGGGCCCATCTGATAGAGGTTTAACATTTAAAATGTATAAAGTACTCAATACCAAGAAAGCAACCCAATTAAAAAATAGGCAACGGACCTTAAAGGACATTTCTCAAAAGAAGATATACAAATGGCCAACAGGTACATGAAAAAATGTTCAACATCATTAATCACTGGGGGGGGAATGCAAATTAAAACCACAATGAGATACGATGTCACACCTGTTAGAATGGGTATTATCAAAAAGATGAAAGATAAGTGCTGAAGAGGATGTGGAAAAAAGGGAACTCTTATACATTGTTGGCAGGAATGCAAATTAGCACAGCCATTATGGAAAACAGCAAACATAGAGGTTCCTCAACAAACTAAATAAGAACTCCCATAAAACCTAGTAATCCAACTTCTGGGTATATATCCAAAGAAACAAATCAATATGTCAAAGGGATATCTTCACTCCCATGTTCATTATAACATTATTCATAAGAGCCAAGCTATGGAAACAACCCACAAGTGTTCATCAACAGATGAATGGATAAAGAAAATGTGATTTTTTAAATATATCTATACACACACACACACACACATATATATATTCCCCAATGGAATACTATTCAGCCTTAGAAAGGCTGTCATTTGTGACACATGGATGAATCTGGAGGACATTATGCTAAGTGAAATAAGGCAGACACAGACAAATACCATGTGATCTAACTTATCTGTGGACTCTAATGAAATTGAATTCATAGAAAGTAGAATGAAGGTTACCAGGGTGATGGGGATGGGAGGGAGAGAATGAGGTGTCATTGATCAAAGGGTAGAAAGTTACATAAAAGGAGGAATAACTTTTGCGATCTATTGCACAACAGGGTGCCTATAGTCAATAACATGTTAAATATTTCAAAATAACAGAGTTGGCTGGGTGCAGTGGCTCATATCTGTAATCCCAGTGAGAGGCAAGCCAGCTGGACTTCCTAGGTCGAGTGGGAGACTTGGAGAACTTTTCTGTCTTACAAGAGGATTGTAAAACCCACCAATCAGTGCTCTGTAGTTAGCAAGAGGATTATAAAGTGCACCAATTAGCACTCTGTAAAAATGCACCAATCAGCACTCTGTAGTTAGCAAGAGGATTATAAAATTCACCAATCAGCACTCTGTAAAATGCACCAATCAGCAGGATCCTAAAAAGTAGCCAATTGCTGGAAGAATTGAAAAAAGAGCACTCTGATAGGACAAAACGGAACATGGAATGGGACAAATAAGGGAATAAAAGCTGGCCACCCCCTCCTACAGCCAGCAGTGGCAACCCCCTGGTGTTCCCTTCTGTGCTGTGGAAACTTTTTTCTTTCACTCTTCACAATAAACCTTGCTACAGCTCACTCTTTGGGTCCCTGCCATCTTTAAGAGCTGTAACACTCACTGCCAAAGTCCGCGGCCTCATTCTTGAAGTCAGTGAGATCACAAACCCACCAGAAGGAACCAACTCCAGACACACTAGCACTTTGAGAGACCAAGGTAGGCGGATCACCTGATGTCAGGAGTTGGAGACCAACTTGGCCAACATGGCGAAATTGTATCTCTACTAAAAACATAAAAATTAACTGGGCATGGTGGCACGCATCTGTATTCCCAGCTACTACTTGGGAGGTTGAGGCACGAGAATCGCTTGAACAAGGGAGGTGGAGGCTGCAGTGAGCCAAAACTGCACCACTGCACTCCAGCCTGGGCGACAGAGCAACACTCTGTCTCAAAAAAATAAATGAATAAAAAATAACAGAGTAAATTTCAGATGTCTCTACACAAAAAAAGATAAAGTGATGGATATGTTCATTTGATTTAATCATTCCATGTTTTATACATATATTAAAACATCACACTGTACCCCATAGATGTATACAATTATGATTTGACAATTTAAAATATTAATGAATTTTAAAAAGAGCAGCTTTCTGGCCGGGAGCAATGGCTCATGCCTGTAATGCCAGCACTTTGGGAGGCTGAATCTGGTGGATCACGAGGTCAGGAACAAGACCATCCTGGCCAACATGGTGAAACCCAGTCTCTACTAAAAATATAAAAAATACAAAAATTAGCTGGGTGTGGTGGCACATATTCCCAGCTACTCGGGAGGCTGAGGCAGGAGAATGGCTTGAACCCGGGAGGCAGAGGTTGCAGTGAGCCAAGATCGTGCCACTGCATTCCAGCTGAGCTACAGAGCAAAACTCCATCACACAAAAAAAGCAGCTTTTTATAAAAATGATATGCCTACTACCTTTTGAGTAGTCTGATAGTATCATCTGTAAACCAAAACAAAAAAAACAGAAAACAAAATTAAGTGTGGGTAAAGATATATACTCAATGTGAAAAATAAGTTAATGGATTTAAATGTAACAATGAGAAAAATTTATTGACAAGTATTCAGATTCCACAGTGCAACTAACCTTTAAGAAACCAGTATTTATTAAATTTTGGTGTGGTGTCAAAGATGAATATCCATAATTACCTAAAAGGGTTGTTTTTTAAAATGCCCCGTTTTCCAACTAGAAATTTGGATGAAGCTGTCTTGTCATCACATACTTCAACCAAAAATAAATGTATATCAACACAGAATGAAGGCAGAAGCAGATATGAAAATCTTCTTCTATTAGGCCAGACATTAAAGAGATTTGCAAATACATAAAACAATGCCACTCTTCTCCCTTTTTTTGTTTTGTATACTGTATTTTTTAAATAAAATGTTACCTTAACAAGCAATAGCTTTATTTTAGCTATTTTATTTTACTCTTTTTTTTTTTTTTTTTTTGAGACAGGCTCTCCCTCTGTTGCCAAGGCTGGAGTGCTGTGGTGTAATCATAGCTCACTGCAGCCTCTAAATCCTGGGCTCAAGCCATCATCCCACCTCAGCCTTCCAAGTAGCTGGGACCACAGGCATGCGCCACCACTCCTCGCTAATTTTTTAAATTTCGTAGAGGTGAGGACTCACTGTGTTGGCTAGACTGGTGTCGAACTCCTGGGCTCAAGTGATCCTCCTGCCTCAACCTTGCAAAGTTCTGGGGTTGCAGGTGTGAACCACCATGCCCAGCTGTTTTCATTAAAGTATTTAATTTTTTAAAATTTCTAATATGGTAAGTATTTGTAGATTTAGTCCACTTAAACAGAAGCTCTTTGTGTCCTGAATAATTTTTAAGTATCTAATGGAGTCCTGAAACCAAAATGTTTAAGGACCACTGCTTTGGAGGTCACAATATACATCCTTAACTTATCATCATCTTTGGTTTTATTTTATTTTATTTTTATTTTATTTTATTTTTTTATTATTTTATTTTATTTTATTTATTTTATTTTATTTTATTTTAGATAGAGTCTTGCTCTGTCTCCCAGGCTGGAGTGCAGTGGCTCTATCTCGGCTCACTGCAAGCTCTGCCTCCCAGGTTCCCGCCATTCTCCTGCCTCAGCCTCCCGAGTAGCCGGGACTACAGGCGCCCGCCACCATGCCCGGCTAATTTTTTGTACTTTTAGTAGAGACAGGGTTTCACCGTGTTAGTCAGGACGGTCTCAATCTGCTGACCTCGTGATCCACCCACCTCGGCCTCCCAAAGTGCTGGGATTACAGGCGTGAGCCACCGCGCCCGGCCATCATTGTCTATTTTTAAGATACTACTTTGTGGACAGTGTAAGAATTTTACAACAGTGTACTTCCAATTGCTACCCTCCCAAACTTTATGCTCTTGTTGTCATATATTTTACTTCACTATGCCAGAATCCCCACATTATATTGTTATTTTTACTTTAAACAGTTGAGGCACCGTGGACGTGTATTGTTCAGCACTCCTCTCAAGAAAAACTTTGCTGTTCACCTGTGACAAGTGCAGTTGCCTGAGCGCCTCCAGCTGCAGGGCTTTCAGGATCCGCCTTGGCTTTAAAACTGAGGACATGATTTCTGTGCCGGTGACTGAGCATGGCGGCTTACTAGGGCTTGACCATTTCGGCACAATGCAAGACTCCTCCAAAGGGCTTGCTTTGCTATGAAGCTCCTTACTGGGTTGCATAGGATTTTGTCAGCCCTCCCTGCCAAATTCTGCCTCCTCTTCCACTCTTTTTATAGGTGTTCAGTTTACATCGCGGTTTGAAGCCTTCCCCTGCCAAATTCTGACCCTCTTTTTTAACTTTCATGAACATTATCCTCAATAAGCCTCTTTCACTCCTAACTCTATCTCAGCATTTGCTTCCTAGGGGACCCAACTGACTAACAGTCTTCGTTTTTCAAAAAGACTTTATTTGGTGTTTTACAAATTTCTTCCTGCCGAATTGAGTTTCTACCTGGTATCATTTCAGCCCTTCAGCCTAATGGATTTCTTTTATCATTCTGTGTAGTTTCAGTTTGCTAGAGGCAAAATCTTCGTCTCTAGCAGCTTTTGTCAGTCTGACACTACTTCGTCTTCATTTGTTTTGGCTGGATACAGAATTGTAAGCTGACAATCTTTGTCTTTCATCATTTCGAAACTGTCGTTCCGTTGTCTTCTGGCCTCTACTGCTTCTGGTGAAATGTCCAACATTTTTCTTGTACTGTGCCTCTCTGTGCATTATGTCTTTTTTTTTTTTTTCTGACTGCTTTCAAGATTTTATCATTGTCTTTGGTTTTTAGCAGTTGATGATAATAAGCCTATATGTGGATTTCTTTGCATTTATCCTGCTTGGGGTTCACAGAGCATCTTGGACTTGTGGGTAGATATAGTTCACTGATTTTGGTAAATCTTGGCCATCAAATCTTCCAATATTTATCTGTCCTATGCTTCCTTCTTGTGCTGCAATCACATATGAGTTAAACTATTCAATTCTGTCTCACGTATCTCAGAGAGATATGTGTAACAGACACTCTGTCACATTTTTTGAAATCAGCTTTATTAAGGAATAATTGACATACAATAAATCACGCATATTTAAAATGTACACATCCATGGAACCATCACTGGTCAAGATAGTAAACATATCTATTACCTCCAAAAGTTTCCCCATACTCCTTTGTACACTTTCTCTCCTGGTCCACTGTAGACAATACTTTCTCTGTTTTCTTCTCTTTCTTTTCTTTTTCTTTTTTTTTTAAACAGAGTTTCACTCTTCTCACCCAGGCTGGAGTGCTATGGCACAATCTTGGCTCACTGCAACCTCCAACTCCCAGGTTCAAGTGATTCTCCTGTCTCAGTCTCCTGAGTAGCTGGGATTACAGGCATCTGCCACCATGCGCAGTTAACTTTTGTATTTTTAGTAGAGATGGGGTTGAGATGGGGTTTCACCACGTTGGTCAGGCTGGTCTCAAACTCCTGATGTCAGATGATCCACCCACCTCGGCCTCCCAAAGTGTTGAGATTACAGGTGTGAGCCACCACGTCTGGCCCCCTTCTCTGTTTTATATAACTGTTGATTAGTTGACATTATCTAGTGTTTTGTATGAATGGAATAATACATACTAGGAAGTTGGGCTTCTTTTACCTATTGGAGTGGCTCAGATTAAAGACTAACCATATTTTGTATGTCAAGGATGTAGAAGATGTTTCCCAACCTGTGTTGAGATGTTTCTATGTTACTGCATGTATCAATAGTCTGTTATTGTTTTTACTTTGTAGTATTCCATTATATGGGTAGAGCACAGTCTATCCATTCACCATTACATGGACATTTGGATTGTTTTCAGTTTGCTGTTACAAATAAAGCTATGAGGAACATTTGTGTACAGGTATTACATAGAGATAGATTTCATTTTGGGTAAATACCTAAGAGGAGAATGGCTGGATCATATGGTAATTATATGTTTAACTTATAAAGAAACTGCCTCAGTTTCCCAAAGTGATTATACCATTTTCAATTCTCACCAATTGTGTATCAGAGTTCTAGTTCCTCTACATCCTTGACAACACAAAATATGGTTAGTTTTTAATTTTAACTATTCCAATAGTTGTTTACTGGTATCCCATTGTGGTTTTTATTTGCATTTCCCTAATAACTAATTGTATTGAGCTTTTATACAGTGCTTATTTGCCATCCATACATCTTATTTGTTAAAATTTTGTTTATATCTTTTGCTTATTTTAAAAATGAGTTGTTAGTATTCTTGTTACTGTTAAACTATATAAAGAGTTCTTTCTATATTTTGGATACAAGTTATTTGTCAGATATCTGCTTTGCAAATATTTCTTTACAGCCAATGGTTAGCCGTTTTCATTGTCTGCACAGTGTCTTTTGAAAATCAGAAGTTTTAATTTTGATGAAGACTAATTTATCAATTAGTTCTTTTATGGATCATGCTTTTGGTGTTGCATCTAAGAAACCTTTGCCTGGCCAGGCCAGGCGTGGTAGCTCACGCCTGTAATCCCAGCATTTTGAGAGGCTGAGACTGATGGATCACCTGAGGTCAGAAGTTCCAGACCAGCCTGGCCAACATGGTGAAACCATGTCTCTACTGAAAAAACAAAAAATTAGCCGGGCATGGTGGCGGCCGCCTGTAGTCCCAGCTACTCGGGAGGCTGAGGCAGGAGAATGACGTGAACCCGGGAGGCGGAGCTTGCAGTGAGCTGAGATCCAGCCACTGCACTCCAGCCTGGGTGACAGAGCGAGACTCCGTCTCAAAAAAAAAAAAAAAGAAAAGAAAAGAAAAGAAAAACAAAAAATCCTTGCCTAACCTAAGGTCATAAAGATTTTCTCCTGTGTTTTATAAGTTTTGTGTTGTTGTTTCTTAAACTTTTTATTTTAACATAACTAGATTAACATACAGCTGTGAAATAATACAGACAGATCACATATACCCTTTATCCGTTTTTTCAGTAGTAACATCTTGCATAACTGTAAGTATAGTATCACAACTAGGAAACTGACATTGATACAATCCTCCACTATTATTTAGATTTCAAGAGCTTTACATGCCCTCATTTGTGTGTGTGTGTAGTTCTGTGTGATTTTGTCATATGTGTGGATTTATGTGACCAGCACTATAGTCAAGATATAAAACAGTTTTATCACAAGGATCATTTATGCTAACCTTTTCTAGCCACAACTACCTTCCTTCCTTCCCTATCCCTAATCCCTGGTTACAATTAATCTGATATACAACTCCATAATTTTAGTATTTCAACAATTTTATATAAATGGAATCATGTAGTATATAACATTTTGAGGTTGGCTTTTTTGTCTTGACATAATTATCCCAATTTTCCACTAAGCCTACCCTTTTGCTTAAGCTGGGTAGAGTCTGGTATACCTCATTGCAACCCCAAGTGACTGAAACAGCAACAGGAAAAGCCTCAGGGAAACATTACGCAGGAAATGGCACTGCCTTCTACAAGAAATGCCTTAGTTTCTTTACTTGCAAAATGGAGATAAAATTATGTGCTCTGTCTGCTTCACAAGTCTCTTGGGAGATTCTTCTAGAATAATGAATGTGAATGAGCTCTGTAAAATGTACATTGCCATGTACCTGTTATTGCTAATGATACAAGTTTTGTTTATTTGTACTGCCTCATTGTCTATGGAACCCAGGTCTTCTCCCCTTCGGTACTTCCACTTTCTGGTTTGGGCCCATCTTTTCTCACCTGGGGCTTTCTATGTGCTAGATATCCTGACTCGGCACTTTAGGCATCTGTGCTATCCCTATTACAAATATGGTCTATGAATTCCTGACTCCAGCTCTTACTAGCTTTGTAGTGTTGGAGAAATAATATAACATCCCTAAATCCCAGTTTCTTTATTTGTAAACTGGAGATAAAAATAGTATATAACTCCATAAGGGTTGTTGTGAGAAATGCCATGCTTATGGTGTGTGCCTGACACACCAGAAGTTACTTGCCCAAGGCCACATGATCAGTATACATCAGAGTTTGGCTAGAGTCCAAGTTTGTGATGCTAAAGATATCATTCAGGATCACTGAATTCTGTGGTCTCTCAATAGCTTACTTGAGTTTTCTGCCTCACCTTGGTTACATACTCCACAAGATGCCAAGAGAACTGAGTTACTTAAATAATTAAAAACAAAACAAAACAAAACACCATGCTTCTAAGGTCTCTCCCTTGACCAAAGACCTTTGTTTGGTTCTCAATGCCAGGGACTCTCTCTACTACTCCAGATTAATTATGCTAACATTCAAGTCTCCTAACAGTGCTAGACAAAACTTACATGTCAAATATGCCTCATTGCTATGTTTAGCCCATGAGTGCCCTGGCTGTACCTGGAATTCTGGGCACATACAAAGATGGAGAGGGCTATCGATAGATTGGGTGGTAGAGGGCATTTCCCAGGGAGAAAATAATGGGGGTGAAGACCAGGCGACAGGGAAGCATGATGGTGTATATGGGAAAAAGGAAACAGTCCATCTAACAGCATGTTGGCTGCATGAAAAGGGGGAGTTGCAGATGAGACTGGAACATTAGCTGGACTGTGTAGGCCATGAGTGTGGGTCTAAGATGCCTACTTCCTGTTTAATAGGCAATTAGGAATCCTCAGACACAGTTTGAGAGCTGAGGACGGGCCATCTGTGCCCCTGAAGGACATCTTGCCTCGGTTTTCACTCAGACTGTCTCAGGGTTTACATAGTCAGTCTGGGGTAGACTCTCAGCACTCCCACCCCACGTCCTTCCCCTCATGGTCTCTGGGAGGCCCAGCCTCACTCACTATCGGAAAAGTGCTATCAGCAGTCTCATACCACTGAGATGCTGCGGACTGAAGACCTGAGAAAGCTTCTGGAATGCAACATGACAAGATCTCATTCTCTCCGCTTGTCTACATGGAAATCTCTCTATGCCTTATAGCTGTAAAATGGAGATAACAGCACCTGCTTTAGAGGAGTGCTATGTGGATTAAGTAAGATAATGTAAGAAGAGTGCATAGCATAGGGCCTGGCACTAAGCAAAGCACCCAACAAAGCCTTTGCCCTGGTCTTCCCTCCAGCACATTCCATATACAGATTTGTCCAGTGTGTGGGCATCACCTGAGAAGCAGCCACTCAGTTTGTCTTTCAGGAAACATAGCCAATCCGTGGTCACAGAAAGAGATGACTGGAGATTCAGATTTCCAGTACATTAGAAAGCACCTGCAAAGGTACTTCCCTTCACCTCCTGGGAGCCATCAGTGAGCTCTCCAGGAGAGCAGTATGATGCAGAGAAAGAAACAAAGGAGATGGAGATAGTCATGTTTCTCCTCATTCACGGGGTGAACTTGGGCAGCACCTCCCTTTCTCTGATTCTCAGTTGCTTTGTTGAAATAGGGTTGATGTGAGGGGCCAGTAAGATAATACAGGTAAAGTGCTGCATGGTGGCCGGCACTACTAGCTCCTGGTGGGGGCCGATTCTCCCACATTGGTGCCTGTGAAACTCAACTAAGCGGAGGAGCAGTCAAGATGGTCAGAAGCTCCCTTGTTGCTTTCTAGGCCCTTGCTGTGACCCATCCCTCTGGGACTGGCTCTGGTGTAAGGGTAAAGAAGTTCTGTGACATCCATGTGCCATGTCACTTTCCATCTGGGAGCAGAGGCAGGCGCATCAGCTCCTTGGCCCTGTGCTGGTTCTCCTGGAAGGTTTTATAAGAGTACTGTCCAGTAGAAATGTAGCGTAAGCTACATGTGTAAGTTTAAATTTTCTGGTAGTTACATTAAAAAGAATAAAAAGCAGGTGAAAGTAATTGTAATATATTTATTTTGTTTAACCTAATAGAGGTTGAGTATTCCTAATTTGAAAGTCTAAAATTCAAAATGCACCAAAATCCAAAATGGGCATTGACATGATGCTCAAACGAAATGCTCATCGGAGCATTTCAGATTTTGGACATTTGGATTAGGATGCTCAACCAGTAAGTATAATGTTAATGTGTCAAGCCCCCCGCTCCTCCCCTGCAAAAAATCAGTAATTTGAAACACTTCTGGTCCCGAGCATAGAAAAGAGATAGTCAACCCGTATATTCAAAATATTATCATTATAACATGTAATCAATATTAAAATATTAATGAGTTTTTTTATATGAAGTCTTCAAAATACGGTGTGTGTCATAAACACATCATGGAAAATAGTCTTAATTAGGACAAGCCATATTTCAAGAACTCAAATAGCCATTACTATGTGGCAGCTGATGGCTTCCTCACTGGAGAGTTTACGGCTTAGACTCGGCTTCCTGGAAACAGAGCCATGCTGCCATCTGGTGGTTACTTTGTCAAATAACTCCTCGGGCACCCACCCTGGGCTGGCCCCGTCGATGGCAATGAAGACAGAAGTCACATCCTTCCTGCCTTCGGTGCCCTCAACCTAGAGTTCAGAGCAAAGGATGCAAAGTCCCAGAAGAGAAGCCTATCTGCATGCCCTGAGATTTGAAAGTAAAAAGGCTGTAAGATGAGGAAGTCTTTCACAGATGTGGAGATGAGAAGGGGAAATGACCTGCTTGGGGTCTATGTGATAAATACGTAGCTGCCCTGAGGGTGAGGACAGCCTTGGCCCAGCCACCAGAGTATCATACGTAGACCGAGGCAACTGCCTAGAAAATATTGGTTTTGTTTGTTTGTTTTTTTTTTTACAAAGTAATGAATCCATTCATGTTTCAAAATGCAAAAGCAGAGTTTCCCATTCCTACTAATCCTAACTACCCAGTTCCCCTTTAGTGAGGCATCACAGGTAATGCTGTATAAGCATGTACACTTTATTATTATTCTGAGACAGTCTTAAGGCTGGAGTGCAGTGGCGTTGATGGAGACAGGAGGCAGCCAAGGCACCCCCCACCCTCGGACCTCTGACCCCCACCTTTAAGGCTGAAAAACCAGACTGCAGGTCCAGATGAAGCCCACCCTTGCCTGACTGACTCTGAATACTGCCCACCTGTGAACTGGGAGGACTGGGTGGGGCCTCGGGAAGTTCACACCATTTGTAGCAGGAGGGGCCTGGCCTCTCCTGTTCCTATGTGGTAACCTGGGATTCATTCGGTGAGGTGGAGATCCTGTTAGCAGGACTCCATCTCACTTTGCTGAATTGTTTTTCCTTTGTGCCCAATAAATTCCATTCCCCCTCACCTTTGAAAGTGTCTGTGAGCCTAATCATTCCTGGTTTGCGTGATCACAGCTCACTGCAGCCTCGACCTCCCAAGCTCAAGGGATCCTCCCACCTCAGCCTCCTGGGTGGTTGGGACCACAAGCATGAGCCACCACACACGGCTAATTTTTTGTATTTTGTGTAGAGACAGTTTCACCATGTTGCCTAGGCTACTTTCAAACTCCTGGGCTCAAGCAATCTCCCCTCCTTGGCCTCCCAAAATGTTGGGATTGCAGGCATAAGCCACCATGCCCGGCCCCACATATTATTTTTACATGTGCAAGTATATCTGTAGAATAGTTTCTTCAAATGGAGTTGTTGGACCCAAGGATATGTGCCTCTGTAATTTTGATAGATAAAATCTTTTTTAAAAATCAGCTTTTAAAGATACAATCTACATATAATAAATTCACTATTTTAAGTGTACAATTTGACAAATGTGTATAGTTGTGTAACCACCACCACAATCATGATGTAGAACATTGTCATCACTCCAGGAAGTTCCCTAGTGGTCCTTAGCAGTGAATTTCCCCACTCCCACCTCAGCCTCTGACAACTACTGATCTGGATTCTGCCCTTATAATTATAGTGCCCTTTTCCAGAATATCATAGAAATGCAATAGGAAGTAATCTTTTCTGTTTGGATGTTTTCACTTTGCACATAGATTATGCAGTTCATCCATATTGTTGTGTGTATGATGTATCAAAGTACAGCAGATCCTAGAATAATGTTTTGTCCAACATTGTTTTGCTATAATGTTGACAAGAAAAAAAAAAATCGATTCCCTGCTGAGGCCACTGTCTGTGTGATGTTTGCACATTTTCCCCACGTCTGGATTCGTTTTCTCTGGGTATTCCGGATTATTCCCACATCCCAAAGATGTGCACGCCAGGTTAATCGTCATGTCTACATGGCACCAGTGTGAGTGAGCTGGGGTGTGTGAGTGTGGCTGAGGATGGGATGGCATCCTGTCTGGAGTTGGCTCCCACCTTGCACTCTGAGCTGCTGGGATAGGTTCCAGCCACCTGCAACCCTGAACTGGAATAAGCAGGTTGGAAAATGGATGAATGAGTGAATACAAATTATTGTTAAAGGAAAATCTGTAAAGTATATGATAATCCTACAATGCATGACATTAAAGAAAACAGTATGAAAGCTCTCAGCAAGCCCTCTGTATTTGTGATTGTTTTTGAACTGCATGGTCCTGGGAGGTGCTACTGATAATTTTTGCTTTGCAAACATTTATTCTTTGTTTCAACCCACCCCCACCTTGACCACTGTCACTTACTGATTCACCAAAAATTGTGTTAATTGTGTAAACAGTGATCTTACTTGTTTTTATTAATCTTTCTCAAATGTATGTATAGCTCACTTCTATTTCAATGTGTAATATTAGAAGTATTTGAGGTCTTTATTTAGATATCTGATGATATTTTAATGACAGAAATATGCCCTAGGAACTTAACTCTTATATACATCAATTAGCCTATGGAAAGATTGGTTACATTATATGTCATTTCACTTAAAGTTGTTATTTCCAAGAACCTATTGATATTAAGTGAGGACTTTCTGCAATTTACCAGTTGATGGACATTTTGTTTCCAGTTTGTGACTTCTATGAATAAAGCTTCAGTGAACATTCAAGTCTTTTTTTTCTTTCCCCCCCCATCCCCCGAGATGGAGTTTTGCATTTGTTACCCAGCCTGGAGTGCAATGGCATGATCTTGGCTTACTGCAACCTCCGCCTCCTGGGTTCAGGTGATTCTCCTGCCTCAGCCTCCCGAGTAGCTGGGATTACAGGCATGCACCACTACGCCCGGCTAATTTTTGCATTTTTAGTAGAGACAGGGTTTCACCATGTTGGTCAGGCTTGTCGAACTCCTGACCTCAGGTGATCTGCCCGCCTTGGCCTTCCAAAGTGCTGGGATCAAAAGCGTGAGCCACCACACCCAGCTGAACATTCAAGTCTTTAAAGTTTCCTTTCTCCTGAGTAAATACCTAGAAGTAGAATTTCTGGATGAAATGAGAAGTGAATGTTTAGCTTTATAAGAAAATGCCAGAGGTTCCAAGATGGCCGAATAGGAACAGCTCCAGTCTATAGCTCCTAGCATGAGTGACGCAGAAGATGGGTGATTTCTGCGTTTCCAACTGAGGTACCAGGTTCATCTCACTGGGGCTTGTTGGACAGTGGGTGCAGGACAGTGGGTGCAGCCCACGGAGCGTGAGCCAAAGCAGGGCAGGGCATCGCCTCACCCGGGAAGTGCAAGGGGTTGGGGAATTCCCTTTCCTAGCCAAGGGAAGCCATGACAGATGGCACCTGAAAAATCGGGATACTCCCACCCTAATACTGCACTTTTCCATTGGTCTTAGCAAACAGCATACCAGGAGATTATATCCCGCACCTGGCTCTGAGGGTCCCACACCCACAGAGCCTCGCTCATTGTTAGCACAGCAGTCTGAGATCAAACTGCAAGGCAGCAGTGAGGCTGGGGGAGGAGCACCTGCCATTGCTGAGGCTTGAGTAGGTAAACAAAGCAGCCAGGAAGCCCAAACTGGGTGGAGCCCACCACAGCTCAAGGAGCCCTGTCTGCCTTGGTAGACTCCACCTCTGGGGGCAAGGTGTAACTGAACAAAAGGCAGCAGAAACTTCTGCAGACTTAAACGTTCCTGTCTGACAGCTTTGAAGACAGTAGTGGTTCTCCCAGCACAGAGTTTGAGATGTGAGAATGGACAGATTGCCTCCTCAAGCTCGAGTAGCCTAACTGCGAGGCACCTCCCAGTAGGGACCAACTAACACCTCATACTGCCAGGTGCCCCTCTTAGACGAAGCTTCCAGAGGAACAATCAGACAGCAACATTTGCCGTTCTGCAATATTTGTTGTTCTGCAGCCTCCGCTGGTGATACCCAGGCAAACAGGGTCTGGAGTGGGCCTCCAGCAAACTCCAACAGACCTGCAGCTGAGAGTCCTGACTATTAGAAGGAAAACTAACAAACAGAAAGGACATCCACAACAAAACCCCATCTGTATGTCATCACCATCAAAGACCAAAGGTAGATAAAACCACAAAGATGGGGAGAAACCAGAGCAGAAAAGCTGAAAATTCTAAAAATCAGAGCTCCTTTTCTCCAAAGGAATGCAGTTCCTTGCCAGCAACGGAACAAACCTGCGGAGAATGACTTTGATGAGTTGAGAGAAGAAGGCTTCAGACAATCGGTAATAACAAACTTCTCCGAGCTAAAGGAGGCTGTTCGAACCCATCGCAAAGAAGCTAAAACCTTGAAAAAAAATGAGACAAATGGCTAACTAGAATAAAGAGCGTAGAGAATACCTTAAATGATCTGATGGAGCTGAAAACCATGGCATGAGAACTACGTGATGCATGCATAAGCTTTAGTAGCCAGTTCGATCAACTGGAAGAAAGGGTATCAGTGATTGAAGATCAAATGAATGAAATGAAGTGAAAAGAGAAGTTTAGAGAAAAAATAATAAAAAGAAATGAGCAAAGCCTCCAAGAAATATGGGACTATGTGAAAAGACCAACTCTACCTCTGATTGGTGTACCTGAAAATGACGGGGAAAATGGAACCAAGTTGAAAAACACTCTGCAGGATATTATCCAGGAGAACTTCCTCAACCTAGCAAGGCAGGCCAACATTCAAATCAGGAAATACAGAGAATGCCACAAAGATATTCCTCGAGAAGAGCAACTCCAAGACACATAATTGTCAGACTCACCAAAGTTGACATGAAGGAAAAAATGTTAAGGGCAGCCAGAGAGAAAGGTCGAGTTACCCACAAAGGAAAGCCCATCAGACTAACAGCGGCTCTCTCAGCAGAAACTCTACAAGTCAGAAGAGAGTGGAGGCCAATATTCAACATTCTTAAAGAAAAGAATTTTCTTTTTCTTTTTTTTTTTTTTTGAGACGGAGTCTGGCTCTGTTACCCAGGCTGGAGTGCAGTGGCCGGATCTCAGCTCACTGCAAGCCCTGCCTCCCGGGTTCACGCCATTCTCCTGCCTCAGCCTCCCGAGTAGCTGGGAGTACAGGCGCCCGCCACCTCGCCCGGCTAATTTTTTTTGTATTTTTAGTAGAGATGGGGTTTCACCGTGTTAGCCAGGATGGTCTCGATCTCCTGACCTCGTGATCCGCCCGTCTCGGCCTCCCAAAGTGCTGGGATTACAGGCTTGAGCCACCGCGCCCGGCCTAAGAAAAGAATTTTCAACCCAAGATTTCATATCCAGCCAAACTAAGCTTCATAACTGAAGGAGAAATAAAATCCTTTACGGACAAGCAAATGCTGAGAGACTTTGTCACCACCAGGCCTGCCCTACAAGAGCTCCTAAAGGAAGCACTAAACATGGAAAGGAACAAGCAGTACCAGCCACTGCAAAAACATGCCAAATTGTAAAGACCATCAATGCTAGGAAGAAACTGCATCAAATAACGAGCAAAATAACCAGCTAACATCATAATGACAGGATCAAATTCACACATAACAATATTAACCTTAAATGTAAATGAGCTAAATGCTCCAATTAAAAGACACAGACTGGCAAATTGGATAAAGAGTCAAGACCCATCAGTGTGCTGTATTCAGGATTATAAATCATGCTGCTATAAAGACACATGCACACGTATGTTTATTGTGGCACTATTCACAATAGCAAAGACTTGGAACCAACCCAAATGTCCATTAAGAAATGTGGATTAAGAAAATGTGGCACATATACACCATGGAATACTATGCAGCCATAAAAAAAGGATGAGTTCATCTCCTTTGTAGGGACCTGGATGAAACTGGAAGCCATCATTCTGAACAAACTATCTCAAGGACAGAAAACCAAACACTGCATGTTCTCACTCATAGGTGGGAAATGAACAATGAGAACACTTGGACACAGGACAGGGAACATCACACACCGAGGCCTGTCGTGTGGTGAGGGGAGGTGGGAGGGATAGCATTAGGAGATATACCTAATGCAAATGACGAGTTAATGGGTGCAGCACACCAACATGGCACATGTATACATATGTTACAAACCTGCACGTTGTGCACCCTAGAACTTAAAGTATTAAAAAAAAGAAAAGAAAAGAAACTGCCATACTGTTTTCCAAAGTAAGTGTACCATTCTCCATCACCACTCGCAATTAGGGTTCCAGTTGTTTCACACCCTCAAACACCTGGTATGGTTGGTCTTTTGAATTTTAGCTATTCTAGTGGGTGTGTAGTAGTATTTCAATGTAGTTTAAATTTACACTTGACTGATGACTAATGATACTGTCCATCATTTTTGTGCTTACTCACTATTTGTATACATTCTTTGGTGAAATACCTGTTCAAATATTCTGTCCATTTTTAAATTGAGCTGTTTGTCTTCTTAGTATTTAGGTATAAGTGATTTTTATATATTCCAGATACAAATCCTTTGTCTGATACAGCAGTCCCCCATTGTCTGATTCAAGTCTCTTGATCTTGCTTTCTGCAGTTCCAGTTACTTCTGGTCAATTGCAGTCTGAAAATAGGTGAATATAGTACAATAAGATATTTTGAGAGGGCCGGGCGTGGTGACTCAAGCCTGTAATTCCAGCACTTTGGGAGGCCGAGAAGGGCGGATCACGAGGTCAGGAGATCGAGACCATCCTGGCTAACACAGTGAAACCCCGTCTCTACTAAAAAAAAAAAAATACAAAAAACTAGCCGGGCGAGGTGGCGGGCACCTGTAGTCCCAGCTACTCGGGAGGCTGAGGCAGGAGAATGGCGTAAACCCAGGAGGCGGAGCTTGCAGTAAGCTGAGATCTGGCCACTGCCCTCCAGCCTGGGCGATAGAGCGAGACTCCATCTCAAAAAAAAAAAGATATTTTGAGAGACAGAGACCACATTCACATAACTTTTATCACAGTATATTATTATAATTGTCCTATTTTATTATTAGTTATTGCTGTTAATTTATTACTGTGCCTAATTTATAAATTAAACTATATCATAGGTATTCATGTGTAGGAAAAACCATAGTGTATATGAGGTTCAGTGCTACCCACCATTACAGACATCCACCGAAGGTCTTATAAGACATCAATTAGCCTATTTTACAAAGGCTATAAGAGCACATTCTTATGGCTCCCTTGCCCAATCCTGCCTCCTCCCCTGTCCTTTCATAAGTGTTACTCCTTAATAATTGCTTTTCTACTCCTCGATCTCGGCATCTGCTTCCTGGAGGACTCAACAGACACACATCTTTAAAGAAAAATAGGCAGATTTATAAACGGGCAATTCACAAAAGGAATGGTGAAATAATTGGGAAAATGAAAATTTAGAGTATAGTAAGATAGACGTTTTTATCTATCATATTAACAGTTTAAAGAAGTTGAATAATATCTCTGTTGGCTAGCATGTATTGGGAATGAAAATTGTGAAGTATGTGGTCATGTAAATTGACATACCCATTTTGGAAAGCTGTTTTGCAAAATATATTTAAATTATATGTAAATACCATATGACTCAGAAATTTCACTTTTTAAATGTACTTTAGAGAACATTTGCCAATGTATGAAATGAGGCATGTTCAATAATATGCATTGTAACATGATATATAATTGTTAAACAGTTCTGGAAAGAAACAAATTGAAACTGACAACAGTACATGCCCCTGAGGTAGTTTTGTAGAACCAATTGAAATTAGAGATCCCTTTATTCTTTAGCCAAGATTATAGTGATTTTTTAAAAAAATTTTATTGTGGTAAAATATACATAATATCATTTTAACCATTTTTGTAAGTGTACAATTTAGTTGCATTAAATGCATTCACAATGTTGTGTAATCATCACCACTATATATACTCATCAGCCACCAAGATGGTGAAACCCCATCTCTACTAAAAACACAAAAAATTAGCCGGGCATGGTGGCCCATGGCTGTAGTCCTAGCTACTCGAGAGGCTGAGGGAGGAGAATCACTTGAACCCGGGAGGCGGAGTTGTAGTGAGCCGAGATACAACTAGCTCAAACAATTCTATAAAAAAATCTAATAATCTGATTAGAAAATGAGCAAAAGGTCTTAATAGACATTTCTCAAAAGACATAGAAATGTGGCCAGGTGTGGTGGCTCACGCCTGCAATCCCAGCACTTTGGGAGGCTGAGGCAGGTGGATCACTTGAGGCCAGGATTTCGAGACCAGCCATGACCAACATGGTGAAACTCTGTCTCTACTAAAAATACAAAAATTAGCTGGGCGTGGTGGCATGTGCCTGTAGTCCTAGCTACTCAGGAGGCTGAGGCAGGAGAATTGTTTGAACCCAGGAGGCAGAGGTTGCAATGAGCCAAGATCATGCCACTGCCCTCCAGCCTGGGCAACAGAGTGAATGAGACTCCATCTCAAAAAAAAAAAAGATATACAAATGACAAACAGGTATAAGAGAAGGAGCTCAACATCATTGATGATCAGAGAAATGCAAATCAAAACTACAGTGAGGTATCATCGTGACCCAGTTAAAATGGCTTTTATTTAAAAGACAGGTAATGACAAATGCTGCAAAGGATTTGGAGAAAAGGGAATCCTTGTACTCTTGGTGGGAATGTAAATTAGTATAGCCATTATGGAGAACAATTCGGCGGTTCCTCAAAAAACTAAAACTTGAGCTTCCATAAGATCCAGCAATCCAGGGCTGGGCGCAGTGGCTCACGCCTGTAATCCCAGCACTTTGGGAGGCCGAGGTGGGTGGATCACGAGGCCAGGAGTTCGAGACCAGCCTGACCAAGATGGTGAAACCCCATCTCTACTAAAAATACAAAAAGTTAGCTGGGCATGGTGGCCCATGGCTGTAGTCCTAGCTACTTGAGAGGCTGAGGCAGGAGAATTGCTTGAACCCGGGAGGCGGAGTTGTAGTGAGCCGAGATTGTGCCACTGCACTCCAGCCTGGGCAACAGAGGAAGACTCCATCTTAAAAAAAAAAAAAAAAAAAAAAAAAATTCCAGCAATCCCAATCCTAGGTATATATACCCAAAAGAAAGGAAATCAGTATATTGAAGAGATATCTGCACTCCCATGTTTACTGCAGCATTATTCATAATAGCCAAGATTTGGAAGCAAACTAAGTGTCCATCAACAGACGAATGGATAAAGAGAGTGTGGTACTTATACATAATGGAGCACTATTCGGCCATAAAAAAGATGAGATTCTGTCATTTGCAACAACACAGATGGAACTGTAGGTCATTATGCTAAGTGAAATAAAGCCAGGTACAGAAAGACAGACATCACATGTTCTTACTTATCTGTGGGAGCTAAAAATCAAAACAACTCAACTCATGGACATAGAAATTAGAAAGATGGCCTGGGCGCCCTGGCTCACACCTATAATCCCAGCATTTCTGGAGGATGAGAGAGGTGGATCACTTGAGCTCAGGAGTTCAAGATGGGCCTGGGCAACATGGCAAAAAACCCCATCTCTATAAAAAATACAAAAATTAGCTGGGATGGTGGCCACACCTGTAGTGTCAGTTACTCAGGAGGCTGAGGTGGGTGGATCACTTGAGCCTGGGGAGATCGAGGCTACAGTGAGCCGAGACTGCACCACCGCACTCCAGCCTGTGACAGAACAAGACCCTGTCTGGAAAAAAAAAAAAAAAAAAAAAAGGAAAAAAAAAAAAGAAAGTGGAAGGATGGTTACCAGAGGCTAGGAAGGGTAGTAGGGGGTGGTGGTGGATGATTGATGGGTACAAAAAATAGAAAAATAAATAACACCTGGTATTTGCTAGCACAACAGGCTATAGTAAAAAATTTAATTTTACATTTAAAAAGATAAGTATAATTGGATTGTTCCAAACAGAAAGGATAAATGCTTGAGGTGATGGATACCCTATTTACTGTGATGTGATTATTATGTATTGCATGTTTGTATCAAAACATCTCAGGTAACCCATAAATACATCCACCTATTATGTACCCACAAAAATTAAAGGTACAAAAAGTTAAACTGACAAAAAATAGGGGTGTAGCCAGACGCGGTGGCTCACGCCTGTAATCCCAGGACTTTGGGAGCCTGAAGTGGGAAAATTGCTTGAGGCTAGGAGTTCCAGACCAGCCTGGTCAACATAGCGAGACCCAGATTCTTCTTCTTCTTTTTTTTTTTCTTGAGAAGGAATCTCACTCTGTTGCCCAGGGTGGAGTGGTGGCGTGATCTCGGCTCACTGCAACCTCCACCTCCCGGGTTCAAGCGATTCTCCTGCCTCAGCCTCCTGAGTGACCGAGACTACGGGCGCCCATCACGACGCCCGGCTAATTTTTGTATTTTTAGTAGAGACGGGGTTTTACCACATTGGCAAGGCTGGTCTCGAACTCCTGACCTCTGGTGATCCGCCCGCCTCGGTCTCCCAAAGTGCTGGGATTACAGGTGTGAGCCACCGCGCCCGGCGGCAAGACCCAGATTCTAAAAAAACAAAACAAAAAATTAGGCGGGTGTGGTACTATGCACCAGTATTCCCAGCTACTCAGAAAGTTGAGGTGGGAGAATTGGTTGGCCAGGAGTTTGAGGCTGCAGTGAGCTATGATCACACCACTGTACTGCAGACAGAGAAGACCCCTTCTCAAAAAAGAAGTAAGTAAATAAAGTACAGGGGTGCAAAATCACAGATGTGAATTTGCAGGATGGAAGACAAGTAACATCTCTTTTTAAAAATAATTAAATTAGAAGGACCGTATAAAACGTTAAATAGACTCAGTGCTCACCTGACCTCCCTTCTCATGGACCCGAAAGTTAGATTTTACTTTCTGATTTTTCACAATTTCTCCGGGATGCGGCGGTCCCGCCCCTCGCGGCATTCTGGATGTTGTAGTTCCTCGCTCCAGGGCATCCACCGTAGGGTAGTTGCGCGCCCCGGGGCAATCTGGGTAGTGTAGTTCCGTGCCCAGGGGCGGTCCAGCTCGCGTACTTCCGCGTCCCGCCATCGTCGCCGGGTGCGTGGTGAGTGTCCTTTCACAGTTCTGGTGCGCTAGCCCGGAGGTGGTCCCCGCTTCCGCGGCCCTTCCACGGGAAGGAAGATCGGGAAAGCTGGCATGGGCAGTCCATGCTGTGGCCACATGTTCCTTGGTGTTTGAGTTTCGGCTGTGGGGTCTGGGCGTGCGCCGTCCACCCCGGAGAGAGGTCTTGGCGGAGGTCCTCTGGTGGGGAGGGGGCGTTGGCGTTGTCGCTGTCGCGTGCTTTTGGCGGGACTCTGGGCCCAGTATCTTGACCTGGAGGGGCCAGTGCAGGCCTGGGACCGACTTCCCGAGCTACTCCGCCGGTGCGTCCCCGGTACTTCTGGGGCCGTTGAGTGGGCTCTGCCTGGGGTACCCAGACAGCATCCTGCCACCAGCATAGCGCCATTCCCTCCCATCATCGCGCCTTGGAGGTCTCAGGGCCAGCAAATGTGGCTTTGGGGGACATGATATCCTTGGTTGGAGCAAACTTCCTCATTAGTGGGAGGCACGCGGCTTGGGCATCAGTCGGGTTGTTTATTTATTTATTAAATTTTATGTATGTATGTATATATGTATGTATGTATTTATTTATTTTTGAGACGGAGTCTCTCTCTGTCGCCCAGGCTGGAGTGCAATGGCGCATTGTCGGTTCACTGCAATCTCCGCGCCCCCCACGCTCCCCCGCGCCGGGTTCAAACAATCCTCCTGCCCCTGCCTCCAGAGCAGCTGGGATTACCACGCCCGGCTGATTGTTTGGTCTTTGTTTTGTTTTGTTTTTTGAGACAGAGTTTCGCTCTTGTCGCCCAGGCTGGAGTACAGTGGCGCGGCCAACCTCAGTCCGATTGTTTATTAGGACTCTTGTGGCTGGCTGGTGCACCGTGGTGGTGATGGTGCAGCTTGGCCGCAAGGACTGGGGTTTGTGGGGGAGGACTGTTTGTGGATAGACATCCAGACTTGGTCTTGATAGTGGGGGGACCCCTAGGGCCATGCGACTCGGGTCAGTAGCCTTAGGGTCTGGGGGCCCTGCTGCGCCTTGGTGAGTTGAGAAGGGCTCGGCTGGAGTTAGACATCCCTGGATTGTGGGTTACATGGGTGCGTACTTGTATCCAGATTGTCGGCGTCTGCAGCTGTGTGGCTCCCTCCGACTTTGGGACTCTTCCGGGAGCATGAGTTGCAACAAGTAGAATGGTGCCCCTAGGGCCAAGGAACATTTTTCTCAAGCCCCAGGGGGCTGTTGAATGACTCCTTGAATTCCTGGAGGTGGGGGAAGAAGTTGGGTGGAAGGCATCCAGACGTACTTTTTTTTTTGAGATGAAGTCTTGCTCAGTCGCCCAGGCTGGAGTGCAGTGGCGCGATCTCAGCTCACTGCAACCAACACCTCCTGGGTTCAAGCAATTCTCTGCCTCAGAGTAGCTGGGACTACAGGCGCCCACCACCACACCTGGCTAATTTTTTTTGTATTTTTAGTAGAGATGGGGTTTCTTTCTTTCCTTTTCTTTTATTTTCTTTCTTTCTTTCTCTTTTTGAGACGGAGTGTCGCTCTGTCCCCAGGCTGGAATGCAGTGGCGCGGCGTGATCTCGGCTCACTGCAGACTCCGCCTCCTGGGTTCAAAGGATTCTCCTGCCTCAGCCTCCTGAGTAGCTGGGACTACAGGCATGTGCTACCACACCTGGCTAATTTTTGTATTTTTAGTAGACCACCATGTTGACTAGGATGGTCTCGATCTCCTGACCTCATGATCCGAAAGTGCTGGACCTCCGAAAGCACTGGGATTACAGGCGTGAGCGACCGCGCCCAGCCCAAGATGGGATTTCACCATGTTGGTCAGGCTGGTCTTGAGCTCCTGACCTCGTGATCCATCCGCCTCCGCCTCCCAAAGTGCTGGGATTACAGGCGTGAGCCCCCGCGCCCGGCCAAGACCTACATTCTTATTTCTAACTTTTCAGTATGAAAACATTGCAAAGATATCCAGAAGTAGTTAGGAAGTTCCATGGATTCATCACTCAGCTTCACCACTTATAAATGACTGACCTGTCTTCTTTCCCCCAAATCTGCAACCCCAAGTGTGGATCTCTTTGGAAATTGTCTCTTTCACTAGGGGTCTATACCAGGGTTTGCTGTCTTGAGTGACCCTTCATAGTGTGAGTTCAAATCCAGGTCTCTCCCTTTGTCGCTGTCACTTTGAGCAAGGTACTTAACCTCGTGGAGCTGCTGTGAATGTGGAATGAAGTAAAACTTGTGTATGACACTTATGTAGTGCTTTAAAACAAAATTCAGATGTCATATCATTTCATCTGTAAATGGCAAAAACCACGATTACTTTTGCACCATCCTAACACTTCAGTATGCATCTTTCATAAATAAGGAATTTAAAGAGAAACAACTTCAGCATTAATGATCGCACCCAACAGAATTAACAGAACTTATTTAGTATCACCTATACAGGCTGTGTTGTTTCCCTATTTATCTCAAAAGATGCCTCACTACAGATGTTTGTCCACTGCAAAGCTTTCCTGAGTTTTCTCTGGCAGAATTACTTCCAGTGTCCTTTTTAGTTGCAGAGCACTTTATTACATGAGGACTCCACGGCTTGCATGGTACATCTCAACTGTCCGACTGTCCCAGTGGTTTTGAGATAGTTCTTTGAGGGGACAGGCACCTTGTCTGGCTCCTCATGGGTCACTGACACAGTGCTTGGCACCCACCTGGACTGTGCAACTGATTGACTCTGAGGGTATGAGGAGTTGTCCTTTTTGCCTGGAAAAGGAAGTTCATGGAGGATGGAAACTCAGATGGAAAAAGGGGGTTAGGCTATTACTAGGGAAAGCCTAGGGTGCCAAGATTGTGTGTGAATCTTATCTGAGGTCAGCGGGATCTACTGCCGGGTTCTGACAAGAGAAGGGTCATGATTTCTTTTTTTCTTTTCTTTTCTTTCTTTTTTTTTTTTTTTTTTTGATACAGAGCTTTGCTCTGTCGCTCAGGCTGGAGTGCAGTGGTGCGATCTCGGCTCACTACAACCTCTGCCTCCCGGGTTCAAGCGATTCTTCTGCACCACCATGCTGAGCGTTTTTTTTGTTTGTTTGTTTGTTTGTTTTTTGTATTTTTAGTAGAGACGGGTTTTACCATGTTTGCCAGGATGGTCTCAGTCTCCTGACTTGTGATACGCCTGCCTTGGCCTCCCAAAGTGCTGGGATTACAGGCGTGAGCCACCTCGCTCGGCAGAGAAGGGTCATGATTTCTAACTGCCCTCATTACCCTGTCTCTCTGTTCGCTTTTACAGTGAAAGTCATCAAAACAATTGTCTGCACTTGATGAATGCAGTTCGTTTCTGTGCATCATCTATTTGATTTATAAATATTAGTGGGGGGAGGGTTCTAGATATACTTACTGACTTCTTATTTAATTCCATTCAGGTCAAAGAACAAATGATGTAGAATACCGGTCTTTGCAAATGTATTGGGAGTTATTTCCTGACCCAGCATGTAGTGTGAGTTGGGGAATGTCCCATAGGCCCTTTAAAAGCATGTGCATTCTGTTGTGCAGTGGTGTACTAATATCAGTTTGGTCAAGTTAGTTATTATGTTCAAATCTTGTTATTTCCTTATGGATTTTTTTTTCCAGTTCTTTTATCAACTGTTGTGGCAGGGTGTTAATTCCAACTAGGACTCTGGAATTTGCCAGTTTCTCCATTGAATTCTGTCAATTTTTGCTTCACATATTTTGAAGCATTGTTACTATACGGTGCATACACATTTATCTTTGTTATATATTCCTGATGAATTGACTGTTTTATTATCATGAAACATCCCTTTGTATCTCTGGTAATAGTTTGTCTTGAAATATAGTTTATCTGATAGTTATATACCCATTCCAGTCTTACTATGTTTACTCTTTGCATGTTCTATCTTTTCTCATTCATTTTGTTTCAACTGACCTATGTCTTATATTTAAAGTCTTTATATTATAGACAACATATGGTTGGGTCTTGCTTTTTTTTTTTTTTAATCCATTCTGGCAATCTGTGCCTTATTTATTTTTAGAGACGAGGTTTTGCTATGTCGCCCAGGCTGTTCTCCAACTCGTGGGCTGAAGCAATCCTCTTGTCTCAGCCTCCCGAAGTGCTGGGATTACAGGCATGAGCCACCGTGCCCAGTCTGTGCCTTTTAATTGGAATGTTTATTTCATGTAATTATCGATACAATTAGATTTAGGTCTCTTTTACTGTTTTTTTTTTCTTCCTCTGTTCCTATTCCTGCCTTCTTTGGGCCAATTGAACTGTTTTTTTTTTTTTTTAACATTCTAATTTAACTTAATTCAATATAACTTAATTGCCACTTAGCTATACTGCTTTGCATTTTTACTTTATATTTTTAGTTGCTGCTTTAGAGATGACAGTATACATTTGTAACTCTTCACAGTCTATGTAATCTTGTACAACTTCATGTAAAATGAGAGATCTTGTATAGGTACTTGTACTACCTACTCCTTCATTCTTCAGGCTATAATTGTCATATGTATTGAATCTTCATATGCTGTCAATCACAATGCAATTTTAATATATTTGCTATAAACAGTCTTTTATTTTATCTTTTTGAGGTGAAATCTTGCTCTGTCGTCCAGGCTGGAGTGCAGTGGCACAATTTTGGCTCACTGCAATTTCCGCCTCCCCGGTTCAAGCGATTCTCCTGCCTCAGGTTCCCAAGCCACTGGGATTACAGGCATACGTTACCATGCCCAGCTAATTTTTGTATTTTTAGTAGAGATGGGGTTTTACCACGTTGACCAAGTTGATCTTGAACTCCTGGCCTCAAGTGATCCGCCCACCTTGGCCTCCCAGAGTGCTGAGATTATAGGCGTGAGCCATCGCGCCTGGCCTCAGTCATGTATTTTAAAGAAATTAGGAGAAAAAGATAGTTTTTTGGGGGTGTGAACATTATTTATCATTTCTAGTGATCTTCAGTCACCACAGAAAATCCAAGTTTCCATTTGGCATCATTTCTCTTCGGTTTGCAGAAACTCTTACAGGGCAGTTCTGCTGGCAATAGATTTTCCTGGTTTTCTTTTACCTGAAAATGTCTTTGAAGTCTTTTTAAAAATCAGCTTTATTACAAAATCACAACTCTTAAGTGTACAATTTGATGAGTTTTAAGTAGGGTATATTGTTGTATAACTGATTTGCTCCTTGTCACTAAAGTTTTGCCTTTCCTAGAATTCCACGCAAATGAAATCATATAGTATGTATTCTGTTTCTTGATCAGTAGTTTATTCCTATTCCTTTCTATTGTATTCTGTTGTGAGTCTGCTACCTTTTTACTGATCCATTCTCCTTTTTCTGTTGTTTTTGATTGTTAGGTATAGTAATTAACCCACTGTGACCATTCTTGTACAATTCTTTTCTTTTCCAGGGTTCATTTACTAGGCTGATGTATAACTCTTTCTGTGCCCTATTTTTTTAAAAACTATCTCTTGGGTACTTTGGGAATTGCTAGATCATAGGTATGTTTAACATTAAAAAACCTGCCATACGGTCTTCAGAAATAGTTGTAGCATTTTACAGTTGTGTTCCTGGACCAAACTGAGGGTCAGGCTGCTCTTTCTCCTGGCCCAATAACGAGATGCAGATGAACTGGGGAGGAAGAGAGTTTTTATTTCTATAACTGGTTACAGGGAGAAGGCCTGGGAATCGTTGCAAAACTCAAAATTACAAAGTTTTGCCAGGCGTAGTGGCTCACGTCTGTAATCCCAGCACTTCGGGAGGCTGAGGCAGGTGTATCACTCGAGGTCAGGAGTTCGAGACCAGCCTGGCCAACATGGTGAAACCCTGTCTCTACCAAAAATACAAAAATTAACCAGGCTTTGTGGCAGGCATCTGTAATCCCACCTACTTGGGAGGCTGAGACAGGAGAATCACTTGAGCCTGGGAGGTAGAGGTTGCAGTGAGCCAAGATCGCCCCTTTGCACTCCATCCTGGGGGACAGAGTGAGACTCTGTCTCAAAAAAATAAAATAAAATAAAATAAATTACAAAATTTTCCAGAGCTTATATACCAAGCTATATCTCTACGTGGAAGTGTGCCTTCATCTAAAGACATAAGTGATTAACTTCCTTTAATCTATAAGGTCTGAGTCCTGAAGACCTTCCTCTGGAGCCTCAGTAAATTTACTTAATCTAAATGGGTCCAGCTGCTAGGGTGATTACTCTTATTTTATCTCCTGCTAAATCATGGAGGCTTGGGGAGTTCCCTCAGATCCTCAATAAACTTGTTTGTGGAGGCCTAGGGAGTTTCTTCAGACCCACAATAAAACTTGTTTAATCCTAAATGGGTCCTGTTAAGAATTCCTTAGTTATTTACAAAAATTAGCCGGACATGGTGATGCTTGCCTGTAATCCCAGCTACTCAGGAGGATGAGGCAGTAGAATTGCCTGAACCCGGAGGCAGCGGTTGCAGTGAGACAAGATCACACTATTGCACTCCAGCCTGGGTGACAGAGAGAGACTCTGTCTCAAAAAAAAAAAAAAAAGTTAGTTGTTTTGCCATGCTTTAAGGCCTGGGAAATGCCTAGGCAAAACTCCTGATGGGCTTTTGTTACATCCCAGCCTTTGTATAAGGGCACTGGCTTTTAGTATTTAACTTAACCACACAGTCAGTACTGAAACAGTTCTTAGTGAGACCTGACCTGCCACAATCCCCGCTGTCAATCTGCACATGATTTCTGTCATGCTTGTATATTTATTTATCACGAGAATTGTAGGGAGATGGGGCATCATGATCTTTCTGGCTACTTCCTGCCGAGATGTGGTCATTGTTACAGAGCACCGAACGCAGCGCTGGAGTGCAAGAGTTCGATTTGTTCCCAGTAGCACTCTCTGTTTTGGGGGCTTAGAGGCAATGCCTGCTGAAACATAATAGTATGCAACAGCAACACATATAAATAGGTTACTGCTGTTTTCTTCTGGAGTTTAAGTTGTCTAGTCTTCAGTTCACAGGGCTTCAAGAAGGCACAGCTTAGGTTTCAGTGGTTTCAAATTAGGAAAAATGGGGAAAAAGGAAAAGAAGGAGGAAAAAAATTGAAAATAGTATTTTGGAGACCTGTAGACAGAAAAATTAGAATTTAATCCAAAGTGTAGAACATAATAAAAGCTGAAAAAACATCAGGTGAAACTAGAATTTAACAACAGGTGTACTATAGTTTTTGAAACGTAATTTTTCTCTCTCCAGTTTCCCATATAAATCATGGTAGGACTGGTTTTCTTCATTGTACTTGGTCTAATTATTTGTATACAGTGCAGGAAGAATAATTATATTTCACGTGGGCTTTTTAAATTGGCTTTGATGGAACTTTGTTTCATAGAAGGAATCTGAGATAAGACTTTTTAACGCCAAGCCCAGCCATGGATTTGTATCATCAAATACCTATCAGTTAGGTGAATGCCTCTCCTCTTGAGGTTCTAAGATAACTTGGGGTTCCTGGCCTGTCAGAAAGTGATTACTTACCACAGATCAGAAACCCCGTACAGGGACTGTGTACACAAAATATGAGGCCAGTTTCCAAGGACTTTATTGGCTTTATAAATGAAGTTCGATTCCTTAAAGGAGAGCACATCATTCCAGTTAAAGCCTTGGTCAAATAACCAGTTTTTCCAATTGTGTCCTGTTACAAAATAAAACAGATTCTTATTGCACTTATGCAAATAACTGTATTGCCATAAATTAAGAATACTCACAGATAGTTTCCAAATTTTAGAGGAACCAAGTAGAAAGGAACAAATATGCTCCAAATTTTGTTCATAGGCGTATACCTGTTACAAGCTGTTAATAGCTCAAAAGAAAAGTTTCCTTGACACTGAAAAGCAAAACAAAGGATTAGCAATATTTTAAGCAAAACGTCAAAAAGATCACTCCAGGCTCCTATTAGTTCAGTTCATGCAGTTAATTGCTGTCCTGCTTGATATTAATGAACATTTTAGCTTGTCACGAGTCCTGAACGTTTTCCCTCTATTCTGATGTCACAAGCTCTAAAGTTATCGGAAACCTGCATTCAAGAGCACCTGTTAGAGCTTTACAGCTGATTATAAAACTGCCTTCTTTTTTTCTTTTTTTGAGATGGAATTTCACTCTTGTTGCCCAGGCTGGAGTACAATGGTGCGATCTCGGCTCACCACAACCTCCTCCTCCCGGGTTCAAGTGATTCTCCTGCCTCAGCCTCCTGAGTAGCTGGGATTACAGGCATGTGCCACCACACCCAGCTAAAGTTTTTTGTATTTTTAGTAGAGATGGGGTTTCTCCATGTTGGTCAGGTTAGTCTCAAACTTCCAACCTCAGGTGATCTGCCCACCTCGGCCTCCCAAAGTGCTGGGATTACAGGCGTGAGCCACTGTGCCTAGCTTATAAAACTGCCTTCTAAAGAGGACCAAAACAAGACAACAAATGTTTATGGATGACAAAAAGTTTTAGGGTAGCCATAGTTACAGACACAATTGACAAGGAAATCTGTTAACTCTGTGGCACAAAATAATTTAACATAACAATTATAATTATTACTGATAATGTACACTAAGATATATCAGAATTATAGGAGTTTCCCATAACTTTGGAACACATACCAATAACATATTTATACAAATATAGCCCAAAGAAAGCCAAGCATGATTTCTTATTTAACAATGCTTTCTGTATAATTTTATACCAAATAAGCCCAATTTCATCTTTACATTCATGTACTATTAATGTTGGCTGGGCACGGTGGCTCACGCCTGTAATCCCAGCACTTTGGGAGGCTGAGGCAGGTGGATCACGAGGTCAGGAGTTCGATACCACCCTGACCAATATGGCGAAACTCCATCTCTACTAAAAATACAAAAATTAGCTGAGCATGGCAGTGGGGCCTATAATTCCAGCTACTCAGTTGACTGAGGCAGGAGAATTGCTTGAACCAGGAGGCAGGGGTTACAGTGAGCCAAGATCATGACACTGCACTCCAGCCTGGGGGACAAAGCGAGACTCCGTATCAAAAAGAAAAAGAAAAAAAGAATTCCAAACAAAGACATTTCTAAGTGTCTAAATTACACATTTTCTTAAAAACCCCAGAGTAGCTTTTGTTGTAATAGCTGTTAATGAAGAAAACAGAATTCAGTCAACTGACAAGAAAAAACTTGCTCAAAAAGACAAGGTCCTAGGAGAGAAATAAACAAAAACATGAAGGCCTTTAAATACAAACATGCACAAATACATATACATATCTTGGATGTTAGCTTTTATTTAAGCCGACTCTCAGCCATTCAGCTCCTAAAAAAAAAATTTTTTTTCTTCCCAGAGGCCTCTCAGCAGGAATGAATCCAATACCTCCCATTATCAAGTTTACATGGCATCAAAAGGAATAAAACAGATACACAAACAAGTGGAGACAAATTTTGGACAACAGAAGGGGAAGTGCACTCAGGCAAAACAGACTCAAAACCAACTCAAAACCTGATCTCAACCAAAATGCAAAGGGGGTGTATGAGCGAGCCCTTTTGCTTCCCTTGGTGGTACCGGACAAATGACTTAGCAAGCCCAGACAGGAGAACGGTAGACTCCCGATATACCATCTGGTCAACTCACCCTTGGAGCCCGTCCACTCCTGATCTCCATGTTTCCCTAGTAGTGAAAGGGACATGCAGATTTGCGCATGCATGGAACAGCCCTCTGGAGGGTCCTCGGGAGAAATTCACCCAGCAGCTGCTGGAATCCTCCTGAAGACTGTCTCCTTGCAAGCTGCCAGCCGCTGAACGCAGCACTGTCCTTATCTCCTTGCTAGCTCGCCAGATTTGTTCCCTGTCGGGCTGCTATTTCTCGTGGACCAATAACAAGATGCAGATGAACTGGGGAGGAAGAGAGTTTTTATTTCTCTAACTGGTTACAGGGAGAAGGCCTGGAAGTTATCGCCAGACCAACTCAAAATTACAAAGTTTTCCAGAGCTTATATACCTTCTAAGCTATATGTCTACATGTAAGTGTGCATTTATCTAAAGACATAAGTGATTAACTTCTTTTACTCTATAACTAAGGTCTGAGTCCTGAAGACCTTCCTCTGGAGCCTCAGTAGATTTACTTGTTCTAAATGGGGCCAGGTGCTGGGGTGATTACCCTTGTCTTGTCTGCTGCTAAATCAGGAGGTTTGAGGAGTTCCTTCACACCCCCAATAAACTTGTTTGTGGAGGCCTGGGGAGTTTCTTCAGACCCACAATAAAATTTGTTTAATCCTAAGCGGATCCTATTAAGAATTCCTTCATTATTTTGTCATGCTTTAAGGCCCAGGAAAGGCGTAGGAAAAACTCTTGATGGGCTTTTGTTTTTTTTTTTTTTTTGAGGCCGAGTCTCGCTCTGTCACCCAGGCTGGAGTGCAGTGGCCGGATCTCAGCTCACTGCAAGCTCCGCCTCCCGGGTTCCCGCCATTCTCCTGCCTCAGCCTTCCGAGTAGCTGGGACTACAGGCGCCCGCCACCTCGCCCGGCTAGTTTTTTTTTTTTGTATTTTTTAGTAGAGACGGGGTTTCATTGTGTTAGCCAGGATGGTCTCGATCTCCTGACCTCGTGATCCGCCCGTCTCGGCCTCCCAAAGTGCTGGGATTACAGGCTTGAGCCACCGCGCCCGGCCAATGGGCTTTTGTTACATCCCAGCCTTTGTATAAGGGCACTGGCTTTTAATATTTAACTTAACCGCACAGTCAGTACTGAAACAGTTCTTAGTGATACTTGGCCTGTCACAGTCCTACCAGGGTCATATGAGAATTCTGTTGCCTCACTCTTGCCAACACTGGTATTGTCTGTCTTTTACCTACCCTGATTGATGTTAAATTATTACATTTATCTGGTTTTCTTTTTTTACTTCTTTTCTACTCTTTCTTCACTTTTTGTATTCTTTATATTTCCCAAGTGTTGAATTAAATGGTGAGATGAGACATCCTTTGCATGTTCTTGATTTCAGGGAAATCATTCAATATTTTGCTGTTAAGTATGGTATTAGTGCTATGTTTTTGTAGATGCTTATTTATTAAATTGAGGAAGTTTCCTTCTATTGCTAATTTGTTAGGAGTTTTTATCATGAATAACCATTGAATTTTTTCATATATATATATATTTGCAACTATTAAGGTGATTTTTCTCCTTTATTTTATTATATTTATTTTGAGACAGGATCTCACTCTTGCCCAGGCCAGAGTACAGTAGCATGATCATGGCTCACCAAAGCCTTAAACTCCTGGGCTCAAGCAATCCTCCCATCTAAGCCTCCTGCATAGCTGGGACAACAGGCACATGCCACCACGCACAGCTAATTTTTGTGGTTTTTGTAGAGATGGGGTTTCTCCATGTTGCCAGGCTGGTCTTGACCTCCTGAGTTCAAGCAATCCACCTGCCTCTGTCCCCCAAAGTGCTGGGACTACAGGAGTGGGTCAGGGCACCTTTCATTTTGTTAATGCAAGTAATTAAATTGCTTTTCAAATGTTAAACTGGCCAGGCTCAGTGGCTCACACCTGTAATCCCAGCACTTTGGGAGGCCGAGGCGGGCAGATCACTAGGTCAAGAGATTGAGACCACCCTCGCCAATGTGGTGAAACCCCGTCTCTACTAAAAATACAAAAATTAGCTGGGCGTGGTGGTGCGTGCCTGTAGTCCCAGCTACTTGGGAGGCTGAGGTGGGAGAATCGCTTGAACCAGGAGGCGGAGGTTGCAGTGAGCTGAGATCGCGCCACTGCACTCCAGCCTGTTGACAGAGCAAGACTGTCTCAAAAAAAAAAAAAAAAGTTAAACTAACGTTGCATTTCTTGGGTGGGCCTCATGTGTTCCCGTGTCATCCTTATAACCTATTGCTGGATTTGACTTTCTATTATTTTTAAAGGACTTTTGCAGGAAGTGTATGACTTTGTCAGGTTTCAACGTCTGGATTATGTTGGCCTCATAAAATGAATTGGGAAGTACTGCCTTCTCTCCTACTTAAGTATTTGACAGAATTTATCTGTAAGCCTGAACTTTTACTTCTGGTTAAAGTTTAAAATCATGATTTTAATATCTTTACAGATGTAGGGCTATTCAAAATTACCATTTTAGTTTTGGTAAACCTTGTGATTAAAGGAATTTGTTCGTTTCACCAATTTGGGGCCTGTCGTTTTTATTTTTAATAAGAATCTCTTATTGTCCTTTTAATGTATGTAGGATCTGTAACAATGTTTCCTCTTTCATTCCTGATCTTGGAAATTTGTCTTTTTAAATTTTAATTTAATCACTTTTCCTAGGGGTTTAGTAATTTTTTTGGAGGGGGTTGTAGGAGCTTTGATCTTCTTATTCTTTTTAAAATTATTGTGGCAAAAAAACCACATAACATATATTTATCCTCTTAATGCTTTTTTGAGTATACTGTATAATATTAACTATGTACAACAGAACTCTAGAACTGAAATCTTTTTTTTTTTTTGAGACGGAGTCGCGCTCTGTCGCCCAGGCTGGAGTGCAGTGGCCGGATCTCAGCTCACTGCAAGCTCCACCTCCCCCGTTTTACGCCATTCTCCTGCCTCAGCCTCCCGAGTAGCTGGGACTACAGGCGCCCGCCACCTCGCCCAGCTAGTTTTTTGTATTTTTTAGTAGAGACGGGGTTTCACCATGTTAGCCAGGATGGTCTCGATCTCCTGACCTCGTGATCCACCCGTCTCGGCCTCCCAAAGTGCTGGGATTACAGGCTTGAGCCACTGCGCCTGGCCTAGAACTGAAATCTTTTACCTATTGAATAGCAACTCCTTCTCTTCCTCTTCCCCATCTATTAGCAACTACTATTCTACTTTCTGTTTCTATCAGTTTAATTACTTTAGTATTCATATTAGTGGGATCATGCAATATTTTTCTTTTTGTGACTGGCTTATTTTATTTAGTATAATGTCCTTAAGGTTCATCTATGTTGTAGCATGCGCCAGAATTTCCTTCCTTTTCAAGTCTGAATAGTATTCCATTTGTATGGCTAGACTACATTTTCTTTATCCGTTCATACATTGAATGGATACATCTGCTTCCAATTCCTTTGGATATGTATCTAGAAGTTGGATTACAGGATAATATGGTAGTTCTATTTTTAATTTTTTGAGGAACGTTCATACTGTTTTCCGTAGTGGCTACACCATTTTACAGTCCCACTAACAGTTCACTAAGGTTCTAATTTTTTACATCCTTGTCAACACTTATTTTCTGTTTTTGTGTTTGTGTGTGTGTGTGTGTGTGTGTGTGTTTTGTAGTGGCCATGCAAATTGGGATTAGGTGATATCTCATTTTGGTTTTCATTTGTATTTCCCTGGTAATTTGTGATGTTGAACATCTTTTCATATGCTTCTTGGCTATTGGTATATCTTCTTTAGAGAATTGTCTATTCAAGTCCTTTACCCATTTTTAATTGAGTTGTTTGTTGCTGAGTTGTAGAAGTTCTTTATATATTCTACATTTTAGCTCCTTATTTGATATATGGTTTGCAAATATTTTCTCTCATTCTGTAAGTTGTCTTATCACTCTGTTGGCTGTCTTCTTTGCTGCAAAGAAGTTGTTAAGTTTGATGTAGTCCCGTTTGTCTATTTTATATTTGTCGCTTGTTCCTTTACTGTCATATTCCAGAAATCATTGTTAAGACCAACCAATGTCATGAAGCTTTTTCCTATTTTTTTTTTTTAGGAGTTTTATAGTTTCAGATCTAGGGTTAGCAATTTTAATATTTTTTGCAAACACCCTTTGACTTTTTAATTCTCTATAATTTCATTTCTATTTCATTATAGTTTCCTCTTTATTATTTTCTTTCTTCTTATTTTGTGTTCTTTTTGCTTTTCTTTTTTTAGCTTCTTAAGATGGGAGCTGAGTTATTTTTAATTAAGACTTCTTTTTTTTAAAGCACATTCACTTAAACCTATAACTTTCCTTCTCAGAACTGCCTTATTACCTGCTGTATTCATTTGCTAGGGCTGCCATTACAAAGCACCACAGAATGGGTGGCTGTAAACAACAGAAATTTTTTCTTCACAATTCTGGAAGATTGAAGTCCAAGATCAAGGTTTCGGCAGGGTTGGTTTCTTCTGAGGCCTTTCTCCTTGGCTTGTAGCTAGTCATCTCCTCCCTCTGGAACTTTTTATGTCCAAATTTTCTCTTCTTTTTTTTTTTTTTTTTTTTTTTTTTGACACGGAGTCTCGCTCTCACCCAGGCTGGAGTGCGGTGGCGCAATCTCGGCTCACTGCAAGCTCCGCCTCCTGGGTTCCCTCCATTCTCCTGCCTCAGCCTCCCGAGTAGCTGGGACTACAGGCGCCCGCCACCACGCCCGGCTAATTTTTTTGTATTTTTTAGTGGAGATGGGGTTTCACCATGTTGGCCAGGATGGTCTTTGTCTCCTGACCTCATGATCCACCCGCCTCGGCCTCCCAAAGTGCTGGGATTACAGGTGTGAGCCACCGTGACAGGCCAGAATTTTTTCTTATAATGACACCAGTTACATTGGATTAGGGCCCTTTCTAATGACCTCATTTTTACTTAGTTATCTCTTTAAAGACCTTACCTCCAAAGACAGTGACATTCTAAGGTACTGGGGGTTAGGATGTCAGTATATGAATATGGGAGACAAGGAATAATTCAGCCTGGAACAGCTCCCAGTCACAAATTTGGTAAGTTGTGATAAGTATTAATAGGTTTATTAGAATCACTGAGTTCAGAATATTTTCTCGTATCCCTTGGAATTTCTTCTTTGATTCATATCTCCTTTAGATAAGGGCTGCTTAATTTCTAATTATCAAGGTTTTAAAAAATATCTTATTGTTGCTGATTTCTGCTTTAGTTCCATCTTGGGCAAATAATATACAGATGTTCTTTGACTTACGATTGGATTATGTCCCAATAGACCCATTGTAAATTGAAAATATTGTTTAAGTTGACAATGCATTTAATACAGCTAACTAACCTGCTGCACATCAGAGCGAATCTAGTCTATCTTAAATTTGCTCAGCATACTTACATTAGCCTACAATTGGGCAGTCATGTGCCCACGGTGGTTGGGGCACAGCTTGGTTTTGTATATTTCAGGGAGGCATGAGACATCAATCAAATACACTTAAGAAATACATTGGTTTGGTTCAGAAAGGACAAAATCATCTGGCAACACGGTCCGCTATAGAGTATGGGTTATTTACCTTCATGATTGTGTGGCTGCCTTGGAGCTGTAGCTTGCTGCTGCTGCCCAGCATTGCAGGCCCTGAAAATGATTAAAATTCCAAATTTGAAGTAGAGTTTTGAGTGCACATGATGCTTTATGCCTTGTAATCCCAGTGCTTTGGCAGGCTGAGACAGGAGCATCGCTTGAGGCCAGAAGTTCTAGACCAGCCTGGACAAACAGTGAGACCTCATCTCTATGAAAAAAAAAAAAAAGCCAGGCATGGTGGCACACATCTGTAGCCACAGCTACTCTGGAGGCTGAGGCAAGAGGATTGCTTGGCCCAGGAATTTGGGGCTGCAGTGAGCTGTGATTGTGCCACTGCATCCAGCCTTGGTGACAAAGTGAGACTACCTCTCAAAAAGTAAATGAAAAAGAAGTATGGTTTCTACTGAATGTGTATTGCTTTCACACCATTAAGACATCAAAAACTTGTGAGTAGAACCATTGTAAGTTGGGGACTGTACTCTTTCAATTTTAGTCCTTTGAAATTGGAGATTTGTTTTATATGCCTCAGTATTTCATCTGCTTTGGTGAATGTTTTGTATACACCTATAAAGGACATGTATTCTGTACTTGTTGGGTTTGGTGTTCTGTAAATGTCCGTTAGATCAATACTGTCCAGTAGTGTTTTCCAGATTATCCATTTCCTGACTTATTGTCAATTCACTTTTCCATTAACTGAGTGAGGTGTAATAAATTTTCTTAACTATGATTATGCATTGGTCTCTGTCTCTTTTTCCTATTCTGTCATTTTTCTTCCTGTATTTTCTCTCAGTCCATGGCTTGTCTTTTCATTGTCTTATCAGTGATATAAAATAGGAGTCATGAAGGGGGTCATCCTTGCCTTGTTCCTGATCTTAGTGGGAAAGCATCTAGTTCCTCAATGTGATGTCAGCTGTAGGCTCTGCGCTCTCTCTTTTTTTTTTGAGACAATCTCACTCTGTCCCCTAGGCTGGAGTGCAGTGGTGCGATCTCAGTGCACTGCAACCTCTACCTCCCGGGTTCAAGTGATTCTCCTGCCTCAGCCTCCCAAGTAGCTGGCTGCCCGCTACCATGCCTGGCTAATTTTTGTATTTTTAGTAGAGATGGGGTTTCACCATGTTGGCCAGGCTGGCCTCGAACTCCTGACCTCAAGTGATCCTCCCGCCTCAGCCTCTCAAAGTGCTGGGATAGCAGGCGTGAGCCACTACACCTGGCCTGCACTTCCTTTTTATTTAAGCATAGCCACAATTATTTGCAGAGGACATTGGTTAGACCATTTTTAACCTAACTTATAAACAGTATAAATTGTATTGAACTTAATTTTTTTATGTTATTTATGATAACATTTTAAAAATGTTATCTAATATCTAATCATGTGCAGGTTTCCTCAATTGCCTCAAAAAATGTCTAAACAAGGTTCACACATTACAGTTGATTGGGGTCTCTCTTTTTTTTTTTCTTTGAGACAGAGTCTTGCTCTGTCGCCCAGGCTGGAGTGCTATGGCACGATCTCGGCTCGCTGCAACCTCCACCTCCTGGGTTCAAGCGATTCTTCTGCCTTAACCTCCGGAGTAGCTGGGATTATGGGCGCCCACCACTATACCCAGCAAATTTTTTGTATTTTTAATGGAGATGGGGTTTCACCATGTTGACCAGGCTAGACTTCAACTCCTGACCTCGTGATTCGCCTGCCTCGGCCTCCCAAAGTGCTGGAATTACAGGTGTGAGCCACTGTTCCCGGCCAATTTTTGTATTTTTAGTAGAAACGGGATTTCACCATCTTGGTCAGGCTTGTCTTGAACTTCTGACCTCGTGATCCATCCTTGGCCTCCCAAAGTGCTGGGATTATAGGCGTCAGCCATTGTGCCTGGCCAATTGGTGTCTCCTTAATTCTCTTTTTATTCTGTAAGATCTATAAGAGCTCTTTCTATTGAATTTTTTCTACTGTATTTTTAGTACTATTCATTTGTCGAAAGTGTTGCGTATTTTAAAAATTGCAAACATGTTAGTTCACACCACAGAACGTTTGTATCATTTCTTAATGACCGTTCCTTCCATATCCAGAATATCATGATCATACTGTTGACAAAAAGAGTCAAACTCTGTAAAATATTTTTAGAGATTTATTCTGAGCCAAATATGAGTGGCCATGTCCCGTGACACAGCCCTCAGGCGATCCTGAGAACACCCAAGGTGGTTGGGGTACAACTTGGTTTTACATATTTTAGGGAGTCATGAAACATCAATCAAATCTATTTAAGAAATACATTGGTTTGGTTCAGAAAGGCAGGACAACTCAAAGTAGGGGGGAGCAGATTCCAGGCTGTAGGTAAATTTAAACATTTTCTGGTTGACAGTTGACAATTGGTTGAGTGTATCTGAAGACCTGAGATCAACAGAAAGGAAATGTTCAGGTTAAGATAAAGGATTGTGGAGACCAAGTTTTATTGTGCAGGGGAAGCTCTCAGATAGCAGACTTCAGAGAAGGCAGGTTGTAAAATATTTATCAGACTTAAAAGGGTGCCTGGCTCTTAGTTGATTATCTTTTGTATCTGGGAAGGAAGGAAGGAAAACAAAGGGGAAAGGGGATTCTCTATAGAATGTGGATTTTTCCCACAAGAGACTTTGTAGGGCAATTTCAAGGTATGGCAAGGAAATGTATTTTGGGGTAAGACATTTTGATTTTCTTCCTTGCTATGCCACAGTCAGATTGGAAAGTAAGTCATGATATACAGGGTTAAATAAAACTCATCAGATGAGAATTTATGGTTTGTAGGGCACGAATCCCCAGGCCTCTTAGGTAGGAATTTGGGCAAGATAAAAAAAAAATATCAGAGCTTTGTCCTCAAAACCTAACACTATTAACAATAATTCTCATCACATATTGAGTTGTCTCTTGCAGTCCGCTTTTCTCATTCATTTGTGCAAGACAGGATCCAGTCAAGACCTATACTTGTCATCTGAAGAATGATTTATCTCTTAAGAAATACTTTCATTCAGAAAAAAATCTACCCCTACTTCTCCCTTCTTAAAAATCTCTTCATGAAATTGACTTGTTATAAAACTAGGTCAATTACTGACTGCCTGTTCCTAAATTCCAAGTCGCATTTCAAATTTTGGTACCTAATTTTTGATATGTGAGTGGAGGGAAGGGTGCAGCCAGGGTCATATAGGATACTCAGGTTATGGCCTCCACCCTGCTTCATGTCTCCCTCAAAACCGGGAACTCCTGCTTTGGACTTCCTGGAACCTGTCCTTTGGCCTCGGTAAATGTGGATGGGATGCTTTTGTTTTCAGTATGTTGAGGCTTTTTATTTTTCTTTTTTTTTTTTTTTTTTTTTTTTTTGAGACGGAGTCTCGCGCTGTGTCACCCAGGCTGGAGTGCAGTGGCGCGATCTCGGCTCACTGCAAGCTCCGCCTCCCAGGTTCAGGCCATTCTCCTGCCTCAGCCTCCGAGTAGCTGGGACTACAGGCGCCCGCCACCACGCCCGGCTAGTTTTTTGTATTTTTAGTAGAGACGGGGTTTCACCATGTTAGCCAGGATGGTCTCGATCTCCTGACCTCGTGATCCGCCCGCCTCGGCCTCCCAAAGGAGGCTTTTTATTTTTCAACATGCATGCTCATTTGAGGGCACTCTGAGGCCTTTTTCTTTTAATGGAGTCCACACAAAGTCTCAGCCAGCTGCTGGAAGATGGGGGCTCCATTCCCCAACTAGAGTTTGGATGTGAACCTGTTGCTGGCTCAGCTCTGTGGGCTTTATTTGAAAGACACTGGCTAAGAATGGGCTTCACTAATGCCCTCTGCAACCTGCCTTTGTTTCTTCCCTGTTCCCCTACTCCCTGCTGAATTGGGAGGCTGGACAGCGTGTGAAGGGTGTTCTTCCCAAGTACCTCTCTCACTTCTTATCTCTTTCCCCAGATTTGCCTCTGCGACTTGCCTCTCCTCTAGGAAGAGCACTCCAGAGAGCAGGGAGATGGCGCCAGGACTCCTGACAACCAGGGAGGAGGTAAGTCCTGAAATTTCTTCCTAGCTATTGCAGGAAGGATTCATAATAGTTTCTTGTCCTGAAGGCTGCCTTCTTGGTATTAGGCAAAGCCTATCTTGATCTTATAGGTGTGACTCTTCTTATCTGGGGCTTTCTCTCAGTTTTATTTGCTACATTTATGACTCAGGTATTTACCAAGGAGTTAACTGTGACCATCACATCCTGGGCAGTTAAAATAAAAATACAGGACATCCATGCTTACGTGCCCAGTGACTCCGAAGGCCTACAAAAGTATAGTGGCTCACACCTGTAAACCCAGTACTTTGGGAGGCCGAGGTGGGCAGATCACCTGAGGTCAGGAGTTCGAGAGCAGCCTGGCCAACATGGTAAAACCCTGTCTCTACTAAAAGTACAAAATTAGCTGGGCGTGGTGGTGGGCGCCTGTAATCCCAGCTACTAGGGAGGCTGAGGCAGGAGAATCACTTGAACCCAGGAGGCTGAGGTTGCAGTGAGCCGAGATCACGCCACTGCACTCCAGCCTGGGTAATAGAGTGAGACGCCATCTCAAAAAAAAAAAAAGTATAAGAAGGCTCTCAAAAGACAAATTGTCTGATTTGCCCCTGAAGGGTTTTGCAAGCTGAAGAGTTAAGGGAAGAGACTGCTGTGAAAATGGCACAGGACAGTGGCGCATGCCTGTAATCCCAGATACTGAGGAGGTTAAGGCAAGAGAATCGCTTGAGCTCGGAAGGCGGAGGTTGCAGTGAGCTGAGATTGCGCCATTGCACTGTAACCTGGGTGACCGAGCGAGACTCCATTGCAAAAAAAAAAAAAAAAAACAGAAGGAAAATGGGGCAGGAATCCTATCCCTTCTCAGAGACGAGGTGACTGGTAGGCTATCCCTCATCCTGTGGGAAGCTTTCAACAGCCGGTGGTCTTTGGCCACATTAGTCTTCTGTGTATAGGTGAAGGCTCTAATCTGCTATTTCTGTGTGGTGCATGGATAGATTTAGTTTTGCAGGCCCGTACTTTATAAAGTGGGTTTGCTATACTTGAAAATTGGAAGATTATGCTTAAAGGTCCAGATTGCCTCCTTCTCTGAAAATAGATTATTCCCCACCGACTAGGCAGCATTTTAACTTGATGTAACTGAATGGAATGAACACTGACAACAGAAATGGCTGTCAGGCAGGGCATTTTTGTATTGATTTTATCAATTAACAAAATATTTATTGTCATTTTTGCTAATTCCGTATTGCTTTGTGCTATAAATATGTCAAGTGTAGAATGTTTTTGAGAGATCTGTATATAATCATATTCCGGGGCTCATGGTGGATATTTGCATGTTTCTGGATACATTAAAAATGGTTTTGATTTTATCAGACTGTCACTGAGAGCTGTGAGTCCCTTATTTGTTACACTTTTGAGAGAAATCTGTAACACCTTTGAGAGAAAATATGTATGTAGCACAGGCAGTTCAGGATTTTTTTCCAAGGTAATAGGAGACTTTTTTCTTCTGTATGCTGTACTTTACTGTGTATATTAACAGAGAATCATTCTTGCCAAACATGGAATACTGGCTTATGTTTTCTGTCCTTACTCTTTCACTTCCTGTGGAATCTTTAGCAGGCCCTAAACCTTATCTGTCTGTGACCAACTTCTCTCAATATACATTTTTGTTTGTTTGTTTTAGCCATTTCTTTGTGTTAGAAACAAAATGCTTGTTCCTCAGTGCTGCAAAGAAATAGCACTCAAATGTAAATTTGATTTTCTCAGCAAGGCAATTTTTACTTCTATAGAAGGGTACAACTCGCGAATGGAGTAATGGTGAGAGCACACCTGGACAAGGGAGGGGAAGGGGTTCTTATTCCTGACGCAGGTAGCCCCTACTGCTGTGTTGTTCCCCTGTTGGCTAGGGTTGGACTGCACAGTCTAAGCTATTTCCGATTCGCTATTTTAAAGAGAGCAGGGGTACCAGCCAGAGTGGTTGGGTGGGTAGTTTGGCGGGAAGGGCAGTTACTCAGGATGATTCAGGCCAGAGCAGGTGACCAGGGGTGACTCAGGTCAAAGCAGGTGACCAGGGGAACAGATGTGAACTACTGATTATAACTGGTGGGAAAGTTGTTTACTGAAACTAGAGGCAAGGGGGCGAAGAGAACCAGGAAGTTAAACTTTAAAATGGAGAATCAAAGAATAAGAGAGCTGAACATACTGACATACTGATTCTTTGAAGAGAAACTTGGAGTTCACTATATCTAACATTTGTGAAAAATTGATGAAAAGATATAAACATCTAAGAGGCTTAGCTTTTTAAGACAAAGCTTCCGTACCTAGAATAGTGTCTCTTAGTCAAAAACTACTCATTGCATAAAGGGAAAGAGGTTTGTTTGTTATGATGCATGTTATTTTAAGCATTGAAATTATGTATTTTATGATTTTTAAAATTGCATTTCCTGGTACTTTGTTATGCATCAGATCTGAATTATGTAGAAGAACCTGACCTATATGTAACATGACATTTAGGCATTTTTCCTAAGGGCTTTTGCCTGAGAGGAGAAATTGTAACATGCATTATAGTTGTAACATAGAAAGGGAGCTGGTGAGCACAGTATGTGAGCTAATAAGAAACTAATTAGCACCCTGCGAACCCAGAAAACCTGAGACAGGTCTCAGTTAATTTAGAAAGTTTATTTTGCCAAGGTTGAGGATTGTCAATGAAAAGGGTCAAACTATGTAAAATATTTTTAGAGTTTTCTGAAACAAATATGTGTGACCGTGGCCCATAACACAGCCCTCAGGAGGTCCTGAGAACATGTGCCCAAGGTGGTCGGTATACAGCTTGGTTTTATGTATTTTAGGGAGGCATGAGACAACAATCAAATACACTTAAGAAATACGTTGGTTTGGTTCAGAAAGGCCGGACAACTCAAAGCAGGGGTTTCCGGGCTATAGGTAAATTTAAACATTTTCTGGTTGATAGTTGGTTGAGTTTATCTAAAGACCCGGGATCAATAGGAAGGAAAGTTCAGGTTACGATAAAGGATTGTGGAGACCAAGTTTTGTTGTGCAGAAGAAGCTCTCAGATAGCAGACTTCCGAGAGGAAGCAGGTTGTAAAATGTTTCTTATGGGACCTAAAAGGGTGCCTGGCTCTTAGTTGATTATCTCCTGGATCTGGGAAGGAAGAAAGAAAGGTAAACAAAGGGGAAGGGGATTCTCTATAGGATGTGGATTTTTCCCACAAGAGACTTTGCAGAGCAATTGTAAGGTATGGCGAGGAAATATATTTTGGGGTTAAATATTTTGATATTCTTCCTTGTCTCATAATGTTATGCCAGAGTCAGATTGGAAAGTAAGCCACGATATATAGAGTTAAATAAAACCCATCTGATGAGAATGTATGGTTTGTAGGGCATGACTCCCCAGACCCCTTAGATAGGAATATGAGCAAGATAAAAAGAATCAGAACTTAGTTCTCAGGATGCTCCCATGACAGCCTCAGGAAGTCCTGACAACATGTGCCCAAGGCGGTTGGGATACATCTTAGTTTTATACATTTTAGGGAGACCTGAGACATCAATCAATGTATGTAAGAAGTATATTGGTTCAGTCTGGAAAGGTGGAACAACTTGAAGCAAGGGCTGGAAGACTTGAAGGGGGGTTCCAGGTTATAGATAGGTGACAGGGACGGTTACATTCTTTTGAGTTTCTGATTAGCCTCTCCAAGCGAGGCAATCGGATATGCATCTATGTCAGTGAGCAGAGAGGTGACTTTGAATAGAATGGGAGGCAGGTTGGCCCTAAGCAGTTCCCAGCTTGACTTTTCCCTTTAGCTTAGTAATTTGGGGGCCCCAAGATTTATTTTCCTTTCATAACCCCTTCATTGAATCTTAAATTTTTTAAAAATGTTTGTTTTGTGCAGGAGACTTTGTTGGTTTAGGAACAATGATACCTATAGCATAGCATCAATTTGTATAAGATATTTGGTTTGAAGGCCGGGCGCGGTGGCTCAAGCCTGTAATCCCAGCACTTTGGGAGGCCGAGATGGGCGGATCACGAGGTCAGGAGATCAAGACCATCCTGGCTGACACGGTGAAACCCCGTCTCTACTAAAAAATACAAAAACTTAGCCGGGCGAAGTGGCGGGCGCCTGTAGTCCCAGCTACTCAGGAGGCTGAGGCAGGAGAATGGCGCAAACCCGGGAGGTGGAGCTTGCAGTGAGCTGAGATCCAGCCACTGCACTCCAGCCTGGGCGACAGAGCGAGACTCCGTCTCAAAAAAAAAAAAAAAAAAAAAAAAAAAAAAAAAAAGATATTTGGTTTGTTTAGGGGTTCACTCCGCATTGGAATTAAAACTTAAAAAAATTTTTTTGTTGAGATATAATTCACATACCATACAACCCAACCATTTAAAATGTACTATTCAGAAGATTTTATTATATTAACAAAATTGAGTGACCTTCACCATCATGTTTTCATCCCTGCCAAAAGAAACCTCATACCCATTAGGAGTTATTCCCCATATGCTCCTCTCCCAGCCCCTCCCACTGATCTGCTTTTTGTCCTATGGATTTACCTCTTCTAGATATTTTATATACATGAGGTCATACAATTTAACAAAAACGAAACATGTATCATAAAAAATTACAGAGTAAGGTCTGGGCGTGTTGACTCATGCCTGTAATCCCAGCATTTTAGGAGGCTGAGGCGGGTGGATCATTAGGTCAGGAGATTGAGACCATCCTGGCTAACACGGTGAAACTCCATCTCTACAAAAATTACAAAAATTAGCTGGGTGTGGTGGCATGCACCTGTAGTCCCAGCTACTCAGGAGGCTGAGGCAGGAGAATTGCTTGAATCCGGGAGGTGGAGGTTGCAATGAGCCGAGATCATGCCACTGTACTCCAGCCTGGACAACAGAACAAGACTCCGTCTCCAAATAAATAAATACATACATACATATGGAGTAGGGAAATCCAGGCCTCTGTCCTTCCCCAAAAGCAACTAATGAGCTGGCAGAAACTGTCAGAATCAACTTTTGTAAAATTCTGGAATCTTATCAAAACTGGAAGACTTGGTGAAGAAATAAGCTGCTGCTTAGTGGTGAGGGAGTACTGTAGCATTTCAGACTGCCTGGCTAGTTGCCTCTCTCCCACCTGTCCATGAGGAAGCCCAGGCACAAAGACTTTAAGTCAACTTTCTTAATAAGCACAAAGAACCAAGGAAACCATGGACATGGAACTAGAGTATATGAAGTCAACAATTTTCAACAGAGAATATCAGTATAGAAAACTTATTTTAAAAGGTATACTATGAGGCTGGGTGTGGTGACTCACACCTGTAATCCCAGCACTTTGGGAGGCTGAAGCTGGTGGATCACCTGAGGTCAGGAGTTTGAGACCAGCCTGACCAATATGCTGAAACCCCATCTCTACTAAAAATACAAAAAAATTAGCCGAGCATGGTGGCGGGCACCTGTAATCCCATCTACCTGGGAGGCTGAGGCAGGATAATCGCTTGAACCCAGGAGGCGGAGGTTGCAGTGAGCCGAGATTGCGCCACTGCACTCCAGCCTGGGCAACAGAGTGAGACTCTGTCTCAAAAAAAAAAAAAGGACTATAACTAATTATAAGTAAGTTATTGAATTAGTAATATATTGAATTAGTATATTGTAAGTGTATTGAATTAGTAATAAAGTAAGTATATTGAATTAGTAAGAAAAATCCTCCCGAGCGTCGGGTACAGTGGCTCACACCTGTAACCCCAGCACTTTGGGAGGCCGAGGCAGGTGGATCATTTGAGGTCAGGAGTTCAAGTCCAGCCTGGCCAACATGGAGAAACCCTGTCTCTACTAAAAACACAAAAATCAATCAGGCATGGTGGCACGTGCCTGTAATGCCAGCTACTCAGGAAGCTGAGGCAGGAGAATCGCTTGAACCTGGGAGGCTCAGGTTGCAGTGAGATGAGATCGTGCCACTGCACTTCAACCTGGGCAACAGAGTGAGACCCTATCTCAAAAACAAACAAACAAAAACAACAACAACAACAAAAAGTCCTCCCAAGAAGAAAAGCCCATGACCAGATGGCTTTGCTTGTTAATTCCACCAAACATATAAAGAAGAGTTAACACAAATCTTTCTCAAAATCTTCTAAAACATTGACACTACAAGAAAAGAGGACTGTAAGCCAGATATCCTTTATGAGGATAGATAGAACAATCCTTACCAAAAATATTATCAAATTGGATTCAGCGCTGTATTAAAAGGATTATATTATTGCCAAGTGAGATTTACTCCCAAAATGAAAGGATAGTGCAACATATGAAAATCAGTAAGGTAGTACACCACATTAATGGAATGTGGAATAAAAACCCCACAGTCATGTTATTCGATGTAGAAAAACATTTGACAGAATTGAACACCCTTTCATGATAAAAACACTCAGTAAACTAGGTATGGAAGAAAACTCCCTTAACATGATAAGGGCCATGTATGAAAAATCCACAACTACAATCATTCTTTATGGTGAAAGACTAAAAGCTCTAGGAACCAGGAACAAAGCAAGGATACCCACTTTTACCCTTTCTGTTTCATGTAGTACTGACAGTTCTAGCCAGTGGAATTAGGCAACAAAAAGAAAAGGCATCCAAATTAGTTAGGAAGAAGTAAAATGATCTCTTCACTGAAAGCATGATCTCATATTTACAAAACACTGGAGTCCTCTGCTGTGGTATGAATGTGCCCCCCAAAATTCATGTGTTGAAACTTAATCACCAATGTGATCTTATGTGATAGTATTAGGAGGTGGGCCTTTAGGAAGTGTTGTGGGCGAAGCCTTCATGAATTGAAATTTGTAACCTTATGAAAGGTTAGAGGTGGGCCGGGCACGGTAGCTTTTCACTGTAATCCCAGCACTTTGGAAGGCCAAGGCAGGTGGATCACCTGAGGTTGGGAGTTCGAGACCAGCTTAGAAGCAGAGACTGGAGCCTCACTAGACACTAAACCTGCTGGCACTTTGATTTTGGACTTTCAGCCTTCAGAATTGTGAGAAATAAATTTCTGTTCTTTATGAATTAGTCTCAGCAAATTTTTTTTTTTTTTTTTTTTTTTTTTTTTTTTTTGAGATGGGGTTTTATTCTTGTCACCTGGGCTGGAGTGCAATGGCACGATCTCGGCTCACTGCAACCTCTACCTCCCAGATTCAAGTGATTCTCCACCTCAGCCTCCTGAGTAGCTGGGTGACACCTAACCCAATGCCCGGCTAATTTTTGTATTTTTAGTAGAGGCAAGGTTTCACCAAATTAGCCAGGCTGGTCTCAAACTCCTGACCTCAGAGGATCTGCCTGCCTTGGCCTCCCAAAGTGCTGGGATTACAGGCATGAGCCACTGCACCAGGCAGCAATTTTTTTTTATAACAGCAGGAATGGACTAAGTCATCCACAGAGAAAATTGTTAGAGCTAATGAATTAAGCAAAGTTGCAGGATACAAAGTAAACACACAGAAATCTGTTGTATTTCTGTACATTTACAATGAACTATCTGAACAGGAAATTTTAAAAAATTGTAACAGCATCAAAAAGAATGAAATACTTAGTGATAAATTTAACCAAGGAAGTAAAGACTTGTTTGTAGAAAACTGCAAAATACTGCTAAAAGAAATTACAGAAGACCTAAATAAATGGAAAGACTTTCCATGCTTGGAATGAATTAGAAGATTTAATATTGTTAAGATGGCAATACTACCCAAAATGATCTATAAATTTAGTTCAATCCCAATCAAAATTCCAATGGTGTTTTTTTAAGAAATAGACTTAGACTGAAATTTATATGGAATCTCATGGTACCCTGAATAGCCAAAACAATCTTGAAAAAGAAAACAAAGTTGGAGGACTCACACTGCCTGAGTTTAATGCTTACTGCAAAGCTATCATAATCAAAATAGTGTCATACTGGCATAAGGATGGATACGTGTAGATCAGTGGAATAGACAGTCCTGAAAAACATCTCACGTATATAGTAAATTGATTTTTTTTACAAGGATGGATGTGGAGATCATTCCATCAGAAAAGGGCAGTGTATACAAATGGTACTTGGACAACTGGATGTCCACAGTCAAAAGAACACGCTTGAGATAAATGAAAGAATTAGAATGCCTCAGCAAGGAAATAGAAGGTTTTCAGAATAAGTATATGGACATTTTAGAACTGAACTAAAAAGCTAGGGGATAGACTTACCAGTGTATTAGTGGTAACAAAGAAATGAGTGAACTAGAAGATAGAACAGAGAGCAAATAGAGTGGAAAGAAAAATGAATAAAGCCTCAAGAATTGTGGGAGTACAACAAAAGATATAATATTTATGTCTTTGGAGTTAGGTAGGGGAAATAAAGGAGGGAAGGGGTGAAAAAGTACTTGAAGAAATAATGGCCAAAAGTGTCCCAAATATGGCAGGAAACAAACCTACAGATTTTAAAAGCTCACTGAGTATATTTGGAACATGATGAACCCAATAAATCTATGTCAGAATACATTACAAGTAAACTTCTGAAGACTAAAGATGAAGAAAATCATCCTGAAAGCAGCCAGATAAAAATTGTGTTACTTATAGGAGAAAAACAATTCGAATGCTAATGGATTTCTCATCAGAACTGATAAGAATTGACTGGACGCGGTTGCTCACGCCTGTAATCCTGGCACTTTGGGAGGCTGAGGTGGGCGGATCACCTGAGGTCGGGAGTTCGAGAGCAGCCTGACCAACATGGAGAAACCCTGTCTCTACTAAAAATACAAAAAATGAGCCAAATGTGGTGGTGCATGCCCGTAATCCCAGCTACTCGGGAGGCTGAGGTAGGAGAATCGCTTGAACACAGGAGGAAGAGGTTGCAGTGAGCCAAGATCGCACCATTGCACTCCAGCCTGGGCAACAAGAGTGAAACTCTTGTCTAAAAAAACAAACAAACAAACAAAACAAAAAACAAAAAACAAAAAACCTATAGCTTACTGTGCCTAAAGTGTATAAACAATGTGGTTTATGCTGAGATTTTAATATGTGCTCGGCAGAGAATGTCTGTTGACTAGCCCCACTGAGACTTTGGGCACTGAGGTTCTAATGGGTTTCTCTGATAGACAACATTTAACGTATCACAAATTATTACTGAAGAATTACAGAGTCATGTGTGACTCTGTTGGGAAAGAATTCTTGGCATTTTGTGTCTGGTTTCCTCCAGACTTGTCTCTCAAACCATTTCCCTTTTCTGATTGTGTTTTGCATCCTTTCGCTACAATAAGCATAGCCATGAGTATAACTACATGATGAGGTTTATGAGTCCGTCTAGTGAATCACCATACTTGGGAGTGGTACTGGAGTCTTATACGGTTTGGTTCTGTATCCTCCCTCAAATCTCAAATCTCAGGTTGAATTTTAATTCTCAGTTTTGGGGGAGGGTCCTGGTGGGAAGTGATTGGGTCAGGGCAGTGGATTTCCCCCGTGCTATTTTTGTGATAGTGAGTTCTCACAGATATGATGGTTTTTTTTTTTTTTTAAAGTTTCAATATTTTATTCAAGTTTTTTTTTTTTTAACTGATATTAACTACAGCATTTGAAGGGGAAGAGTTAATTCCACATAAAATGCAAGACACTAAAATGTACCCATTAAACTGCTAAAAAACAAACTGAGTGGTGAGAATACGACAGAAGTCCAGTTTAGAGTCTGAGTGTTGTCACCATGTGATTACAATCACACAGACTCTTCCAAGCTTCCAGCTGGAGCTCCTGGAAGCTATTTCATACTCTGGTGCAAGGGCAAAAAACACAACACAAGAAGGAGTAAGTCCTAAATTACTGGTTTCATCACATCTACCCTCTCCACCCCAAAATGGCAGAAAAGACACAGCGAACCCACCCTGCAGTCCTTTTGGTGTAAAAGAGGTGAGGATGAACTGGGGTGGGAACAGGTCATGACGCTGTGTCTGAAAAAGTCCCTTTCAGGGGAGTTTGTATACACAATCAAGCAATGAGCCTCTCATCAATTAGGATTGGGAAACCAATGTTCCATTCTCAGGAAATCACAATTTCATTCATTTACTCAATATCAATTTACAAAGTACCTACATATTACCAGCTTCTACTTACAGCTATTTCTAGATAAAAAAGAAACTTGGCATCTCAGAGGGGCCACCATGTTCCCTCCAAGTCTGCCACTGAAAGAACCTTTTTTGAATTGGGTTTCTTCTGTACCCCTGAAAGGGTAACATCTTAAAGCTGAATCATCTTTTTTTTTTTTTTTTTTCCCAATGCAACAGCTAGTCTTTACTGGAAAGAAGAAACTTTACAGCACATTTTGAGTAACTTAGTACAGGCGCTCAGTGTGCCAGCCGGTGGGGCACCAGCTTGTAATGGGCTCCACAGTGGGGGCATCACTGGGCCTCGCCTTCATGCAGCCAAAACCAGACGACGCTGGTATTGTCCTCTTCACAGATGCAGCCCACTATTCTCTTGTTGGTGATGGAGGGAACTAAATTAGGGTCTTCCTTGGTGCCTGAAGCTCCCTTTGGGGGCAGTATATTGTATGGGTTCAGTCCCTTCCTTGCAGCCAGCATGACCTCCCTCTCCAACCCAGTCGCCTGCTCGTCATCGGTGGGAATACCACCTCCAGATGCCATGGAGCGCACCGCAGCCACGCCACTGGGGCCGCGAGCCCTCAGGGCCTGCGCGGCCAGCGCTCCAGCTCTGCGAAGTAACCTTGAAGCCACCGCGTCCTCGAGTAGCAGCAGCAGTTCCGGGAACAAGCTGCGGAGACAGCAAAGCTGAATCATCTTTAACTTGGGGGTCTAACATGATATATAGCAATACTTGCATCCTAGACATACAACATTAAAAGATACACTAAATTCTGAAGGTTGCTATACTGCAAAATTCTTTGTTTGTTTGTTTAGAAAGGGATTCTCGCTCTGTCACCCAGACTGGAGTGCAGTGGCGCGATCTCCGTTCACTGCAACCTCCGCCTCCTGGGTTCAAGCAATTCTCCTGCCTCAGCCTCCCGAGTAGCTGGGACTACAGGCACGTGCCACCACACCCGGCTAATTTTTTGTATTTTTAGTAGAGACAGGGTTTCACCGTGTTAGCCAGGATGGTCTTGATTTCCTGACCTCATGATCCGCCCGCCTCGGCCTCCCAAAGTGCTGGGATTACAGGCATGAGCCACCGTGCCCGGCCAAAAATAGTTTAAAATTAAACAATACAGTGTTCATTTATGCTTGAAATTCCAGTCTTCAACCAAGCTTGTGACCACCAGCATTGACATTTTTGCCATCCAGGAGAGCTGACAGTGTCAGTTTGATACCTGGCTTTAGGGTCTGAGTGTATCCTAAACCTCTCAGGCTGGAGTTGTTCACTTTAGCTGAGAAGCAGGCTTCGGGGTCGATCTGATACTTGGCTGCTATTCCGAAGCTAGTGTTACTGTTTCCTGCTGTCCAGGTGAGATTGACAGTAGTCTCCAACTTGTTCACCTTCTGGTAAATGGAGCTGCCAGACTGTCCTATCATTCACTTTAGTGTGAAGCTAGAATTCATCAGTCTTGTAGCCAACTGCACTGTTGCTCTGGGTCACTCGGGACTTTGCATTCTCAAAATTCATCTGGTAGCTGGCCAGCCAGCCCTCGTAACCCAGCACCAGAGCACCCTGGATTGAGGGCCCAGCAATGTCAAAATCCATGTCTCAGCCCAGGTTAATGTGCTCCTGCTTGTACCCTGTCTTGATTTTAGCATTTTTTCCCCAGTGTTAGGTGAGAAGGATGAATTGAAAGTCACCTTCAGTTCATGTGAAAGCTGATCTTCCACAGTAACCTCAGTGCCTGGTGTGTTGTCAGTGTTCTATTTCTCTGTAAATGTCAGGCCATATTCAGTCCATCTGTACTTGGTTTCCAGACGGCCTGTCACTTTGGTGGTCTCACTGTTGGCTGAGCCTGAGCTTGTAAATTCCAATCCATTCTTCTCTTTTGTTTTCAAATCAAGTTCTATTAAGCCAAATCCATAGCCCTTGGTGAAGACATCCCTGGCAGATTTTCCAAGATCTCTTACATGGGTGGCCCAGCCATCTTTTCAGAGGTGGCGGCAGCAGGCTCAGAGGCAGCTATGGCAGGGGCTGTGGTGCGGAGGCAGATTTCTCTCATGCTCTTTTTGTGATCATGAGTTCTCACGAGATCTGATAGTTTAAAAGTGTGTAGCACTTCCCTCTCTTGCTTGCTCTTTCTCCTGCCACAATGTGAAGATTTACTTGCTTCTCCTTCATCCTTCCACCATGATTGTAAGTTTCCTGAGGCCTCCCTTCCATGCTTCATGTACAGCCTGTGGAACTGTGAGTCAATTAAACCTCTTTTTTTCATGAATTACCCAGTATCAGGTAGTTCTTTGTAGCAGGGTCCCCTGAAACAATCAGGAAGAAAAGAACATGGTAAGGAAGACGTATAGGGTAAATGTAGTAGGCATCGCTGTTCTACATGAATTTTCTAAACTTGTTGATGGCGGAAGCAAAGATTATCGTATGATCTGATGTGGATTTGAATGTATATAGAGGAAATACTTAGGAAAATTATGTTTTTAAACAGAAAGAGTAAGGGGATGTAATGGGAGGTAAGTTCTGTACAATTATTCAAACTGGTAAAATGGGCCAGGTGTGGTGGCTTATCCTCTAATGCCAGCACTTTGTGAGGCTGAGGCAGGAGGATTGCTCAAGCTCAGGAGTTTGAAACCAGCCTGGGCAACATAGTAACACCCCGTCTCTAAAAAAAAAAAAAAAATTAGCCAGATGTGGTGATGCACACCTGGTCCCAGCAACTTGGGAGGCTGAGGTTGGAGGATTGCTGTAGACTGGGAGATTGAGGCTATAGTGAGCCATGATCATGCTGCTGCTCTCCAGCCTAGGTGTCAGAGTGAGACCCTGCCTCAAAAAAACAACAAAATAGCAAACTGGTAAAATGATGACACCAGTAAATTATGATAAGCTCTATGTATGTAATGTAGCACCGAGAGCAACCACTTAAAAAGCTATACAATGGCTGGGCATGGTGGCTCACACCTGTAATCCCAGCACTTTGGGAGGCCAAGGCAGGGGGATCACCTGAGGTCAGGAGTTCAAGACCAGCCTGGCCAACATGACGAAACCCCATCTCTACTAAAAATACAAAAATTAGCCGGGTGTGGTGGCGGGGGCCTGTAATCCTGGCTACTCAGGACGCTGAGGCATAAGAATTGCGTGAACTCGGGAGGAGGAGGATGCAGTGAGCCGAGATCGTGCCATTGCACTCCAGCCTGAGCAACAGAATGATACTGTCTCCAAAAAAAAAAAAAGCAAAAAGCTATACAATGAAATACACTAAGAAACACTGTAGGCAAATCAAGACAGAACTATAAAAAAGTTTGAGTAACCCATGAGAAAGTTGTAAAGAAAACAAAGAGGCAAAAAGCCCAGAGAACAAACAGAAATAAAACTTAAATGGCAGACATTCCAACCAATAAGAACAGAATACATATTCTTTTCATGTGCCTTTGGAAACATAGACGAAGATAGACATATCTTGAGCCATAAACCAACATAAAGCAAAAATTTCTTTTGTTAAAACATTTTTTTCTAATTTAAATCATGTAATGTCGGTCATATCAATAGGCTAAAGAAGAAAATTAATTATTTTATCAGTTAATGCAATAGGAGTTTGGCAGAATTCAACAACCATTTGTAAACAAAACTGTCAGTACAATAGGAACAGAGGAGAATCTTCTAAAAATCTACAGCTAACATTCTTTTTAGAATTTTGGTAATACGTAACACAAAATTGACTGTTTTATAACCTTTTACAATTCAGTGGCATTAAGTACATTCACCATGTTGTGCAACCATCACCACTTTCCAGAATTTTTTCATTATCCCACATAGAAATTGTGTATCCATTAAACAATAACTCCTCATTCCCACTCCCCCCAGTCCCTGGTAACCTCTGTTTTACTTTGTCTGTATGAATTTGCCTATTTTCGGTACCTCACATAAGTGGAATCATACAATATTTGTCCTTTTGTGACTGGCTTATGTCACTTGGCATATTTTCAAGGCTTATCTCTTAAAAGCATCCATCAGAATGTCCCTCCTTTTGAAGGCTGAAAAATGCTCCATTGTATGTATATACCACATTTTCTTTATTCATTCATTTTCATTCATTCACATTTTCTTTATTCATTCAGTTGATAAACATTCAGGTTGTTTCCAGCTGTTGTGAACAGTACTGCTATGAACATCGGTGTACAAGTGTCTGTCTGAGTCCCTGCTTTCAGTTTTTGGGGGTATATTCCTAGGAATGGAATTGTTGGATCAGATGGTAATTACATGTTTAATTTTTTGAGGAACTGCCAAACCGTTTTTCAGAGAAACTGTATCGTCTTACATTCCCATTGGCAATGTGCAAGTTTCCAATTTCTCCACACCCTACAAAAATATGTTTTTCTTTTTTCTGGTAGTGGTTATCCTGTTTGTGGAACAGTATTTATTTTTTATTTAATTTATTTTTAATTAAAACTTTTGTTAAACATCTACTCTTGATTCTGGTCTATGGAACGGTATTCTTTTTTTTTTTTTTTTTGAGATGGAGTTTTGCTCTGTTGCCCAGGCTGCAGTGTAGTGGCGTAATCTCGGCTCACTGCAACCTCTGCCTCTCAGGTTCAAGCAATTCTCTGCTTCAGCCTCCCAAGTAGCTGGGACTACAGGAGCGCACCACCACACCCAGCTAAGTTTTGTATTTTTAATAGAGATGGTGTTTCACCATCTTGGCCAGGCCGGTCTTGAACTCCTGACCTCGCGATCCACCCGCCTTGGCCTCTCAAAGTGCTGGGATTACAGATGTGAGCCACTGCATCTGGCCAGGACAGTATTCTTAATGGTGAAAGATTAAATGCTTTCCTTCCACAATTGGGAACAAACCAAGGTTATCTCTGTTCTTACCACGCTCATTCAGCATAGCCCTGGAAGTTCTAACCACATTAGCAAAGACATGAAACTGTTCCTATTTGCAGAGGACATGATTGTCTATGTAGAAAATCTCAAGGAATGAAGGGAAAAAAAACTTTTAAAGCTAAGTAAGTTTAGTCCAGTTGCCATGTAGAAGATAAAACAGACAAACAGTTGTATCATATGTCATAGCATGAACATACGGTCACTGAAGTTAAAATACAATACCATTAAAATTACTAAAAAAAGAAGAAAGCTGAAGAAATTCTTAGGTGTAAATCTAACAAAACGTGTAGGGTCTGTTTGCAGAAAATCAGAAAATGTTGATGAAATAAATCATAGACTGTCTAAACAAATGGAGAGACATACTGTGTTTATGAATTTGAAGATCCAACATAGTAGAGATGTAAGTTCTCACCAAATTGATATACAGGTTTAATGGGAATCCTATCAAAATTTCAGCAAGGGCTTTTACAAGATTATTGTAAAATTTGCATAGAAAGGCACAGGCACAGGCTGTTTTAAAATAGCTAAATCAACTTCTAACATGAAGAATAAAGTGAGAGGAATTGGTTTACCCGATTTCAAGTCCTGCTGTGTAGCCGCGATAATCAAACTTGTGCGTTCGATCAGTACAACAGAGAGCCCAGAAAGAGAACCAGCATCAGTGTATGGAGGGGATTAATAGTCTTGAACATATGGAACCAGGTTTCAGGTTCAAAGCAGGATCTATAAATCTCACTTGGGTGCTCTAGGACTGCTTTCTTTTTGCCTTGACTATGGTTAGTGGCTTAAGTTGGTTAGTGGGCGCGGCTGGCTGTTGAGTGAGCAGGGATGTGTTTGTGTTACAGGCATTGATGGCCTTCCGGGATGTGGCTGTGGCCTTCACCCAGAAGGAGTGGAAGCTATTGAGTTCTGCTCAGAGGACCCTGTACAGGGAGGTGATGCTGGAGAACTACAGCCATCTGGTCTCCCTGGGTAAGACTGGCCTGTTTAAGGTTTCAGATTCTGCTTGTGGGCATTTTAATCTCTTACGTAGCAGCTGCCATGCCTCTGACTCAGAAAGAAAAACAGTTTTATCCCCTATTCCCCCAGAGAATGCCTGACTTTAGTAGAGCAGTTTTATGTGTGCGTGTGTGTGTGTGCGTGCTGTGAGCGTGTGTCTGACACTGCATTTCAGGCCTGTTTACCTTGGCTGGGCTCCTCCTCTAAGATTATCTTCCTTCAAAAGGAGGAATATTTTTATTGACTCAAGCACAGGGTAGAATCAACATATTGCTTTTAGGTCTAGGATCCCCTCCCTGTATTCATCCTGTCTCAGCATTCATTGTTTACTCCACCCCCCGCACTTCCCTATCACCTTCTGGGTTTATTGCATTCCTGGGTTGGCTCTGAGTTCTGAGATAGCCTCTTAAACCACTAACTCAAGATCACCTTGTGGTTTTTTTTTTTTTTTTTTCTGTGAGTAGGAATTGCATTTTCCAAACCAAAACTCATCGAACAGCTGGAGCAAGGGAACGAAACTTGGAGAGAGGAGAACGAACATCTTCTGGACCTTTGTCCAGGTGAGTGGGGAACCCTGGGCAGGCGAGGGTGCAGGGCAGTGAGGAGCTCAGCAGGTAAGGAAGGAGGGGCTGTTTTTGAAGTGCTAGGAGGAAGTTCTTCTTCTTCAGGCCTCCTAGGCCGCTGGTAAAGGCTGCATGGCACTGCCTGCCTTCCACACTGTGTGCCTCCCCCCAGGAGAGGGCACCCCTGGCATTCCATCTCCTTCCTCCATCAGGGAGCCTCACTCCTCACTTGGCTTCCTGTCTCGAGCACATTCAGGATTTCTCCATTCTTGGGCTCATGTGGTTGGCGTGATCTTCAAAACAGTACCTGTCCTTTGAGACTAAGTCCTCTGCCCCTGTTTTTTTTTTTTTTTTTTGAGACAGAGTCTTGCTCTGTCACCCAGGCTGGAGTGCAATGGCAGGATCTCAGCTCACTGCAACCTCCACCTCCTGGGTTCAAGCGATTCTTCTGCCCCAGCTTCCTGAGTAGCTGGGACTACAGGTGCCCACCATCATGCCCAGCTAAATTTTTTTGTATTTTTAGTAGAGATGGGGTTTTACCATATTGGTCAGGCTGGTCTCGAACTCCTGAGCTCAGGCAATCCATCTGCTTTGGCCTCCCAAAGTGTTGGGATTACAGGCGTGAGCCACCGCGCCCAGCCAGTTTCTATTCTTAACCTGGTAGGTTTTTTGTGCATCATTTCTATTCTGTAAATTCTCATAACTCTGTTTCTTTTATCATAGATTATTTAAGATCATAGCAAGGTGTGAAAACCTGTACAATGAGTAGGGTTGGGGCAGCCGTATAGCCTAAGAGATAGCATGTTATAAAGCCAGGTAATAGCCCCATACTTTTCCTGATTGTGTCCTGTTCCTCCGCCTCTGTTTTCTGAGTTAGCATTCCATGACTGCCTTTATCCTTTTATTCCATCCGATGGGTTCTTCATTCATATAGGGTGTTGTTTTGCATGTCTGTAAACTTCTCTGCACATAATATTATTAAGTTGTTTCCAACCTTTTGACTATGAAATAATCTTGCTCTGTATTCATGTATGCCTCCTTGGGAACACGTGCAAGAGTTTCTCTTAAGATATATACCAGCTGGGTTTGGTGGCTCACGCCTGTAATCCCAGCACTTTGGGAGGCTGAGGCAGGTGGATCACAAGGTCAGGAGTTCGAGACCAGCCTGGCCAACATGGTGAAACCCCATCTCTACTAAAAATTGAAAAGTTAGCCGGGCATGGTGGTGCATGCCTGTAATCCCAGCTACTCAGGAGGCTGAGGTAGGAGAATTTCTTGAATCTGGGAGGCGGATGTTGCAGTGAGCTGAGATTGCGCCATTGCACTCCAGCCTGGTTGACAGAGCGAGACTCCATCTCACAAAGAAAGAAAGAAAAAAAAAAGATATATACCTAGGTGTGTAGTAGCTAGTTCATAGACATGCATAGCCTCGACTTACATAAGTTATGCTAACTTGTGTTCTCAAGTAGGCATGGCAGCTTATGCTCCCAGCAGGAGTCTATGAGAATTCTTGTTGCACATCCTCACCAATATTTGGGATTGTCAGACCTCATGTTTTATCCATCTATTCAGCTGGAAGTGAAATCTCAGACGGGTTTTTAAGTTGCTTACTAGTGAGCATGAGCATCTTTTCGTATGTTGCTTGGCCCTTCCTGGTTCCCCATCTGTGATTTGACCATTCAAGGTATTTGCCTACTTTTCAGTGGGTTTATTCTTTTGGTTATTGATTTGTAGAAATCCCAAATTATGGAAACATTTAGGTCTTTAGTCTAACTAGAATTAATTTTATATGAATGCTGGGAGATAGAAATTAATTTTTGCCTGCTTTATCTTCTTGTTTATTTTCATGGTTTCTTGGCATTTTATTTTTGTTTTGTTTTTTGCTTTTAAATATAACTATATAGCTGGTGTTACACTATGTAGCAACTGAGTGCTTTTGTCTTTCTAAAAAAATTTCATTATATGAAAATGGGCTGGGCACAGTGGCTCACGCCTATAATCCCAGACTTTGGGAGGCTGAGGTGGGTTGAGGTGGCCTCACCTGAGGCCAGGAGTTTGAGACTAGCCTGGCCAACATGGCGAAATCCTGTCTCTACTAAAAACACGAAAATTAGCCGAGCCTGGTGGCGCATGCCTGTAATACCAGCTACTCAGATGGCTGAGGAGTGAGAATCGCTTGAACCTGGGAGGCGAAGGTTGCAATGAACTGAGATCACACCACTGTACTCCAGCCTAAGCTACAGAGTGAGACTCTGTCTCAAAAAAAAAAGTAAAATAATGATAAAAATGTTATTAAGATACAGTAACTAAGGTATAAGATGTGTTTTTAAGGTATAATAAACTACACTTATTTAGGTGTAAAATTTGGTTAGTTTTGGTATATGTATACATGCATGAAACCACTGCCACAACTAAAGTAACAAGCATGTCTGTCATCCTTGAAAGTTTTCTTTTGCCTCACTGTAATCCTACCTCCCACTCCTTCTTGTCCTCCCCTGTACCTGGGCAACCGCTGATCAGCTTTCTATAATTACAGATTTGTCTGCATTTTCTAGAATTTGTATAACTGGATTATACAACTGGTTTCTTCACTCAGCATAATTATTTTGAATTTTATCTATGATGTGTGTATCAATAGTTTATTAATTTTTATTGCTGAGTATTCCTTTATATGGCTAGGTCACATTTTAATACTGACCTATGGAAAGATATTTGGGTTTTCATTTTTGACAAATATAAATAAAGCTGTTTTAAGCATACAAGTTTTCGTGTGAATATAATGCTTTCATTTCTTTTGAATAAATACCTGGGACTGGAATGGCTGGGTTGTATGATGATGGATACAATCTATATTTAACTTTTGAAGAAACTCACAAACTGCTTTCCAAAGTGGCTGCACCTTTTCGCATTCCCACGGCAGCGCAGTGTATGAGAGCTCCGGGTGTTCCGTATCTGTCGAAACTTGGCTTGGTTATTGTATTAATTTCAGACGTTCTTATAGCTGTGTAGTGAGTGGCATCTTACTGTGGTTTTGACATTTTCTTAACGACTGATGACGTTGAGTGTCTTCATGCACTTATTTGCCATCTTATATCTTCTTTAGAGAAGTGTGTTTTCACATCTTTTGCCCATTTAAAAATGTGGTTTCTTGTTTTTGTATTATTGAGTTTGAGAGTTCTTCGGATATTCTATATAGAAGTCTATTATCAGATACATGATTTACAAACATTTTTTCTGTGGTTTACTTTTTATAATCTTACTAGTGCCTTTCAAAGAGAAATTTTTAACTGGGATGAAATCCAGTTTTCAATTTTTTCTCTTATGAATTACAGTTTTGGTAGTATATTTAAGAAATTTTAGTCTAAACTAAGGTCAAAAAGGTTCTCATTTTTTTCTTTTAGTAATTTTATAATTTTTAATTACATTTAGGTCTATACGCCTATTTTGAGTAAATATAAAAATGTACATAAATTCAGGCCTCCCCTTTTTTAGGGGAGGAAGGGCATACAAATATCCAATTTTTCCAGCACCATTTATTGAAAAGACTACCCTTTCTTTACTGAATTTCCTATGTACTTTTGTGGAAAATCAGTTGACCATATATGATAGGTCTATACCTGGACTTTATATTTTTTTCTACTCCTCTGTTAGTGTCTCTATGCCAATACCGCAGTTTTGATTACTGTAGGTTTATTAGGTCTTGAACTCACTGTAAATCCTCCATCTTCTTTGGGAAGCTGAGGCAGGCGGATCACAAGCTCAGGAGTTCAAGACTAGTCTGGCCAGCATAGTGAAACCCCATCTCTACTAAAAATACAAAAAAAATTACTTGAGTGTGGTGGTGTGCTCCTCTAATCGCAGCTACTTGGGAGGCTGAGGCAGGAGAATCGTGTGAACTCGGGTGGCAGAGGTTGCAGTGAGCCGAGATTGCACTATTGCACTCCAACTCAGGCAAAGTGCGACGAGACTCCATCTCAGAATAAAATAAAATATCCTCCATCTTTGCTTTTTTTTTTTGCAAGTTCTTTTCGTTATTTTTTTTTTTTCATATGAATTTTAGAATCAGCTTGTCAGTTTTTATCAAAAATGCCTGCTGAGATTTGGATTGGGATCGAGTTGAATCTGTATCAATTTGTGGAGAACTTACATGTAAATAATACTGTGTCTTACCGTACGTGAACACAGTGTGGCTCTCCATTTACATAAGACTTCTTTCATTTTTGTCGGCATTGTTTTATCATTTCTAGTATACAGGCCTTACATATCTCTTGTCAGATTTGCCCCTAAATATTGTATTTTTTTATGCTATTTTTAAGTGTCAATTTTCAGTTGTTTATTGATGGTACATAGAAATAAAATGGATTTATGTGTAGTGATTTTTGCATGCTGTAATCTTGCAAAACTCACATCTTTTTCCACTGGAATATTTTAATACGAAGGACCTTCTCTGTATTCCAGATGGACTGTGAATGGCAATCCCTAAAGCTGCTTAAGTTCACTCTTGCAGATATGATCTTACTGACTCTAATCAACGATACAAGGAGTTTTTCTTAGGAATAGTATGGTCAAAAATAAGAAATACATATTTTGTGACTAAAAATAGTTAACAAATGGAATAACATATAAATCAGTATTCTATTTATAATCGTCTGCCTTGAACCAAGGGTCTTCTGTTAAATAGTTTAATTCCATTAAATTCTTCACTTCTGTTCTGATAGGGCACTCAAAACCCTGATTCAGTTTCTTGCTATGGGTTGCTACTTGTGGGGTACATTTCTGATCAAGGCTCTTAAAAATTTGTTCCAGGGGCTGGGTGCGGTGGCTCACGCCTGTAATCCCAGCACTTTGGGAGGCCAAGGTGGGCGGATCACTTGAGGTCAGGAGTTTGAGACCAACCTGGCGAACATCGTGAGACCCTATTACTACTAAAAATACAAAAAATTAGCCAGGCGTGGTGGGTGCGCCTGTAATCCCAGCTTCTCGGGAGACTGTGGTGGGAGAATTGCTTGAACCCAGGAGGTGGAGGTTGCAGTGAGCTGAGATAGCGCCACTACACTCCAGCCTGGGTGACAGAGTGAGACTCTGTCTCAAAAAAAGAACTTAGTCCATAATTACCTAGGAGTTATGGTATCAACTTATGGAAGCTGAGAGCACTGCCAATTTCCAGAGCGTTTAATTTATACCATCATGGGAATTAGTATTATCTCCAATTGGCAGCCTATTTAAACCTAGAAACAAAATTTTTTGAAAAAGTCAATTTGTATAGTTTTAACAGTTTTGGATAAGAATATGCTTAAGCCAAAATATGTATAATCCCTGAAACATCTTTATGCTAATAAGTCATCTATTACTAACCTTCAAACGCTGAACTTCTCCTTAATTCGCCAGATTTTTAAAAAATCCTGGATTGTTGAGCAAAACAGTGTACGCAGTGTTGTGCAATGCTATTCGGGGAATATACTTGGCCGCAGTCTGCCCAGAGGCTAGAGGATAGCACCCTCGTTTGCCAGGAGGGCAGCATCAGGGATTCCTCTTCTTCAAGAGGACTTCAGAGTGTCCATGCAGCAGTTCAGGAGACAACTCACATCAGGCTGCTATGGAAGCTCCCTGGCCTAAAGCCTGTTCCACACAGGAACCAGTATCTCTTGCTGCAGCTTATCTGATTCGTGGGTGCCCCTTACTTGAGTCGCCACAGTCAAGGAAGCCCAAAATATGGCTCCCGTTCAGATGTTTAGATCTTATTTATAGCATCTTCAGGATCGTAATCAGTCGGTTACTTACCGCAGCTCAGACACCAAGTTCTTGGCTCTTGCATAAACAGCAGGCCAAACAAATGTTTCTCAGGCAAGGTTTCATAGGCGTGAGCTGGAGCAAAAGTAAGAGAGCAGCGCCCAAGAAAGGAAAATCAATGTGTAAGTCTACTTGCAGCAGTTTATAGAGCTGAAGCTGCCTGTGATGCTTTTTTGAACTTTCTGGTTTGGCTGATAGGACTAATTTGTAGTGTAGGTTTTCTGTGCTGCAATAGAGCATGTAATGTGCCCTTGTGGGTTGGAAGATAGGTCTTTGTTGTGAACCTCTGAAGAAAACTGCTGGGCAGGTATTGCAATCCACAGGCACCTGTGGTGATTCTGACCGAGACTTTCTCTCTAGCAGAGCCTAGGACAGAATTCCAGCCCAGTCTTCCCCACCTGGTGGCCTTTTCTAGCTCACAGCTCCTCAGACCATATGCACTAAGTGGTCATCCCACACAGATCTTCCCAAGCTCATCTGCAGGAAGTGACTTCCAACTAGAAGCTCCAAGATGCTCTAGTGAAAAAGGAGAAAGTGGAGAGACAGAAGGCCCCGACACCTCATTAAGAAAGAGGCCAAGCAGAATTTCTAGGACATTCTTCAGCCCACATCAAGGTGACCCAGTAGAATGGTTGGAAGGGAACACACAAGGAGGAATAGACCTTCGCCTGGCCCAGAGGATGAGTCCTGGCGGGTCAGACACAATGTTGAAGGGAGTAGACACCTCAGAATCTGGAGCAGTCATACGTGGAAACTATAGACTGGGACTTAGCAAAAAGTCAAGCCTGTTCAGCCACCAGAAGCATCATGTGTGCCCTGAATGTGGGAGAGGCTTTTGCCAGAGATCAGACCTTATCAAGCACCAGAGGACACACACCGGGGAGAAGCCATACCTATGTCCAGAGTGTGGGCGTCAGTTTAGCCAAAAGGCCTCCCTCTCCATACACCAGAGGAAGCACTCGGGGGAGAAGCCGTATGTGTGCAGGGAATGTGGGCGACACTTCAGGTATACATCCTCCCTCACTAATCACAAGAGGATTCACTCCGGGGAGAGGCCCTTTGTATGTCAGGAGTGTGGGCGAGGCTTTCGCCAGAAGATAGCCCTCATTCTACACCAGAGGACACACTTGGAGGAGAAGCCGTTTGTGTGTCCCGAGTGTGGGAGAGGCTTTTGCCAGAAGGCATCCCTCCTGCAGCACCAGAGCTCACACACAGGCGAGAGGCCCTTCCTGTGCCTCGAGTGTGGGCGTGGCTTCAGGCAGCAGTCACTCCTCCTTAGTCACCAGGTCACACACTCAGGGGAGAAGCCTTATGTCTGTGCCGAGTGTGGGCACAGCTTTCGCCAGAAGGTCACTCTCATCAGGCACCAGAGGACACACACAGGGGAGAAGCCTTACCTGTGCCCCCAGTGTGGGCGGGGTTTCAGCCAGAAGGTCACCCTTATTGGACACCAGAGGACACACACAGGGGAGAAGCCCTACCTGTGCCCTGATTGTGGGCGTGGCTTTGGTCAGAAGGTCACCCTCATCAGACACCAGAGGACACACACCGGGGAGAAGCCTTATCTGTGCCCCGAGTGTGGGCGCGCCTTTGGCTTTAAGTCGCTCCTCACCCGACACCAGAGGACACACTCAGAGGAGGAGCTTTATGTTGACAGGGTGTGTGGGCAAGGACTTGGCCAGAAGTCACAGCTTATCTCTGACCAAAGGACACACTCGGGAGAAAAGCCCTGCGTCTGCGATGAATGTGGGCGCGGCTTCGGCTTTAAGTCTGCCCTCATCCGGCATCAGCGGACCCATTCTGGGGAGAAGCCGTATGTCTGCAGGGAGTGTGGACGTGGCTTTAGCCAGAAGTCTCACTTGCATAGACATAGGAGGACCAAGTCTGGTCATCAGCTCCTACCCCAAGAGATCTTCTGACCTTTCCTTTCCTCGTGAGTGTGAAGCTGGCAGAAATCACTAGTAAATGCTTCACTTTCCTGAAATGGGATGGAAAAAGAAAATGTTGCTTTCTTTCATTGATCATGAGATAGTTGAATTTTGGTTTACCTTCTATATTCACAGTTTGTCTTGGCTTGCTAGGGATTCCATAACAAAGTACCCCAGGTTGGGTGACTTTAACAACAGAACTCTATTTTCATATTTATGGAGGCAGGAAGTCCCAGATGAAGGTATTGGTAGGTTTGGCTGCTGCTAAAGCCTCTCTGCTTGGCTTGCGGATGGCTGCTTTCTGGCCACATCCTCACGAGGCCTTTTTTCTGTGTGTATACTTTCCTGGTGTGGCTTCCTCCTCTTGTGGGGATACCAGTCATTCTGGATAGAGCCACAGCCATATGGCCTCATTTAACCTTCATAACCTTCTTAAAGGCCCTATCTCCAGACACAGTCACACTACAGGGTTGGGACTTCAACATGAATTCTTGGGAAACCCAATTTAGTCTATAACACTCCACTACCAAAGTTCAGGTCCTTCAAACATACAAAATACATTCACAGAATCCCAACAGTCCCAAAATTCTTTACCCATTTCAACTTCAACTCTAGATCCAAAATCTCATTTAAATATCATCTAAACCAAGCGTGAATGAGACTTTAGGTACAATTCATCCTTAGGCAAAATTCTCCAGCTGTGATCCTGTGAAAGCAGACAGATTATCTGCTTCCAAAATATTATACAATGGTGGGACAAGCAGAGGCTGAACTCCCCATTCCAAAGGAGAGACATGAGAAAGAAATGAAGAATGATGGATCCTCAGCAAGTCTCAAACCTGGCAAGGCAACTTCCATTAGATTTTAAGTTTTGAGAATAATCCCCTTTGGCTCAGTGCTCTGCCCTGTGGGCCAGCTGGATTTTGGTACTGTGATAGGGATGCTTTGTAACCTAAAATGTGGAAGTGGCTTGGAACTGGGTTCTTGGTAGAAAGAAGCTACAAGTTTTTTGAGGCACATGTTAGGAAAAGCCTGGATGACCTTTAAAACACTGCAGCCCTACTTTTTGGGCTCACGGGAGCTGCAATGTCGCTTTCTTGGCCCTGGGTAGTGGCTCCTGGCCCACTGAAATTGAGAAGGAGACACACTTGCCCTCTAGCCCTGTGCTCTCTGGACCCATTAGAACCCTTGAGAATCACATTCTTCCCTTTTCTTGTACCTTCCTGTAGAATCCCAGAAGTCCAACAGCCTGCCTTCATTTGTCCTGTGTCTTTCTGTATTCAGTTCAAGCTGGCAGCGTTTCTGGTGAGATGGTTAACTGGTTCCATTCAGACCTATACCAATCTCTTTATCACATGGTTGTCCAGCCACACCCTAGTGTTCTTTCGAGAACATACTTTCTCATTTTTTGTAATGCGGACAGGCTGAGAATTTTCCAAATCTTTAAGTACTGGTTCTTTTTTGCTTAACAGTTCCTTCAATTTATCTTTCTCCTTTCACATTTTACTATAAGCAGCAAGGAGAAGACAGGCTCCACTTGCATCACTTTGTGTAGAAATATCACCTGAATATTCTGCACTGCCTCACTCACAACTTCTATACTCCATAAAACACTAGAATGCAATTTGGGCAAGTCCTTTGCAAGGATTCCAGTTTCCCGTTACCCATTCCTCATTTCTGTCTGAGACCTCACCACAATCACCTTAAAGGAAAAAAAAAGAACAAATTTTGTAGATACGGGTTTTTGCTATGTTGCTTAGGCTGGTCTCATACACCTGGCCTCAAATGATCCTCCTGCTTTGCCCTCTCAAAGTGTGAGCCACCACACCCAGCCCAGAACCTTTAACATCTACATTCCTACCAACAGTGTTTTAAAGGTCATCCAGGCTTTTCCTAACATGTGCCTCAAAACTCTTGTAGCTTCTTTCTACCAAGAACCCAGTTCCAAGCCACTTCCACATTTTAGGTTACAAAGCATCCCTATCACAGTACCAAAATCTGTATTAATTTGCTAGGGCTAACATAAGAAAACAACAGACTGGGTGCCTTAAACAATAGAACATTTAGCTTCTCACAGGTCAGGAAACTGGAAGTCCTAGAATGGGGTGTTGACAGGTTTGGTTTCTACTAAGGCCTCTCTCCTTGGCCTGCAGATGGCTGCCTTCCCTCTGTGGTGTCACATAGCTTATTCTTTGTACACACACTTTCCTGATGTCTCTCGTTAAAAGGACACCAGTGATAGTGGATTAGGGCAACACCCTAAAGACCTCATTTTAACCTTAATTACAACTTTAAATGTCCTGTATGCAAAAACAGTTACATTGGGGATTAGGGCTTCAACATATGAATTGCGGTGGGGAGGGACACAATTTAGTCCATAACACTCTGACTTCTGGACTTCCAAAATTCGTGTCTAGCCATGAGCACCTGCCACAGAGTGCTCTCCTGACCATTCCTTTCCTTTCTCCATAAGTGTGAAGATGGCAGAAACCAATAATAGATGTTCCACTTTCCTGATATGGAATGGAGAAAAAAGAGTTGCTTTCCTTCATTGATCATGAGATAGTTGGTTTATGCTTTACTTTCTGCACAGCAGTCCTTTGTATTTTATGGTCTTTTGTTTTAATAAACTGCTTCTCTACAAAGCTGCATACCTGGCTATGTACCTCATTCACTGATACTTGTAGGAGAACCCAAAGGCATTCAACCTCTTCGGAGACATGGAGGAATTACTCTGCATATTTATTCTAGACTACTGTCCTATGGGACGGGGATATTACGGTATTCAACCTCACCTCTTCCTAAGTCTTCCAGTGTCTGTGAGGAGAGATGCTGGCCACAAGCTCAACTTCCCCGACTCCAGATTGAAGGTCATGTATTCACATCCCTGTCATGTTAGCTATGCCTGCGTGCCAGTGATCCAGACCGTCAGCCACAACTTTCCTTAAAACTCCAGTCAGGAGCTAAGACTCTGGGCCGGGCGCGGTGGCTCAAGCCTGTAATCCCAGCACTCTGGGAGGCCGAGACGGGCGGATCACGAGGTCAGGAGATCGAGACCATCCTGGCTAACACGGTGAAACCCCGTCTCTATTAAGAAATACAAAAAACTAGCCGGGCGAGGTGGTGGGCGCCTGTAGTCCCAGCTACTCGGGAGGCTGAGGTCGGAGAATGGCGTGAACCCGGGAGGCGGAGCTTGCAGTGAGCTGAGATCCGGCCACTGCACTCCAGCCTGGGCGACAGAGCGAGACTCCGTCTCAAAAAAAAAAAAAAAAAAAAAAGACTCTGAAGCCACCCACCCTTCTATCCAGCCCAAGACACTGCCCCTTTAGCTGTAGTCCCTCCTGTTCCTTGATCCCCAGAGCCCAAATGCCCTAGATCCTGACAAATGCCTACATCAAGACTGGCCCTGGCCCTGTTCCTTCAGCACCAAGTGTTTACTGCATGGTCAGTCTCCGCAGTGCTTGGAGCCACTGCTGGCTCAGAGGGGTTTTTCACCAGAATGAAAAGAAAGATTTTAGTTTGGGAGAATTCGCCTTGGGAGGATAGATGAAAGAAGAATGACAGATGGGGGTCACTGACCCAGCATCTCAGCTGGAGATGGTCTTTGGGTTAGCTTTGGTGGGGATGCCTTGAGACCACTGGGGACAGCCCTTATCAATACATTTTCACTGAAGCCATTTTGCCTCAGTGAGTTATCCAATGGCCAGAGCTGAAGTCACAAGGGAAGCAGTGTGCGTGTGTGTGTGTGTGTGTGTGTATGCACGTGTATGTGTGGTGTGGCGTCATTTCATGCCAGCAGTTTAAAAATTTCTACTGAGAATATAAATAGAAAGAATAACCATTCCAGCATGTATATTGACCTTTTACTTGAAAGTGTTTTTCCATAATGGAAGTTTCTATGGCCATTCACCCAAAATGGACCTGATAAATGATATATAAATAAAAAACAGGCCCGGCGCAGTGGCGCACTCCTGTAATCCCCACACTTTGGGAGGCCAAGGTGAGTGGATCCCTTGAGGTCAGGAGTTCATGACCAGCCTGACAAACATGGCAAAACCCCATCTCTACTAAAAATACAAAAATAAGCCGGGCATGGTGGTAGGTACCTGTAATCCCAACTACTCGGGAGGCTGAGGCAGGAGAATCACTTGAACCCGGGAGGCGGAGGTTGCAGCGAGCCAAGATCGTGCCATTGCACTCCAGCCTGGGTGACAAGAGCAAGACACTGTCTTAAAAAAAAAAAAAAAAAGTGTGTGTGTATATATATTTATATATCTTACATATATATAAATGGAACTTTTTTAAAAAATATCTCTGCTAGATACATCTGAAACCTCTCTTTTAGATAAAAATGGTGATGAAAGAAGGGGAAAGAATGATTTGATTGGGTTAATAGAAAACCACACCTGAAATGAGTATCAGTGTTTTATAGAAATAAGAAATCTATGCCTGGCCGGGCACGGTGGCTCACGCCTGTAATCCCAGCACTTTGGGAGGCCGAGGCGGGCAGATCATGAGGTCAGGAGATTGAGACCATCCTGGCTAACACAGTGAAACCCCATCTCTACTAAAAAATACAGAAAATTAGCCGGGTGTGGGTGGCGGGCGCCTGTACTCGGGAGGCTGAGGCAGGAGAATGGCGTGAACCCGGGAGGCGGAGCTTGCAGTGAGCAGAGATCGTGCCCCTGCACTCCAGCCTGGGTGACAGAGCAATACTCCGTGCCAAAAAAAAAAATTAAAAATAAAAATAGATTCAGCTATAGTCCTTTTGAAAAGAAAAAACATACCACAAAAACATCTTCTTTAGGGTTACTCCGTTTGAACTCTGGAATATAATAGAGCTGGCTGTTAATACCTAAAAGCAGCACAAAATGAAATGTAAAATTAGTGACTCCAGGCCGGGTGCGGTGGTTCACGCCTCTAATCCCAGCACTTTGGGAGGCCAAAGCAGGCGGATCACCTGAGGTTGGGAGTTCAAGACCACCCTGACCAACATGGAGAAACCCCGTCTCTACTAAAAATACATGGTGGTGGGCACCTGTAATCCCAGCTACTCGGGAGGCTGAGGCAGGAGAATCACTTGAACCCAGGAGGTGGAGGTTACTGTGAGCCGAGATTGCACCACAGCACTATAGCCTGGGCAACAAGAGTGAGACTCTGTCTCCAAAAAAAAAAAAAAAAAATAGTGACTCCAATTTTGGTGACATTGGATTAAGATAAAATGTTTAGGAATAAGTTTAATAAAGGATGTTCGAAACCAACAAGTAGAAAACTGTAAAGCACCACTGAAACCAGAAATAGACTTCAATAAATAGAAAGGCATCCTCTTTTCTTGGTGAGAACATCTCAATATAATAAAGATGTCAATGTCACCTTGTAGTTTACAAAATTTTGCAATCTCATTAAAAATTCTCACCGGGCGCAGTGGCTCACGCCTGTAATCCCAGCACTTTGGGAGGCTGAGGCGGATGGATTACCTGAGATCGGGAGTTCAAGACCAACCTGACCAACATGGAGAAACCCCCGTCTCTACTAAAAATACAAAATTAGCCTGGCATGGTGGCACATGCCTGTAATCCCAGCTACTCGGGAGGCTGAGGCAGGAGAATCGCTTGAACCTGGGAGGCGGAGGTTGCAGTGAGCCGAGATCACGCCATTGCACTCCAGCCTGGGCAAAAAGAGCAAAACTCCGTCTAAAAAAAAAAAAAAAAAAATTTTAATGAGTTTTTTCATTGACATGGACTATAAGTTAATGCTAAAATCCACATGGAAAATTAAAGAATTCCAACAAAATTGCTGCACAGGAAGTGCTTTAGAGGGACTAGCCCTTGCAGATTTGAAAACTTTACAAAGCCTCTATAATTTAAGCAACATCATAGCACTGGCACATGAATAGGTCAAAGTAACAAGAGCAGAATGCATTAAAAAATGCCTATCGAAAGGTGGAATATCACATGACTGTGGCAAATACTCTTTTAATAAATGGGACGTTGACTAGCCATTTGGAAAATAATAAAATTCCATTCCTCCCGTCATACACGAGAATTTATAACGGGTCAGAGATTTCAATGTGAAAAAAATATATATTTTTTCACATTGCCAGAAGAAACATGGATACTAGAAACATGCTATAAGAAAACATGGATGAAATAATCTTTAACCTGGTATACGGAGAGGCTTTCTAATTCTAAATCCAGAGCCAATAAAGGATTAATAAATAATGTCTACAAATACCAAATAGCGTTTGCATGGACAAAGTGTACCATAACATCAAAAGACAAATGACTACAAAAAATCCTTATCAACATGTAAATCACCATACTTCACCGATAAAGGGCTAATCCTGAGGCCGGACACGGTGGCTCACACCTGTAATCCCAGCACTTTGGGAGGCTGAGGAGGGCGGACCACCTGAGGTCAAGAGTTCGAGACTTGCCTGACAAACATGGTGAAACCCTGTCTCTACTAAAAATACAAAAATTAGCCAAGCGTGATTGTCCCCGTCTATAATCCCAGCTACTTGGGAGTCTGAGACAGGAGAATTGCTTGAACCGGGGAGGCAGAGGTTGCAGTGAGCTCAGGTCGCGCCATTGCACTCCAGCCTGGGCAACAAGAGTGAAACTCCGTCTCCAAAAGAAAAAAAAAAGGAGGGGTTAATCCTTACTTTGTAGATGTTTTAAAGATTGAGGGGGAAAAGATTAGAAATCCTATAGAAAACTGGGCAAAAGACATGCACAGACTCTTTACCAAAAGATGTATAAATATATGAAAAGACATTCAACTTCACTCATGGTAAGAGAAACGTAAATTACAACTACACTGAGATACCATTTCTCACCCATCAGATTGTCAAAAATTTAAAAACTTAACAGTACTCTCTATGGCTGAGACTGGAGAAACAGGCATTTTCATACATTGTTGGTGGGAATGCAAAATGTTTTAAGTTCTATAGACTTAAATTTGGCAGTATTTAATTATATATACACATACCTGTTGACACAGCAAGCAAGTGCACTTCTAAGAATTTATCCCTTGAGAGTCACCTCCAGGCTGCATGTGGTGGCCCACGTCTGTAATCCTAGCACTTTGGCAGGCCTGGATGGGCGGTTTGCCTGAGCTCAGGAGTTCGAGACCAGCCTGGGCAACATAGTGAAACCCTGTCTCTACTAAAATACAAAAAATCAGCCAGATGTGGTGGTGGTCGACTGTAATCCCAGCTACTCAAGAGGCTGAGGCACGAGAATTGCTTGAACCTGGGAGGCGGAGGTTGCAGTGAGCTGAGATCATGCCACTGCATTACAGCCTGGGCAACAAAGGGAAATTCTGTCTCAAAAGAAAAAAAAAGAGTCCAGGCGTGGTGGCTCACACCTGTAATCCCAACATGTTGGGAGGCCAAGGTGAGGTCGGCAGTTCGAGACCAGCCTGACCAATATGGAGAAACCCCATCCCTACTAAAAATACAAAATTAATCAGGCATGGTGTCACATACCTGTAATCCCAGCTACTAAGGATGCTGAGGTCCTGAACCTAGGAGGCGGAGGTTGCGGTGAGCCAAGATCACACCATTGCACTCCAGCCTGGGCAACAAGAGGGAAACTCCATCTCAAGAAGGAAAAAAAAGTCACCTTCAGTGATATGAATGTACAGGTGCACACGATTACTTATCAGCATTATTTATAGTTGCAAAATATTGGAAGTTGCGTGGACATTCAAGCATAGGAAAGGATTGAATAATACGTGATGGAGCCAAATGTAATTGTGAAAAGAATGAAGAAGATACCAGCAAACTGTTATGGAGTGATTTTTAGAAATGTTAACTGAAAAGAGCAAAGTGGAAAAAGCATATAGAGTTTGTTACCTCTTGTATAAGAAAGAAGGGAAAATAATGCACACAGTGTTTGACTAGACCCCCTCAGTCTTGGTTGGGCAGGGTTTGTTATATGTGAATTAGAATTACAAACAAATCCAAACTCTAGTAGGTTTGTGTTTTGTAGTGGTATGGGCAAAGCAATCCTGAAACTATTTTGTATGCATTATAAGATTGAGCAAATGAGTACATGTGTCTATGTTATTGAGAGCCAGGGTTCTCGCTGTGGAAGAAAAGTCCTACAAATGAGTAATGGGGAAAACAAAAAAGAATCCTGTGAGGATGGACTGGAATTGGAAGTATTGGTGTGAACATTTGATTCCAAAGATGTGTATGTGTGTATCCATGCATGTATATGTGCACATGCATCTTTGTATGCATGTGTCTGTGTGCATATATCTGTATGTTTGTGTATACACACGTATGCATTTTCTAGGTCTGTCCACTGAAAAGACTTAAGAAGCACAGACACACCAGTAGCAGTGAGCACAGGTGGTATCCAGATCTTAATCTCTAACACCATTTTTCAGTAATGAAAATCAGGATGACCTGAAGAAGTGGCTGCTTTCAGGACTAGGATTTCATGATCCTGAAATACTTTGTCAGGCCAAAAAGGAAATGCATTTAAAAAAAAAAAAAAAAAAAAAAAAGATGGAATATGCCTCTAGGACAGAAGAATCAGTTTGAAGGAACTCCCACTCATTGGCCAAATCTGAGTTGGGACAATTTGAGTATCAATCTAATTGAGTATACTAATGATTTATAAAGCATTGGGGGGAAAAAAAACTTAGGAGTCTGTGTCAATCGTAAATATATAAATAAGTGAAGTCTGTTCTTACAGTAGGGTGCCATGGGCCAGCTGGTCAGTTCACGTTTCTCTCCTAATGTTAACATCTTACACAACCGTGGTACATTTGCCAGAGTTAGGAAACTAACATTGGGACGACACTATTAACTGAACTACACACTTTATTTGGACTTTCCACTAGGTTTTCACTATTCCATGTCTTCTGATCTAGATTCCATCAGGATCCCATGTGGCATTTAGTGATCACATCACTTTAGTCTCCTCTAGTCTGTAAGTCTGTCAGTCTTTGTTTTTCATGACCTTCACTTGAAGAGAACTGCCCGGGAACTTTATAGAATGTCTCAATTTGGACGTGTCTGATGTTTTCTTATTAGATTGGCATTACTGAATTTTTGGAAGAATATCACAGAGGTGAAGTGTCCTCATTGTATTTTTTCAAGGGGTACATGATACCAGCATGACTTTTCTGGTGATGTTAACCTTGATCACATGGTGAGGGTGAAGCCTGACAGGTTTCGCCACCATAAAGTTATCATTTTTCTCTTCCCATACTCTTATTTTTAGTAGTCACCACTTCTAGCCCATATGCCAAGGGAGGGAAATTAAGCTGTATCTCCTGGGGAAGGGATTATCAAAGAATTTGTGAACACAATATTAAAACCACATTAGCAATTAACAAGTATTTGACTGGGTGCGGTGGCTCGTGCCTGTAATCCCAACACTTTGGTAACAAGTATTTGACTGGGTGCGGTGGCTCGTGCCTGTAATCCCAACACTTTGGTAACAAGTATTTGACTGGGTGCGGTGGCTCGTGCCTGTAATCCCAACACTTTGGTAACAAGTATTTGACTGGGTGCAGTGGCTCGTGCCTGTAATCCCAACACTTTGGTAACAAGTATTTGACTGGGTGCGGTGGCTCGTGCCTGTAATCCCAACACTTTGGGAAGCTGAGGCAGGTGGATCACTTGAGGTCAGGAGTTCAAGACTAGCCTGGCCAACATGGTGAAACCCTATCTCTACTAAAAATACAAAAATTAACCAGGCATAGTGGCACACGCCTGTAATCGCAGCTACTCAGGAGGCTGAGGCAGGAGAATTGCTTGACTTCAGGAGGTTGAGGTTGCGGTGAGCTGAGATCACAGCACTGCACTCCAGCCTGGATGACAGAGAGAGTGTCTGTTTCGAAAAAAAAAAAAAGAGCAAATATTTTAGGAAGATAATTTTAAAGTATGTAAATTTTTTTTTTTTTTTTGATGGGATAGGGTCTTGCTCTGTTACCAAGGCTGGAGTGCAGTGGAACAATCATGGCTCCCTGCAGCCTCTACCTCCCCAGCTGGAGCAATTTTCCCACCTCAGCCTCCCAGGTAGCTAGGACTATAGTCGTAATCTGGCAGGAGTGCAATGGCACAATCTCAGCTCACCGCAACCTCCACCTTCCGGGTTCAAGCGATTCTCCTGCCTCAGCCTCCCGAGTAGCTGGGATTACAGGCATGCACCACCATGCCCAGCTAATGTTGTATTTTTAGTAGAGACAGTGTTTCACCATGTTGGTCAGGCTGGTCTCGAACTCCTCACCTCAAGTGATTCACTCACCTCAGCCTCCCAAAGTGCTGGGATTACAGGCGTGAGCCGCTGCGCCCAGCCGGCCCATGTTAGTTTTTAATATGAGTGTGCATGTAGTTGTTAGTATGTTATTTTATTATCTCTTAAATGACTACAGGATCTGTAGTTTTATCTCTTCTTTCATTGCTGGCATTCTTTTTTTTTTTTTTTTTTTTGAGACAGAGTGTCACTCTGTCGCCCAGGCTGGAGTGCAGTGGCGTGATCTCCGCTCACTGCAAACTCAGCCTCCCGGGTTCATGCCATTCTCCTGCCTCAGCCTCTCGAGTAGCTGGGACTACAGGCACCCGCTACCATGCCCAGCTAATTTTTTGTATTTTTGGTAGAGATGGGGTTTTACCATGTTAGCCAGGATAGTCTCGATCTCCTGACCTTGTGATCTGCCCGTCTCGGCCTCCCAAAGTGCTGGGATTACAGACATGAGCCACCGCACATTGCTGGCATTCTTAATTTGAATCTCCTCTATTATTTTAGCATGAGAAGATTATGAATTTTACTGATCGTATTAAAAAACAATTTTAAGCCAGGTGCGCAGTAGCTCACACGTCTAATGCCAGCAATTTGGGAGGCCAAAGGGGGTGGATTGCTTGAGGTCAGGAGTTCAAGACCAGCCTGACCAACATGGTGAAACCTCATCTCTTCTAAAAATCCAAAAATTAGCCCAGCATGGTGGTGGGCACCTGTAGTCCCAGCTACTCAAGAGGCTGAGGCAGGAGAATGGCTTGAACCCAGGAAGCGGAGGTTGCAGTGAGTTGAGATCACACCATTGCACTCCAGCCATGGCATGGCGAGACTCCTTCCCCCCCCAAAAAAATAATTGTTTAAATTGTATTGATTTTCTCTTTTCAATTTTATTGATTTCTTCTTTTATCTGTTATTTCCTGTCTTCTGCATGCTCTGATTTTATTTTGCTCTTTTTCTGGTTTCTTTATGTAAGAGCTTAAATTATTGATGTAAGACTTTTCTTCTTTTCTAATATATGCATCTAACGCTGATTACTTCCCTCTTCACAATGCTGTATCTTACCACATTTTATATGTTTTATTTTTATTTAGGTCTATATTATTTGTAATTTTCCCCGAGATTACCCTTTAACTCATGAGCTATTTAGAAGAATGCATTTCGGTTTCCAAATGTTTGAGGGCTTTCCTTTCCTTCTCATTTTTGTATAATTAAAGCTTATACTATAGACACGTTAGATTAAAATTCAATTATACTTTTTTAGTTACAATGTATAGGTTGTTCAAGTATCATTGGAGCAAACTTTTCAATATTAACTGTATGTAGTGGTTGTCAGTCTTTTGCACCTGTAGAGTGGCAAATAAAAAATACCCTGAAAATATCCTCAGGCCGTTGGAGAAGCTCACAGAGACAGAAATGGTGGGAATTTTCTGTGTCCTCAGTGCTCTTTGCTTTCTAGGCCAGCACACAGGGATCCAACAAAGCCAGAGTTAGTGTTCAGAAAGGGCAGTGGGCTAGAAGGATGGGGAATGCCCTGGTATCACCTAGCTGGTTCTAATGACCCATGCCAGGTCCCATGGTACAAGCTGGCTTGTAACACTACTCTTTCGAGACTCCTTCTGCGCATTAATGAGCGAATCTGTATTTGGACATGTTCACATGAACAGATTGGAAGAGACGATAAATTTACCATGATCAATCCCTTTAGGATTGGTTTGAGGAACTTACTGATCCTGTATTCATCTTGGGCATTTGTCTGTTGTATTTGCTATCACAGAATGTTTTTTAATCCCAAATACACTTCTACAGATCCATCCAATACAAATCCCTAATCATGATCTTTGGAATGAACTAATGCATTTCAAAGAACATCAGAAGGAAGGACTGTGGCAGGAGAGATGGAATTGGTCCTTCAGAGGACTGGGATGAAGATGAGAAATGAACCAGCATTAGGACAACCTTAGTCTCAATATATTTGCCTAACATAAGCTCAAAGGGTGCAGTTGTGTGCACAAAACATCCTTGATGACATCATAACTCAGAATTCAGTAAAACAGCTCAAGTCGCTCACAGGGGATGCGCTAGGGTGGTAGCCACTCTTGAGAGTCTGTGCCCAGTGATGAAAAATAGTATGACGGTCGTTTAAAAATGAAAATAGAGTTACCATACTATTCAACAATCCTACTTCTCAGTATATAACCTAAAGAATTAAAGGCAAGATCTCAAAAAGATATTTGCACACCCATGTTTATTGCAGCATTATTCACAATAGCCAAGAGATAAAAGCAATCCAAATGAGTTTGGTGGATGAAAGGATACAATATGGTGTATATATGTGTATGGGTATGTGTGTGTCTGTGTGTGTGTCTGTGTATATATATAATGGAAGACTAAGCAGCCTTCAGAAAGAAGGAAACCATGTCACATGCTAGAACATGGGTGAACCTCAAGAACATTATGCCAAGTGAAATAAGCCAATCACAAAAAGACAATTTTTTTTTTCATATGAAGTATTTAAAATAGTCAAAATCACAGTAGTGGTTGCCAAGGACTGGGAGTCGGAGTGATGGTGGTGGGATTAGTGTTTAATATGTATAGAATTTTAGTTTTGAAAGATGAAAACTCTCTGAAGATCTAAATTTCTAAAGATGAAGAAGTAAGAATATACTTAATGTGTATTCACAATGATGAAAATATACTTAACATTACTGAACCCATACACTTTAAAATGTTTTAAATGGTTGTTTAAAAAGCAGCAGCATAGGAATAAATCTTCATGACCTAGCACTAGTTCATGATTTCTTAAATGTGACACCAAAAGCACAAGTAACAAAAGAACACATAGATAAATTGGACTTCATCCAAAGTAAAAAACTTTTGTGCTTCAAAGAGTACTGTCAAGAAAGTAAATGATGGCTGGGCGCACTGGCTCAGGCCTGTAATCCCAGAACTTTGGGAGGCCGAGACAGGCGGATCAAGATTTCAGGAGTTCAAGATCAGCCTGGCCAACATGGCGAAACCCCGTCTCTACTAAAAATACAAAAATTAGCTGGGTAGCTGGGTGTGATGACACATGCCTGTAATCCCAGCTACTGGGGAGGCTGAGGCAGGAGAATCCCTGAAACCGAAGGCAGAGGTTGCAGTAAGCTGAGATTGCGCCACTGCACTCCAGCCTGGGCAAAGGAGCAAAACTCTGTCTCAAAAAAAAAAAAAAAAAAAGAGGCCAGGCACAGTGGCTCCTACCTGTAATCCCAGCACTGTGGGAGGCCGAGATGGGTGGATCACGAGGTCAGGAGATCAAAACCATCCTGGCTAACACAGTGAAACCCCATCTCTACTAAAAATATGAAAAAAAAATTAGCCAGGTGTGGTGGTAGGTGCCTGTAGTACCAAGTACTCAGGAGGCTGAGGCAGGAGAACGGCGTGAACCTGGGAGGTGGAGCTTGCAGTGAGGTGAGATCGCACCAGTGCACTCCAGTCTGGGCAACAGAGCCAGACTCTGTCTCCAAAAAACAAAAAATAAAAGAAAGGACAACCCATGGAATGGGAGACTATTTCTGCAAATTATATCCGGTAAAGAATTTTTTTTTTTTTTGGAGACAGTCTCACTCTGTCACCCAGCCTAGAGTGTAGTGGTACGATCTTGGCTTACTTCAACCTCCACCTCCTAGGTTCAAGCGATTCTCCTGCCTCAGCCTCCTGAGAAGCTGGGATTACAGGCGCGTGCGACCACACCCAGCTAACTTTTGTATTTTTAGTGGAGGCGGGATTTCACCATGTTGGCCAGGCTGATCTTGAACTCCTGACCTCAGGTGATCCACCCGCCTCGGCCTCCCAAAGTGCTGGGATTACAGGTGTGAGCCACCTCGTCTGGCCCCCCTTAAATAATTTTTGTCTGGAAAATATAAAGAGTTCTTATAACTCAGTGACAAAACACAAATTAGTTAAAAGTGAGTAATGTCGAGTACACATGGCTCCAAAGAAGATATACAAATGGCCAATTAGTACGTGAAAGAGGTTCAACATCAGGGAAGCACAAATGAAAACTATGATGAGATGCAACTTCAGAACCACTGGGAAGACTTTATCAAAAGGAGAGATGATAATGTTGGCTGGAATGTGGAGAAAAACTGAGACCCTCACATAGCTAGTGGGTATATAAAATGGTATATCTGCACTGGAAACAGTCTGGCACCTTCTGAAATGGTTAAACATGGAATTTCCATATGGCCCATCAATTTCACTCTTAGTTCACTCTTACCTATGAGAAATGAAAGCATACATCCCCACAAAACCTTGTACACAAATTTCTTAGAAGTATTATTCATTGGGAGGCCAAGGTGGGTGGATCACCTGAGGTCGGGAGTTTGAGACCAGCCTGACCAACATGGAGAAACTCCGTCTCTACTAAAAATACAAAATTAGCTGGGTGTGGTGGCACATGCCTGTAATCCCAGCTACTCGGGAGGCTGAGGCAGGAGAATGCTTGAACGTGGGAAGTGGAGGTTTCGGTGAGCTGAGATGGTGCCATTGCACTCCAGCGTGGACAACAACAGCGAAACTCTGTCTCAAAAAAAGAAAAAGAAAAAATACATATATGTTTTTCTTTTATATGTATTATATATTTTTTCTTTATTTTATGTATATTTTATATATATATATATATATATATATAAAAAAAATTCACAATAGCCAAAAAGTGAAAACAACCCAAATGTTCATCACCTAATGAATGAATAAGTTTCAGGATATCCACCAATGGAATGTTATTCAGCAATAAAAAGGTTTGATATAATGATAGATTCTAAAAACATGGATGAACCTTGGAAATATTCAAAGTAGAATAAGACAGGTGTGAAAGACATATATTGTATGATTCCATTCATATGGAAGTCCAGAGCATGTAAAGCTATATAGAAAGTAAATTCATGGTTACATAGGCCTAGGGTGACCTAGATGGGGGGCAGGGGGTGATAGCTAAAGGATAAGGTTTTTTTTTTTTTCTTTTTCGTTTTCTGAGATGGAGTCTTGCTCTGTCACCTAGGCTGGAGTACAGTGGCACAATCTTGGCTCACTGCAACTTCCGCCTCCTGGGTTCAAGTGATCCTGCCTCAGCCTCTCATGTAGCTGGGATCGTGTGCCACCACGCCCAGCTAATTTTTGTGTTTTTAGTAGAGACGAGGTTTCACCATGTTGGCCAGGCTGGTCTCGAACTCCTCACCTCAAGTGATTCACTCACTTTGGCCTCCCAAAGTGTTGAGATTACAGGCATGAGCCACTGCACCCAGCCTAGGGGTTTTCTTTTTGGTGATAAAAATGTTCTAAAGTTTATAGTGATGATGCTTGCAAATTCTATAAGTAGACTTAATGCAGTGATGGTTGCAAATTCTATAAATATATTTAATGTGGTGATGGTTGCAAATTCTATGAAAAATCCAAATTGTACAATTTCAATGAGCATGCTTTATGAATGTCTTAATAAAGCTTTTATTTAAAAAATGAGCAAACAGTAGAATGTTAACATGGCCCACATCTATGTGGTGTCTGTATTGGTTTCTATTATACGTTTTCTATGTGGTTGAAACATTCCTAATAAAATGTGCACAGTTTTTTAAAAAAGAAAACACGTCAGTGGACCTGAATGCAGGATGTCTTATGAATCTCACACAGAAGCTCCCATTCCTGAGGAATGCAGGGAAAAGCAGGAGATGGGGTAGGAGTTGGCATGGCCCAGCTAGCTCAGATGACACACGATGGTCCCAGTGGCATGACTTGGTTTGTGCGATTTGTGCTTTGGGGTTTTATTTTGGCACCTTATAAAGGAGTAAAGCCTGTACACAGTCAGTTTCTGTCTAGCTAATAAAGGGCAGGGGGATGAAGCAGTTTACCTTGACTAACCTTGACTAACCATCCACTTGCATTGATTAGGAATCTTGTGATCCTGTCTTCACCTGTGAGATTTCTATGTTGTTTGTGTTTAATGTCAGAGAATATCTGTTAATCGCTCATACAGTTTAAGCAAATACTGTATACGTGATAAACATCCCTACAACATGATCTTTGGAATGAACTAAGACAAAGGAAATTCTGAGGAAGGACCGTGGCGTGAGAGGTGGAATTCATCCTTCCGAGGACTGAGATGAGGATGGAAAGTGAACCATCGGTAAATACAACCTTAGTCCGGACACATTTGCCTAAAATGAGCTCAAAGGGCACAGGTGTGCAGACAAAGCATGCTCGATGACATCATAACTCAGAATTCAGTAACCCAGTGTATCAGCTCCCTCACAAGGGATGTGCCAGGGTGAGGGCCACTGTTGAGAGTCTGTACCCAGTGATGGTCAGGGACTCAGTGACAGTGACTCTGGCAGCCCTGGCCAGATATCAGCGGATCCCCCAAGCCAGGTGACTCTCACTAACACCGCCCAGGGCACCAAGACCTGAAAGACATCTTGGGATGCTGTAGTTAGAATCAAAGTGCAGCTACAAAAGGGCAGCCACCTGGATCAAGTCCATCCTGGTAGCTGTCAGAAAGCACAGCATGTTCACTAACGGCCTTGCTCACATTGTCAGATGGAGTTTCTCAGGAGGCCATGGCTTCTTCAGGGATCTGTCATCCATTGGTGAAGGGAGGAGGCGAACCCGCCCGGGGCCGCCCCAGCCGCACTGGCTCCCAGAGAGTGACCTGGGTACATGAGCAGGGAGGCCAAACCCGTCTAGAGCCTCAGCACACTCCCAGCACCTGCTGTGAGCAAGCTGCGTGGCTTCCCCCAACGTGGATGTGACGATGTCACGGGTATTTACAGATTCCCTTGCACTGTGTTCCACAGTGCTCCTGGTTCATGTGTGATACTCTGCACTTGGGGTGGAGGTGTGCTGACAGTCGTAGAGAGTCGAGCCTTTCTTCATTCTTTCCCGTGGCTCTGATGCGCAGTTTCCACACACCAGTCAGGAAGGAAGTTCCTGAGATGATGGAGCTTGTCCCAGTCACATTAGGCTGCTAGGACAAAGTGTCATAGACTTGGTGGGTAGGGGAGGGGCGCTTATTAAGAAACGAAATGCATTTGTCAGTCTGGAGGCTGGAAGTCTGAGGTTAGGGTCCCAGCAAGGTGCGGTTCTGGCGAGGGCTCTCTTCCTGGCTTGCAGACAGCTGCCTTCTCACTGTGTCCTCATGTCAGGGAGAGAGCGAGCTCCGGGATGTCTGCTTCTTACCAGGGCCCTAATCCCATCATTAGGGCCCCACCTTCATGGTCTCGTCTAACCCTGAATAACTCCCAAAGCCTCATCTCCAAATACCATCACATGAGGAGTTAGGGCTTCCACACAGGAACTGGGGGGGACACACATTCAGTCTATCAGAGCCCCCCCGTCAGCCCCACTGTGCCCGTGTGGGGGCAGATTGTAGGGCTCAGGCGGGACACAGAGGTGGAGGAAGCACAGGTTCTGCCTCTTGGAAATGTCTCAGCCAAAACAAGGACAGGGACAGTGGGGCAGAAAACAGCTAGTGAGGTAACCAGCAGAAGCCCCGAGGTGTCACTAAGCCAAGGTATCATTTTCACCCTTAAGTGAGGAAGTTGGCTGAGCACCCACACACACCAGAGTACCGACCACGTTCCCTTCAAACACGGCTCACTTAACATTCCTAAACCCTGCAAAGGGGAGGTGTTACCTCGTCTCCTGAGGATGGCCCTGAATGTAGAGGAGTCACGGGAGCTGCCTGCATCACCCACCAGTGACTCTTCACTCCCCACATTTTCCCCGAGGGCCTGATGTGCACTGAGCTGGGGAAGCCCTGCCAAGATAAACTCTCCTTCCCAAAGGCCACAGAGGACGGAAGGCCTCCGACACTGCCCACATCGAGCAGAAGGGACAGGGCAGAGAGGCATCTGTCCGGCTGACTGCTGTGCTCTGTGGGCAGATGGGGTCGCCCAAACACGGCTCCCCTTGTCACTTGGCAGAGGGGCCAGGCCACCATATACCAGACAGCTTTGCCCCACCAGCTTCTGCTGCTGGGCCAGTGCCCGGCACCATGAACACGGCTGTGCATGCAGGCAGTGCTGGGACCTGTGCTCTGGCAGTCACAGCGGTCCTGAGCCAACAAGAGCCCTGGGGAGGAATTGGAACTCAGACCGTGGACAAGAAGGTCTTGGCCAGGAGGGAACCAGGGCAGGTGCCAGGTCCTGTCCATGCTGGGATCTGAGATTCTAAGAGGTGGGTTAGGGGTAAGGGGACAGAGGTCAGCCACATGGGGTGAGGGGAGTTCATCAGAGATGGGGAGGACAGGACAACCTGGGAAAGAGCAGAGCGTCCTCCCTAGCCTGTCTCTCTCCTGATGCAGTCCTCATCTCGCTCGTAGACTCCGGAAGTCTCCCTTCGGTGAACACCTGGCCCCCGACTCCCAGGGCACTTCCCAAACAGCCAGTGCCACATCCCAGGCAGCCCCTGCTCTGCCCTTGGGGTCTGTGCCTGGCAGAAGGGTGGCTGACCCTTGGCCCCCCCTGGCCTGGGCCCCAGCTCCTCCTGGCCCTGGGACCAGCAGACACACCCACTCTGCGCCTGGCGGGCTGGTCATGCTTGTTCCCGTTGGTGATGGTGTGTTGGAAGGGAACTGTTTTAGATACCAGTGTAAATCTCTGTCTACATCAATTCCACACGAGTTCAGTCATCATATGGGAAGGGAATCATAGCTGTGGGGGGCTCCATGCAGGACCCCGAGGGCCCCTGAGGCCAGTCTCTGTGGCCACAGCAAGGAGCATGTGCTTCAGCTAGTTGGACAAGACTCTCTCCTGCCCAGAAACAGGCAGAGGGACTTCCCCTGCTCCGCGCCTCTCATATCCCACACACCCGTGTGGACGGACACCTCAACGTCTCCCCTCAGCCCAGTGCCCACGGTCTTCCTGATAAGGGTTAAGCAGGAGCGGCCCCCTCTTCCCATGTCCATGTTGTAGGCAGCTGCCTTCTCCTCAGCTCCCACCGAGCAGAACAAGAGCCAGCTAGCTCTCTCTATCCCAGGATTTTCCAGGGATACTGATAACGATGGGAGGCCCCGAGAAGCCTCCCTAAAGCAGGCGGGGTCTTGTGAGTGGGTCGTGGGAGGGATCAGGGCTTTCCTCAGCATCTGTCAGTCCCCGGAGCATCTGAAGGGGCCCCTATACCAGGAGGAAAAAGTGGAGCCAGCTCCTGTGGGTTCCCAGTGCCTGGCATCTCCTGGTTCCCTCTGCCCTCCTTCACAGACACCCTCCACGGAGCAGCACAGCGCCAAGGACAGAGGCAGCAGCCCCAGAGCATTTTCCAACACAACTACATGTATTCCATTTACACATGAGGCCCCCAAGGGCTTCCCACCCCCTAGCCCCCTCCCCGCAGGCCCTCCCTTCCCGCCCTCCCTGTTCAGCCACCCTCTCCCTCCCCTCCCTCCTCCACCCTCCAAAGCTAAGGCCCAGCAAGATCAGCACTGGGGGAGAAGCAGCCTTTGCTTTGGGGCACCTGCTGCCATGAGGGTCCGAGAGTTCAGAGCCCCAACCTTGGGGACTGGCACCAGAGAGCCTGCCCCGCAGCGGCCCCTACTGGCTACAATGCCGCTTTTTCTTCCTCCTGGAGACCAAGGGGCCACCCCTTCTCTTTTGAGACTGTGAGGGGCCACCCAGCCCTGGAGCCAGGGATTGCTTCCCAGAGACCCTGAGCCCAGGCCCTGGGTCGGGCATCTTTTCAGCAGGGGATGGGCTTCGGAAGAGAAGTCGCTTCTTGGACTTGGTAACAGGAGAGGGTGCTGGGCTGAGGCCTCTTCTCTGAGCAGATGGCGACTGAAGAGCTCCCTGGGGTCCCCGCCCTCCTGGGCTGAGAAGGCCTGAGGAAGGGACAGGGCTCTGGGATAGCCTCCAGGGCCGCAGCCTGTGGTGGGAACCCACGACATACACCATGCCAGGGAGTTCCCTCTCCTCACTTGACCCCTTAGCCAGCCTGTGTGACTCCTTAACAGGAGAGGCTCCAGGGAGATCCAAGGTGTCCTTGGTTCCCAGGCTGGGGCAGGTGGGTCTGTGGTCCTCGAGAGGAGAGGTTGGCTGGGCAGCCCTCAGCCCAGGGCAATCCTGACATCCCAAAAGCACAGCAGGGTCTTTGGACCTGGCCATGCCGGTGCACACTCTAGCCTGTCCCTGAGGGACCTGGGCAGCCGTCTGGGGTGGGCAGGTTTCCATGCCGATCCCTTGTTGGGGGTCAGGGGCGTCTCTCTCTGCTCCTTGGCGAGCTGCAAACTTAGAAGGACTTGAGTCCAAACAGGCCGTGCCATGACTAGGGGCTGCCCTCACACGCCGTTTCTCCTTCAAGGATAGGAGGCGCTTCTCCACTAGCTGCGGGAGGAAAGAGGCACTTACTGGCGCTGCCCCAGGTGTGAGCAGGGCCCAGGGTGGTGGAGACCAGGGCACTTCGGCGGGAGACAGGGAAGTCTGAGGCATCTGGGCTTCGTGTCAAAGGGAGAGGGTGTGGCTCTGCCGGGCATCCCATTGGGCCTCATTGCAGCTTGCATCCTGACTCCCCTCCCTGGCTCCTCTCCGTCCCACTCCCTCTGAACCTGCATCTTCCCACCCCAGAGTGACTCCCCAAGAAGCTGAGCATCCCCAGCAGGATGGGGTTAGACAATCAGGTGGGCCTTGGGTGCCGGGTCCCTCCTGCCTCTGGGTTCCCCTCCCTCCGCTGGTCTACCTGGGCAAGTGTGAGTTCTTCCTCCTTCTCCAGCTCCTGGCTTAGGGCCAATAAATCCATCTGTGGATCTGGGGACAGCAGTTCTTCCAGGAATGGGGAGTGAATGACGGCCTCCACCTGGAAACAGAAGGAAGAAGACATGAGCTTCCTGGGCAGGGAGTAACCTGGAGCCAAGGACACCCAGAGGAGATGCAGAAAGCGGGGAGGGCCCTGTCCCCACCCTCCTGGGGCTGTCTCATATCATGGCGACCACCAGCTACACACACAGACCACAGACCTGGTGGCATACATACATACAGAGACACACAAACCACACAGACACACAAACAGATCCATATATGACACGGGAAAAGACACAGACACAAGGAACACACGTGCCACATTCACACCCACACAGACACACAGTAACAAATCACAGACACAAACACACAGCAACACATAGACACAGGCAATCACATACACAGACACTCAAATCCACAGGAACACACCCACCCACCCCCCTGCTGAGTAGCTAAGGAACAGAGCTTAATTCCAAGGGCCTGGGAGTGCCACCCCCTGGAATCCTGCAGATCCCAGCACTCCAGGCCAGCCCACCTTGGTGACAAAGTCTTCCTGGGAACACAGCTTGTCAATGTAGCCCAGGAGGCCCGGGTCTGGACTCATCCCCTCCTCTTCCTGTGGCTGCTCCACTTCGCCATCTTCACATTGTCCCTTGGGCTCCCCTGTGGCCCCAAGGTGAGACCCCAGCAGCTCCTCCATGATGTCCACATACTCCTGCACCACTTCAGGGGGGATCTCCTCAGGGACCTTGGTCTCTGCTGGCTGCTGGGGCCTGGGTGGTGGCAGGCAGGCAGGCGGGGCCTTGGGGCCATCCTTGCTGGGAAGGTACACTGAGGCAGAGAGGGAGGAGGCCGGGCGTGGTGAGGGCCGCTCCTCCTGCCTGCACCACACAGGGGAGGGCAGGGCTTGGGGATGTGAAGTGGGTCCCGGCTGGGTCAGGACCACCTGAACCACAGCGCCCTTGGAGGAGACACGCAGGAGGGGCACATCTGAGACAGCATCGCTTGGGAGGAAGTTTGGAGCCAACGATATGCCATGTACTCTCCCCGCTCATCCCTGCTTGCTGGGTAGAGCATATGTGGAGTTTTGGACGGGCGAGGGGAGAGTAAGTAGGAAACCTGACCAAGTCAATACCCCGCTTCGTGATCACAGGCCGCCCACGAAGTAGGTATTGACCAGGTCAGTACCCAACATACACTCCCAGAAGCTGTCCTGTTGGGGAGCAAACCCCCCTCTTGAAGGGAAGCATGGGGTGTGGGGACAGTGGCCTCCCTTGGCCCCTTTAGCCTTTGCCATGGCTCCTATGGGAATGTGGGAAGCTGTACCTGGCTGCTTGGCCACCTCAGGGGCCGGGGATCCTTGAGGTTCAAGCCTCGGCGGGGCTGGAGGAGGCAGGCTCTGGGTCTCCTTCATCCACTGTGCTTTCTGCATCTGCATCTCCTCCTTAGCCTCGAACTCCAGGAACCTGGGGGTGAAGGAGGCCCAGGCTGTGCGGAGAGGGTCCAGGCCCCCTGTCCCCAGGACCAGGCAGTGGCCGAGGGCAGGGATGCGAGGGATTGCCTTGGGTGGGCTGTCCAGGCCCTCACTGGGTCTCATCCCCCACTCCCAGGAGGGAGCTGCTCCCAGAGTTCTGGGCTCACCCTCCCTCACCCGGCCCCTGCGGAGCCCATGGCATCAACAGGGCTTCCTGACTCAAGTCAGGGCCACGAGGCCCAGGAGGGTCCCAGGGGACCCCTCCTCCAGGTTTCAGCTGCCCAGGGGTGGGGTTGATGGCAGACGGTGTCAGGGATGATGCCCAGATGCAGGAGTCCTGAGGCTGGGACTGCGGGTCCCTGAAAGATAACCCAGGGGCACGAGGCCCGGGAGACCCCTGGTCGGGAGGAAGCAAAAGCTGAGCCCGGAGGACAGGGCCCCTTTCCCCTGGGGCTGCTGTCTGTCTGTCTGTCTTCACCGAGGGGACTGCCCAGGAGCAAAGGCGGTCAGGCCAGAGATGGGTCTCATGGTGTCCCGGGTACAGGTCTCCTCTGACCCAACTCCCTGGCCAGGCTGGGATGGCAGAAAACCGACTTCTGGCCACTGCTGTGAGGAGCCTGCACCCCACTCTGTCTATAGTCACTAGCGCCCCTTCTCCCCATCCCCACAGCTGGAGGTGACCCCCTCTGGGCTGTGACACTGGCTGCTCCCGCCATGACCTCCAGTGTCAAGGCAGAGGTTGGCCCCAGGCCAGGCAGGGGGTGCTTCCCAAGAGGGCAGGACAGAGACCCCAGAGCACTCTAGGTGGCAGGAGCAGCTTCCTGAGGGAGCCAGGGGCCCAGAGCATCCTGTGTTTGTCCACACCCTCCTCATGCTCCACACTGAGAAGCCACCACAGCCACCAGGCCTCCGTCATTCAGTCTCACTCTGTCCCGCGGGCCCTGCCCCCAGGACCCCAGACTCACTTTTCCGCCATCTCGTAGAAGATCATCCGGTCAAAGTTGCTCGTGTGCTGCCATTCGCGCACGGCCCGCCACAGTCCCTCCTCCAGCGTCATGGTGGGCTTCCGCCGGGCCAGGGATCGGAGAACTGGGCTGTAAACCAGTGCAGTCAGCCTCAGTCTATAAGCTCACCCTTCATCCCGAGCCCACCTGGTCCCAGCACCTGGCCTCTGTCCTCCCCATACCTGTCCTGCCATCTCTCCATGTCCTGTTCTCCCCCATGTGGGCTCCTCAGGCCCCAGGACACGCCCCCAAGATCGAACATCAACACAAGCTACGGAGTGGCCTCTCCGACTGCCCCTCAAGTCCTCGGTGTTATGATGTTGAGAAGTGAACTCAGTACTACGGGTGGAACATATGTGTCCCCAACATTCCTGTGCTGAAGCCCTGAGCGCCGGCGTGTCGGTATTTGGAGGCAGTCATGGTTACAGCAGGTCATGAGCGTGGGTCCCAGTCATGGAATCCGAGCCCTGATAAGGGCAGGAGGAGACGCCAGGGCTTTTCCTCTCAGCCACCAGAGGACACAGCCGAGGCAGCTCTCTCCAGCCAGGAAGAGGGCCCTGACCAGACACCCAATCTGCTGTCACCTTGATCTGGGACTTGTGGCCTCTGGAACTGGGAGACATGAATGTGTCTTGATAAAGCACCCAGTCTATGGGATTCGTTGCGGCTGAGCCTGAGCTGACTAAGACAGCATGAGCCTGAGCTGACTGAGACAGCGTGCACACAGAATGACCTGGGAGCGAGGGTTAAAGTGCAGGTTCCTGGGCCCCAGGACTGAGATTTAACCAGCTTCCTGGGGACTCTGGAGTAAGGCAGCCCCTGGGGATGCAGCTTCAGGGTCCTGGAGCATGAGAAGCAGGAGCACATGTCCAGAACCAAAGCAGAGCGGTGTCAAGCCCACTGCAAGCAGCCAGGTACAGCTTCCCACATTCCCACAGGAGCCATGGCAAAGGCCTGTGAGCCTGGGGCAGCTCCACTCCAAGAATCAGGGTCCCCAGTGCACCGGGACTCTGCTCCAAAGGGGAATGCGAGCAGTACCAGGGTGCGGGGCCAGCGAGATTGTTGGGGAGGAAGATGGGGCTGTGTTCTACCTACACCCCAGGCAGGGGACTTCCCAAGGGGAGCGGCCAGTGTGTTGCATGGTGGATGTGCTGCAAGCTCCCGTTTGCTCATCAGTGGGAAACACAGGGTCACAGAGGCGCCACAGGGTGGAGAGAGGCAGGGACTGGGAATGAAACCACAAACTCTCCCGGATGCTGACGTTGCTGCCTCACAGTCACCATAGTCCACAGCCCTGGGCTGCTGGGCTCGTGGTGTATTCAGAGCTATCACTGGAGCCTGTGGCTTTGGGGAGCACTCTCCTAGATGGCCTAGTCCTGATAATGATAGTAATAAGGACAGTAATCATAATTGCTGTCATGTAATGTGTCATAGCATGTGCCAGGCACTATGCTATGCATGTCATATGTGAGCTCAAGTCATCTGTTCACCATTCTCTGAATGAAGCATCATTGTCCTTTTTTCTAGGGAGGATTGAGGGTGAAGATGCAAATACCTGCCCAGCATCGACCCTAGTGCGGGGCCCAAGACCATCCCCCTGTGCAGACTCCACCACCGCGGTGCTCACTGGACCTCACTGGCAGAACTGCGGGCGTATGCCAGGTTCCCGCCGGGCCCTGCAACTCCTCCCCCCAGCCCCATGTGATGTGCCCCTGGCCATCTACACTCAATTCGAGGGAAGGCACTGGGGTGTACACTCAAAGACCTAAACCCAGGACGGGTGTGGTGGCTCACACTTGCAATCCCAGCACTTTGAGAGGCTGAGGCGGGTGGATCACGAGGTCAGGAGCTCAACACCAGCCTGGCCAACATAGTGAAACCCTGTCTCTACTAAAAAATACGAAAAATTAGCTGAGCATGGTGGAAGGCACTTGTAATCCCAGGTACTTGGGGGGCTGAAGGAGGAGAATCACTTGAACCCAGGAGGTGGAGGTTGTGGTGAGCCAAGATTGCACCATCGCACTCCAGCCCAGGTGACAGTGCGAGACTCCATCTCAAACAAACAAAAAAGACCTAAACTCAAACCGTGGCGCACGTTGCACCAAGAACCCTCTCTGACCTGGGTCTTCCGTAAACATTGCTGTGAAAATTATTGAAAGTAAAAGCCGGGCACAGTGGCTCATGCCTGTAATCCCAGCACTTTTGGGAGGCCGAGGCGGGTGGATCACCAGGTCAGGAGATTGAGAGCATCCTGGCTAACACGATGAAACCCCGTTTCTAGTAAAAATACGCAAAAATTAGCTGGCCGTGGTGGCACATGCCTGTAATCCCAACTATTCAGGAAGCTGAGGCAGCAGAATTGCTTGAACCCGGGAGGCGGAGGTTGTGGTTAGCCGAGGTCACGCCATTGCACTCCAGCCTGGGCTACAAGAGCGAAAGTCTGGCTCAAAAAAAAAGTAAGGATTGGCTGGACTCACGGGATAGTGACGGGCAGTTGACATGAGGCCCCTGACAGTCTGTCCTGAGCCACAGCCAGATTAATGTTGCTGAAAATGTACCTTCCCATAGCACAACTGATCACCCTCACAACCACCCTGCAGGCTCCCCTGAACAGCGTGACCTCCTGTCCATTCGGCAGCCTCTGTATGTGTGAGCTGCAGGACAAGCTGCAGTGCCCCGAGGACACTCACATGAGGAAGCAGGAAAGCGCTTCGGTGTCAGGACTCTGGGGAAGGTGCCTCCGGGCCAGGGGCTTGTAGCGCTGCCAGAGTCGGAAGTTCTCATAGACACTCTTGAGGTTACAGGAGTCGTCCGGCGGGGCCTTGACCTGGGAGGGAGGCAGGCTGCCCTCTCCATGAGCCCCTTCTGGCCATGGCCCAGCGTTCCCTGGGGGCACGATGGGAGGCATCTGGGCAGCCGGTGGTGGTGGTGGAATAGGAAGGCCCTGGGACCAGCCTCCCTCACAGGCCTGGGCGCTCCCAACCACCTGGGCAGATGTAATGGGCACCCCAGGAGCAGCTGCCAGGAGTAGGGGAGGTGGACACACGACACCTCCGCAGAGGGCGCCTGGAACCTGCCAGACGAGGGGGTTCTGAGTTAGGACCAAGGTCTGTGCCTGAGGGGGCTTCACAGGCCCCACTTCTGTCTTCATCTGGACAAAGACGCTGGAAGCCCCGGCCCCACTTGGGCCGCGGCCATCCTGTCCTGCCACCAGAGGTGTGCTGGGGAAGGCAGACAGCACCAGAGGGCCACCTGGAGGAACCACTGCAGTCACGAGGGGTGGCCCATGTGCTGGGCCAGGAGCGGCTGTGGTGAAGGGCAGAGCTGTGAACACAGACAGGGAGGCGCCAGGGTTCACGGTCATGCCCGGTCCCACCACTGGGTATGCTGTGGAGACAAAGGAAAGAGATGAATGAGCTGGGGTCTCCTGGTCCTCACTAGTCACTGGGGAATCAGAGGGGAGCCCCAACAGCTGAGGGCGTGTGACAGGGAAACTGCCGCTTGCAAGTGTCCCTGAGTGTGCATGGGATGCTCTGTTCCTCCACGAAAGGGTTGCTCCACTAGAGAGCCGGGCCCCGGTCACCAAGACTCCCTGACCCCTGTCTCCCAAGAAGGAACGGCCAAGCCTTCGCTGCCCGAGGGTCTCCCTCGGTGTCCCTGGCAGACCCCGTCAGCCTCACAGGCATCTCCCAAGCCATGGGTCAGGGATGAGTCTCTCAGCGGCTTGGTGGTCCTCAGCGTGCTCAGCAACAGGAGACAGGCCTACCCCAGGGCAGTGCTCGGCACTGAGAAGGCCGACAGGAAGCCAGAAGCTTCCGAATATTATGGCCCTATCTCCTCTTCAGTCTTCCTTTTCCTGAAGCTCCTGTAAACTCCTTTCCTAGCTCAACACTACAAAAGAAAACCACTGGATAGGCTGGGCATGCTGATTCATGCCTGCAATCCCAGCACTATGGGAAGCCGAGGTGGGCGGATCACCTGAGGTCAGGAGTTCAAGACCAGCCTGGCCAACATGGTGAAACCCCGTCTCTACTAAAATACAAAAATTAGCTGATGGCGCATGCCTGTAATCCCAGCTACTCAGGAGACTGAAGCAGGAGAATTGCTTGAACCCAGGAGGCAGAGGCTGCAGTGAGCCAAGATCGCGCTACTTCATTCCAGTCTGGGTGACAGAGCGAGACTCCGTCTCAAAAAAAAAAAAAAGAAAAGAAAAAAGAAAACCACTGGATGGAAATCTCACCCAAGCCAGCGCCCTAGGAACCCCGAAGATAAACCATAACACATCATGCCCAGCATGCAAATGATTGTCCTGGCACCACCCACACAAGTGCTAAATGGGGGTCAGATTCCAGCCACCCGTTCCTCAGTGCTCAGTGGTCCCAGCTGCCACTCAGGAAGCTCTGTTCCCAGGGAGCATGTCTGAGAGGCAGTGGTGGAGTCCCCTGAGATACTGTCACCGCACAGCCAGCAACAGCTGCACACGATTAGAACTCAGCCAGCAAATGGTGAGCAGCAGGGCTATCAGGGGAGGTGCCCAGGGATTTTCACAGCTGCTGGTCATGTTACAACAGGTAGTGGGACAAGGAGCATCTCTGATCCTTCTCCTTTGAGCTCCCAATAACTGAACATAGTGACCAACCAAGAACCAGGGGTTCCTGGCCCACGGGCCAGGTGAGGCAAAGTTGTCTGGAACTCATCCCTGCCCACTAGGACCCCATGCAGTCTCTAGTCAGGGGGAATAAGGGATACAGCACATGCACCTCATCATTCAGGACACACATCCTAACTTGAATAATAATATAAGAGAACCATCTTCCTATTTGTGCGCTACTCTCCTTTCTCTACTGAAAAGGAAACCAGCCTTTCCAAACCCTTCCACTGAGAACCAGCAAGAATCCACACCTGTCCCCTGTTCATGAGGTAGTATACGTGGAATGGGGCAAATTCTTCATCTCCACAGTAACACAAAGTGCAGGGGACAGGCCATGAACTAGCAGACAAGAGGAAGTGGGTCTGAAGACCTGAGCTTCTACAAAAGGGCAAACAATGCAGAACAACTCAGGAAGCCCAGGCCTTGTGTTACCTGAACTTCCCCATCTGCCCCCACCCCTGTTGCATCAAAGCCAACAGCTACCTCAACTGACGGAGCAGCCAGCTCTGGGGCAGGAACTGAGAGGCTCTGGGCTGTGGCAGTTATAGTAGCCCCCAGCCTCCCCCACCCAGAGGCTGTCACTGCATACTCTGTCACAGCCAACCCACCCAACAGTTTTCTGGCTGAGATCACTTCTCCCCACTCCTCCCTCAGATCTAGAAAACTCCAGTCCAAATCCCTCTGAACACTATGGAAGGGCACCTTCCAGGTGCCTGAAGACACAACACAGGGCTCAGGCTTGCCTGTCATCCTCCCGTGGCCACCAGTACAACATGATCCCACTACTCCCTACAAACACACAATGACATGACCTGTCCCCCTCCAGAAAGGATCAATTCATCCACTCCATCCTTTCCCCTACACAGTGTATTCCCACAGGCATCTTGGTCCACCTCTAAGGAGCCGTCCTCCCTAACCACAGACTCAGGGTGCCATGGCCGTCCCCAGCTGTGATGTCCTTGGGGACATCCAGTGCTCCCTCCCTCTTCAACATCAGCCCTATCAGCTGTCCCCAGGGGCAGTTCAAATTTGAATTCCCAAGGAGTTGAGGCATGGCAGACTCGGATAATGCCCCCATCCCTACAGGCTCACTTCTATTTGAAGCCATCCCCTCAGGCTGGGCACTGACCACCGCTGTCTGGCAGTTTCCACAATGAGAAAAGTCAAGGGCAGGACCCAGAGAGTGACCTGGCTCAGCAGATGCTCCTGAGTCCAAGTGGAGCAGGGAAAATTTGAATGTAAATAGCTTTGGAACATAGGACCCCAGACATTCTGCAGAGGGGGAGGGGCGGTGGGCAGCTGGGCTTGGCAAGGGTGGGGGACATTCTGTGAAGAGCTCTGGCCAGTAGGCAAGAACCGGAGTTTCCCTTCCAACTGGATGGCAGCAACACAGACGGTGTGGGCCCCTTTAGGCAACTTTTAAATTGTCCTTCTGACTCACAGCGAAAGCTTGTACCTGATGTCCCCTTTACTTCATTCTTTATCAACAGACCTACTTTTGTGCCATTCAACCCATGCTCCTTCCCACTTTGGCTCTTTCCCACTCTTGATGAATTTCAACAGGGACTGCGCTTCCCGAACAAAATTCAGAACACATTTTCAGTCTGAGAAACACAGGGGTTCTTAGGAAGGCAAGGGGACTGGGTGTTTGAAATCAGGATGGTCTCAGCCGATCCAGGCTATTAGGTGGCTGTGCGCTCATCATTGTTTACGAGGCAGTCCTTGTGCCCCCGGGTCATGTATGTTGCTGGAATCTCTGTCCACAGCAGCGGGCAGGCCTTACTTCCCATCCCGTTTCCTGGGAAGCCTCAGTCCAGGAAAGAGTGGCTATGCGACCTACAGCACCGAGACCAGAAATCCTTTCATTTTGTTTCCCAGCGTATTGTGCTGGTGTTAAATGTTTATTTTTTATCTTTTACATGATTTTAACTCAACTAAGCAATACTTTTGCATGGTTCCAGATTCAAACTGTGCACAGTGGAATAGGCAGTGACCAGTCTTCCTCCCACCTCTTTTCTCTGGCCACCACATTTTCTTTCCTGGACCAAACAGGTGTTATCTGATTCTTTTTCATCTTTCCAGAGATATATTATGCAATCAAAAGCATAATAAAGCTATTTTTGCTGTCTAAAAATATTTTGGTTTTTTGGGTAAAAATTAATATATATGTTCCAGTATTCTTCTGATACTTGCAGTGACCATGTTTGTCCCAGTAATGTGGTACCTGCCTTTATTTCTGTAGGTAAATTGCTAGAACGAGATGTTGCTGTTTTTTAAAATTAAAAATACATGAAAGAACACAGTGGCCAGATTTAGCAAGTATGAATAAAGAATACCAAGTGGAATTTGAATTGAAGATAAACAGCGAATTCGTTTTTACTATAAGTATGATCCGTATGATATTTAGAGTATACTTTTACCAAAAAATTCTGTCTTTATCTGTGTTATTCACATTTCACTGGGATCTTGCACTTTATCTGGTAACTCTTCCCAAAAAAGTATAACATATTAGGCAATTATTGTTTTTATTTTATTTTTTATTTTATTTTTTGAGATAGAGTCTCACTCTGTCGCCCAGGCTGGAGTGCAGTGGCACAATCTCGGCTCACTGCAAGCTCCACCTCCTGGGTTCACACCATTCTCCTGCCTCAGACTCCCAAGTAGCTGGGACTACAGGCGGCCACCACCATGCCCGGCTAATTTTTTGTATTTTTAGGCCGGGCGCGGTGGCTCAAGCCTGTAATCCCAGCACTTTGGGAGGCCGAGACGGGCGGATCACGAGGTCAGGAGATCGAGACCATCCTGGCTAACACAGTGAAACCCCGTCTCTACTAAAAAAAATACAAAAAACTAGCCGGGCGAGGTGGTGGACACCTGTAGTCCCAGCTACTCGGGAGGCTGAGGCAGGAGAATGGCGTAAACCCAGGAGGCGGAGCTTGCAGTGAGCTGAGATCTGGCCACTGCACTCCAGCCTGGGCCACAGAGCGAGACTCCGTCTCAAAAAAAAAAAAAAAATTTTTTTGTATTTTTAGTAGAGACGGGGTTTCACCGTGTTAGCCAGGATGAGTCTCGATCTCCTGACCCTGTGATCCGCCTGCCTCGGCCTCCCAAAGTGCTGGGATTACAGGCGTGAGCCACCGCGCCCGGCCTAGGCAATTATTGTTAACTCTCCACTGTGAGAGTGAGAACTTGCAGTAAGGAGACTCAAGTGTGAATTTTGGCTGCACCGCAAAAAGATTCTGCACCACAACCATTGCAGAAAACAACAGCAGGCTGATTTGATGAGACGAAGTCAGGAGTAGCCATTATATCCTTCTCAGCTTCCAGGTTTAGTGGCAGTACGCAGTTTTAAGGGCCAGGAGGGCAGAGCACCGTCTTTTTCTTTCCTAACATAAAGCAGCTTACAATTCCTAGAACTCCGGTTTCTCCAGAAGTTAGAAATTCACTACCCATGTCCATTCTGAGACAAGCGAGGATGCTGTCCACCAATGTCCCATCCCCATTCCCATGCATCCCCTCGCACGTGTGAATCCTGGCTGGCCTCTCTCAGCTCACTGTTGGCCTCATCTTCACCACAAGTGTCATTGCATGTGGTTCTGTGTGGGAATTATTGTAGCCTGTCTTTAAAAAAAACTTCATTCTCATTTTCACACCGAGAATTGCTGCTTATCAGCGTCAAAATGACAGGAAAGAGCACTCATGTTCTGTGCTGTGAACAAGGGGAGTTTTAGGGAACTGGTCAAAGGAGATGAGGAGTACTCAGAGCACAGCAACAAAATCTTCTGAGACACACACCTCACTCCCTGCTGGGCAGGGTAATTTTGCACTGATGGGAGGGTGTTGGGGAAGGGAAGAGGCCGTCAGCCGGACCGGTGCACACTGTGAACATTCACTGAAACACACCCTGTTGGCACTTACGAAGCATTTGCCCCTTTCGAAGACATTTGGACTTAAGAAGGCAGAGTTGCAAGAAAATGTAACGGGCCACACCACAGGGGAAGGCGGTGGATTGCAAGTCTCAAGCCCAGGGTTCTCCCCTCCTCGCTCCAGTTGTGTGAAAAAGTCATTTCCTAACTCCTGTCCAATATCCTCTGAGTTCTCGATTTTGTCCCAACTCTAAACCTGAATGGTCCAGCGAGCATTTCTATAAAATGCCTCCACAGTGGCCACTGGGAGGGGAGTGACCTCCACGCAGTGACTGCCTGTCTGGGTGTTCCCAGGCCTTCTGTCCTGTGAGACAGAGCTGCCTTCTTACATGCAGCCCTCTTCTGCTGTGCAACTCTACCTCGATCTTAGCTGAGAAGATCAACAGAGAGCAATTCAAGCAAAATCATAGTAAACTTACCAAAACAAAACAAAAAACAACCATTTTGGAGACCTTTCTGAGGACTTGAGCTTTTATCATGGGGCAAACATAAATGATTTTCAATCAGTAACTTCATCTAAGAGGGCTGTTGAGGCAAAATATCACACTCAGGCACTGAAGAAGGGCAGAATTCTTGGTTGCTTCCTCCCTTGTCAAGTCAGTGAGCCGATGCTTTCTCAAGATTCTCACACACGACTTTGATACAGGATTTCAATGAGTCTTTTTCTGAGCCACTGATACAAAAAGCATACTGTGGAACAGTGTCTTGTCTCAGTTCTGCAATCGCTTCTGTACATGTTTGAAGTCCCAGACCCCAGGAGGAGAGACAATCAAATTAGCCAAAGGTAATTTGTGAAGACTGGCCATGGGAGGTGGTGGCTAAAAGCCCTCTGGCCCCTGCTCTCTGAGCATGCCCACACAATGTCCTGGGCCACACTGACTGCTGAGAAAGAACATCTCAGGGCTTGGATCCCCTGTTCAGAGGACACATGCTCTTCCACCCAGTCACCGAACAGTAGAGGAATGGCGGCTCCATGCTGTGTCTTGCAGAGCTCTCAGTCTCTGCACTTAAGGCTCAAGGTCGGCCTGGATGTGAAGGCTCTTCAGTGTCATCACGTGGATGATAGACAATAGGAATCCTGCAAATGGGCAGAAAAGATCTGATGATGAAAGTTTCTTCTGAAGCTATCACAAACTCAAGTCAGTGAGTTGCTTACTAGCTTTTTTTTTTTTTTTTGGTTTTGTTTTTTGTTTTTTTTGAGACGGAGTCTCGCTCCGGCCTTGAAGTGCAGTGGTGTGCTCTTCTCTCACTGCAGCCTCCGCCTCCCGGGTTCACGCAATTCTTCTGCCTCAGCCTCCCGAATAGCTGGGACTACAAGTGTGCGCCACCACGCCCGGCTAATTTTTGTATTTTTGGTGGAGACGGGATTGCACCATGTTGGCCAGGCTGGTCTCGAACTCCTGACCTCAGGTGATCCACCCACCTCGGCCTCCCAAAGTGCTGGGATTACAGGTGTGAGCCACCGCGCCCGGTCAGACGCGCTCGTTTCTAGGAGGGACGGTCTTGGAGGTTCCAAGGAGAAGGCGTCGCCTGGTCCCAGGAAGCGCCCAGGCGCCGCGTCCCTCCATTTCCCGATCTCCTGCGGGCCCCTCCCAGGGCGGGCTCCAGGCCTGTCCCGTGCGCCTGCGCACGAGCCTCGAGGTGGGCGGGGTTCCAGCGCGCAGCCGGCCGCCCTCAACCGCTCGCTCCCAGCATCAGTTGCCGGTGGTTCGGGGCAGGGAGACGGCGCAGCGCGAGCAGAAAGGGCGGTTACCCAACGGCCTTCGCTCTCATGGCGTCCTTCGTGGTGTTACCTAAAAATAAAGTTATTAGTGATTAGAAGGTAATCGCCTCCTGGTCATGCTTCCACTGGTCACCACTGTCTGCGGGGCGACCCCATCCTTGTGGCCAGAGCAGGCCTGTGGCTGCGCTCAAGGCGGGAGCGTTCCTTAGCGGGGGCTCTGCGGGACGCCCAGGCCCTGCTCCTTTCCCATGCTCGCCTGGCCTTGAAGTGAAGGGGGAAATTTAGCAATGCAGTGGGAACCCCAAAGTTTGTCTCGGCGGTGCCGCTCACATTTCAAACAATGCAAAAGCTTGAGGAAAACCTCAGCAGTTGAAACGTGTTGCAGTTCAGCAAAGAAGTAGCTCCTGTCCTCGTAAAATCAGTGAAGTTCTCACGGACGACCTCATTTGAGTGAGTTGTCAAGCTTGTTGACTTAATCAGAATGATCAGCCAGCAATGCATGTTCTAATACGCTCATTTGCCAATGATATGAGCAGCTGCAAAGTGGAAGAACAGGCCTTTAGTCATAGTCTGTTGACTTGGTAGCACAGGTTGGTTGTGGATGCAAGAGTGTGGCCAAAGTCAAGAAAAGCTTCTATGAGAATCGCTTACTTATGTGGAATTTACAATAACAAGTAGTGTATATCATTATTTGTAAATTGTAGACTACACATGTATTATATCTAAAATTTACTGCACACACGTGTGTGTCTTCTTGGGCAGTTGGGTCAGTGTGTGTACTTGAAAATGTGAGAAAGATTTGTTTTGCATTTTGGGGGTTGTGAGATTTGTGGGGGTGGCTGTGTGTATGTGAAAATGTGTTTATATGAATTCTTAGTTTGGAATTTGATATGTATTTAATTGGTGAGAATCTAATATGGATTCACCTGTGTGGGTTGGTGGTGTCTGTGTGGAGATTGCAGATTAAAGAAGGTCATAATTGGGCTGGGCACGGTGGCTCACGCCTGTAATCCCAGCACTTTGGGAGGCTGAGGTGGGCAGATCACTTGAGGTCAGGAGTTCAAGACCAGCCTGGCCAACTTGGAGAAACTCCGTCTGTACTAAAAATACAAAAGTTAGCCAGGCGTGGTGGTGCGCACTTGTAGTTCCAGCTACTCAGGAGGCTGAGGCAGGAGAATTGCTTGAACCCGGGAGGTGCAGGCTGCAGTGAGAGGAGATCATGCCACTGCACTTCGAGGTGGGAGCGAGACTCCATCTCAAAAAAAAAAGAAAAGAAAAGAAAAGAAAAAAGAAAAGCAAAGAAAGTCATTCTTAACTATTCATAACTGCTTTTGTGAGAGTGTGTAAGAGTGAGTGTCTGTATTTGGAGGATATGAGGTGTAATATATGTATACAAGAAGAATTAGGATTAGATATTTGTGATTTGGGTTGTGAAGATGTATTTTCCATGTGTGTTCTCAGATGAATGTTGGGGATTTGTATTTGTCTAATGTTTGGCAGATTTGGAAGAATTACCTTTTTGTGTATATGGGCAATAATAGAGAAAGTGCTTGTGTCTATTTTTGTGGATGTACACTGTGGTTTACATATTTGGGGAATGTAGGAAGACCATATGTGTGCTCAGAATATGTTGCATGGTTGTGTGTGTTTCTTTTCATGATTTTCAGGGGTTGCATATGGCTATTTCAGTGTGTGAGGGCAGATCCATGACTACTGGGGGACTGGTAGAATGAATGTGTGCAGTTGTGAGGTAGAGTTTGTATGATTCTGTGTCTTGGAAAATGGAGGAGTTATTTCTGTGTGAGCATTTGGAAGTGTGATTACATATGTGCAGGTATTGTGGGACTGTATGTGTATTTGGGGATATCAGGTGGCATGTTTGCATGTTTGCATATTTGCGGCATGTTAGTTAATCGCAGATATATTTAGGGCATATAGGGAACTACATGAGTATTGAGTTTGTGTGTGTGTTCAAGGGCATGGCAGTTTAGATGAATGTTTTGTGGAGCTATGTGCTTGTATTTTTCAGTAAGTGGTTATTAGGGTTATATATTCTGGGAATGTCGTATGTGTGCGTCTGATAGAGAGATGGGGTTCTGTGTTTATACAGGAGAGTGAGATAATTGAATTTATATGTATTACAGGTATGTGATATGGTTATTCGTTAGTACTTGGCGATGTGAGAGACACTCCCCTTGTTTACAAAGCGGTGCCCAGCTGGTTTGTGCCAGTGGAGAACATGGTGGACCAGCTCCTAAGGAACAATGACCTGTGCTACTGGTGAGCACTAAGATGTGTTTCTTCATAATGTCTTTTGTCATGTGGTTAGTGTGGCTAACACTTCCCCCAAGTTATAATTTTAATAGCCATCTTTTATTGTGTATTATAATACACCATGTTGGCCAGGCTGGTCTCGAGCTCCTGATCTCAAGTGATCCGCCTGCTTCAGACTCCCAAAGTGCTGGGATTACAGGTGTGAGCCACTGTGCCTGGCCTTCTTTAGGTAATTTGAAACAGTTTATAACAAAAATTTTAAAATAGACTACAACGAAGTAGAAGACAGACCACCACATAGAAAGTAGAATGAAGTTAAAATTCTGGGCTAATATAATTATGCTGGCTAAACATCACTAGAAGCGGCAAGTTATAACAGAGAATGTAGATTTTGAAGTCAAACACATTTTTTCACCCCTTCCTTACTGTATAATGTTGAACAAGTTGCTTAATTTCTGAGATGTAACATCCTCGTCCACAAAATGATGTAACAATTATGTTGTAGAGTGTTGTGAGAATTAAATAAAATGACATTGTGTGTATTCTGGATGATACTTACTAAATCTATTCTCTTTCCCTTAAGCTGTTAGTTGAGACAAAAGGGCGACAGAATTATGCAAATTTTGTTGTTGAATATAAGACTTTGTTTCTGAGATTCTCAGAAGTGTGGACCATCAGCATCAGCATCAGCATCATCTGGGAAGCAGTTAAAAATGCAAATTGTCAGCCAGGTGCAGTGGCTCACGCCTGTAATCCCAGCACTTTGGGAAGCCGAGGCGGGCGTATCACGAGGTCAGGAGTTTGAGACCAGCCTGGCCAACATGGTGAAACCCCATCTCTACTAAAAATATGAAAATTAGCTAGGCGTGGTGGCAGGCGCCTGTAATCCCAGCTACTCGGGAGGCTGAGGCAGGAGAATTGCTTGGACCTGGGAGGCGGAGGTTGCAGTGAGCCGAGATTGTGCCACTGCACTCCAGCCTGGGTGACAGAGCGAGACTACATCTAAAAAGAAAAAAAAATAGAGTTGGGGTTTCACTATGTTGGCAAGGCCGGTCTTGAACTCCTGACCTCAAGCGATCTTCTCCCGCTTGGCCTCCCAAAGTGTTGGGATTACAGGGGTGAGCCACTGTGCCTGGCAATAGATTTTAGTTTAAGATAAAGTTCTTTTTTGTTTGTTTGTTTGTTTTTTTGAGATGGGTCTGGCTCTGTCACCCATGCTAGAGTGCGGTGGCGTGATCTCGGCTCTCTGCAACCTCTGCCTCCCGGGTTCAAGCGATTCTCCTGCCTCAGCCTCCCGAGTAGCTGGGACTATAGGCACATGCCACCATGTCTGACTAATTTTTTGTATTTTTAGTAGAGATGGTGTTTCACCGTGTTAGCCAGGATGGTCTCGATCTCCTCACCTCATGATCTGCCCGCCTCAGCCTCCCAAAGTGCTGGGATTACATACAGGCATGAGCCACTGTACCCACCCAGAATAAAGTGATTTTTTTTCCAAAAAAAAAAAAAATTTATTTTGGACCTTTAAAATTAGGCCACGCTATTAAAAAACAAAACAAAACAAAAGTCCACACTCTTATATTCAGCAAATTCATACTAAAATATTGCATTTTTGTAGGATAAAGGCCAAGAAAACTTTACATATGCTACAAGTTTATTACATGTATTTACATGGCTCTTTCTTCCCTAGTTACTTAAAACTTTCACATTATACATCTCTCAAAAGCAAGCTTCCTTTCCCCAAGGCAAGCTTTGCAGAAATGATACGGTCACATTACTATCAGAATAGCTTAGGCAGTGCCGTAATATAAAAATGTTTTGTTTTGTTTTTGAGACGGAGTCTCGCTGTGTTGCCTGGGCTGGAGTGCAGTAGCGCGATCTTGGCTCACTGCAACCTCCACCTCCTGGGTTCAAGCGATTCTCCTCCCTCAGCCTCCTGAGTAAGCTGGGATTACAGGCATGTGCCACCATGCCTGGCTAATTTTTGTATTTCTAGTAGAGATGGGGTTTCATCATGTTGGTCAGGCTGGTCTCGAACTCCTGACCTTGGATCCGCCTGCCTTGGCCTCCCAAAGTGCTGCGATTACAGGTGTGAGCCACCATGCCCAGCCATAAAAATGTATTTTGTAAGCTATTGAGTGACCATTAAATGATATTTTTTAAAAAATGGTATTGGGCTGGGCGCGGTGGCTCACGCCGGTAATCCCAGCATTTTGGGAGGCCGAGGCAGGTGGATCACGAGGTCAGGAGATCGAGACCATCCTGGCTAACACGATGAAACCCCGTCTCTACTAAAAATACAAAAAATTAGCCGGGCATGGTGGCGGGCGCCTGTAGTCCCAGCTACCTGGGAGGCTGAGGCAGGAGAATGGCATGAACCCGGGAGGCGGAACTTGCAGTGAGCAGAGATCGTGCCACTGCACTCCAGCCTGGGCAGCAGAGCGAGACTCTGTCTCAAAAAAAAAAAAACACCTATCCTGGCTAACATGGTGAAACCCCATCTCTACTAAAAATACAAAAAACTAGCCGGGCGAGGTGGCGGGCGCCTATAGTCCCAGCTACTTGGGAGGCTGAGGCGGGAGAATGGCGTGAACCCGGGAGGCGGAGCTTGCAGTGAGCCGAGATCACGCCACTGCACTCCAGCCTGGGAGACACAGCGAGACTCCGTCTCAAAAAAAAAAAAAACAAAAAAACAAAAAAAAAACAAAAAACACACAATGGTTTTGGTGTATTTGTTGGCAGACACCTCTCCACTGCATTTAGAGAAAGGGCCATTGGGGTATACTCTGCCTTGTTCTAATAAACTCCAAGTGCCCTTTCCAGTTTCACCACTGTACAATTTACTAAAATGCAACTATTAGGGAAACTTCACATTTTCTTTTGTCGGTGCATCAGGTTGTTGGCATATTACTGGTTTGAGTGCTTCTAGTATACTGAACTTTCAGAAATTTACCTACTTCTCAATCCTGTGTCTTAGCTAGATGTTAACAATCTGATTCACTTTCAGCAATCTACTATCTATGAATAATAATCTTATATTACTATTTTCCTCCAACATTCAATAGAAAAAGTTGGTTCCCTTGCCAGTCCCCAAATCTAAACTTGAATGGTTTCACTTAAAAGTTAGTCATTTGAGGCTGGGTGTAGTGGCTCATGCCTGTAATCCTAGCACTCTGGGAGGCCAAGGCAGGCGGATCACTTGAGGTCAGGAGTTTGAGAGCAGTCTGGCCAACATGGTGAAACCCTGTCTCTACAAAAAATATAAAAATTAGCTGGGCGTAGTGATGCACGCCTTTAATCCCAGCTACTCCGGAGGCTGAGGCAGGAGAATCGCTTGAAACCAGGAGGCAGAGGTTGCAGTGAGCCGAGATTGCACCACTGCACTTCTGCCTGGGTGACAGAGCAAGACTCTGTCTCAAAAAAAAAAAAAAACAAAAAAACTCATTTGAGAACACTTAATAGTTAATACAATTATTAATTTAGTACTTTAAGTTGCACTGATGCTATCATTACATCACAGTGCACCCAACACATAAAACAAATAAGATGAAGTCAATTATATTTTTTATATTAATTAACAGTTCTACACAAATACATTAATCCCTTGGTGAATTTGTTTTAGACCAGTTGACAACTATCCGTAAACATAGCTAAATGTAAACATTAGTACTTTATCTTATTTTGTACCTGTACTTTAAGTAAGGTTTTCAGTTACAATGTCATTATTTCCTTATTGGAAGAATTAAAAGAAATAGCTTGGTGGTTTGGGAAGAACACTTGGTGATGGAGGCTCGCTACGTTTGACTCTGGCAAAGTTCTGATTAGCTTGAGATTTAAAGAGTAAGCTGGGACCTGAAAAGTTTAGAGTTCCCATTTTGATTATTTGGAAAATTTTTGTTCTTTCCCCCATCTTGCATGGCCTGCCCTACAGCTGCTGCTGAGTTATATCCCTGTCTTCTTTCTTTTTTCTTATGAAGAATCTTCATCGGGGGATTCTGACTCTTGGTCTATTAAGCTGTTCTTGATTCTACTAACATTTCTAGACTGAGGGGCTGAAATGTTACACCTCTCTCTACCACCCGTCTTCAGCTTCTTTGTTACCTGTCCTCTTTGGTAGTGTCGGGACAATAGGTGTTGCTTTCTGACAGATCCTTTCCTTTGTCTCAATACAGAAGTTTTCATGGGCTGAGCTGCTGAGTTCAGCCTGGGAACTGAGGCCAACACTGGAGTCTCCTCAGCACACAAGTTGGAAAGAAGTCCTAGTGACTTAAAGCTCAGAAGCATGGATGGCAGGGCTCCCTCTGGATGTGGAATCCTCCGTCCCTTTCCAGGGAGGGAACAAAGCCCACAAGCACCGGTGAGTGAACTGCTGACCACCCCCGCAGTTTAAAAAATATCCTTTTTTCTCTTATCTTTGCAAAAATAACATGGCATAATATTTATTCCTAGCATCCAGCTACCTAGAGATACCACTTCCCCGTCTCTGCCCATCGTATTATGTCTCCCTGTTTTCTTTTGAAGCCAGCTAAAATCTGTTTTGTAAACTGTTTTCTCCCCACTCAATATATAGTGGGCTTTTTTTTTTTTGAGACGGAGCCTCCTTCTGTTGCCCAGGCTGGAGGACAGTGGCATGATCTCAGCTCACTGCAACCTCTGCCTTGAGAGTTCAAGCAATTCTCCCGCCTCAGCTTCCCAAGTAGCTAGGACTACAGGCACAGGCCACCTCGCCCAGCTAATTTTTGTATCTTTAGTACAGACAGGCTTTCATCATGTTGGCCAGGCTGGTGTCGAACTCCTGACCTCAAGTGATCCACCTGCCTCAGCCTCCCAAAATGCTGGGATTATAAGCGTGAGCCACCGCGCCTGGCCTATAGTGAGCATTTTCTGTCAATCATATATATTCTCCCATAAAATGACTTTAAATATGTGCAATAAATACTACTAAAAGGCTGGGTGTGGTGGCCCATGCCTACAATCCCAAGCACTTCAGGAGACCGAGGTGCAAGGATGGCTTGAGCCCAGGAGTTCATGACCAGCCTGGGCAACACAGAGAGACCCCCATCTCCCCCACCCCCCCACACACACACATTTAGCCAGGGGTGATTGTATGAATCTGTAATCCCAGCTACTCAGGAAGCTGAGGCAGGAGGATTGCTTGATCCCAGGAATTGGAGACTGTAGTGAGTCATGATTATGCCACTGTACTGCATTCTGGACAAAGAGTGAGACCCTGTCTAAAAAAAAAATTCTGGCCAGGTGCGGTGGCTCATGCTTGTAATGCCAGCACTTTGGGAGGCTGAGGCTGGCGGATCATGAGGTCAGGAGTTTGAGACCAGCCTGGCCAACACAGTGAAGCCCTGTCTCTACTAAAAATACAAAAAATAGCTGGGCATGGTGGTGGGCGCCTGTAATCCCAGCTACTCGGGAGGCTGAGGTAGGAGAATCACTTGAAGCCAGGAGGAAGAGGTTGCAGTGAGCCGAGATCGCACCACTGCACTCCAGCCTGCGTGACAGAGCTAGACTCTGTCTCAAAAAACAAAGTTTTCCCAAACGAAATTCCATGATTTAGAATCAGTCACCTATTGTTAGTTTATTTATGTAGCTTCCAGCTTCCAATTTTTCTACCACAAATAGCCTTGCTAAACATCCCTGAAAATTAATGTATGCATACATCCTGGATTGTTTTTCATTTGAATACATTTCTAGATGTGAATTAATGAGACCAAACGTAGGTAAGAAATGGAAAGGTTTGAGTGGGCCCGGGGGTGCTGACAGCAGCACCACAACAGCACGGTGACAACGCAGTGGTGGAGGCCTCAGCAGCGCCTGTTCCTTTCTTGATTTACTGCATTGCTTCCTCCCTCTTCTCCCCAGTAATTATTAGTCAGAACTTCCCAGAATAAAGCTGAGGCTCTGATTTTACCTGGACAAACAGTGCCAGAGGTTTCCCCTGAAGGAAAGACTGAACCCAGCAGAGAGACGCAGGTGAGGGTGGGAGTTCCAGAGGGGAAGGGGCACAGGTGGAGCCGAGATCCAGAATACGGATGGATGCCCCTCCCAGGTAGCACCCAGGCCCAGCCCTTCCGCTCCCATGCATGGGAGTGGCAGGAGGTTGTGACAGTGGCCCTGACAACAGGTGGCCAACCGTCCTTTATGCCATTGACCATAGAGTGCTGCAGTCTCTGTCTTCCTTGTTTCTCCTCACCCTCTCTTGCCCCATACCTTTGGCTCTCCTCCCTTCCCTCTTCACCAGGCCCAGGTAAGTGGGATGAGCCCAGCCTCTGCAAAGCAAAGGCCTCGGGCTGCGGAGCCGCTGCATACCACAGGCATCTAGCTATAGGAGTGCCCAGGTTGCAGCTTGGGACCAGCCCTTGGAGGAAAAGGTCTAACTCGGTGCTCTTTACCTGCACACTGTAATGGGGTGACTGGTTTCTTTTCGTGGTGTTTTTCTTTCTGACGGAAGAGGTCCTGGATATCAGAAAGAACTTCTTTTTTTTCTTTCCAGAGACAGAGTCTTGCTCTGTCACCCAGGCTGGAGTGCAGTGGCGCGATCTCAGCTCACTGCAAATCCACCTTCCAGGTTCAAGCGATTCTTATGCCTTAGCCTTCCAAGTAGCTGGGACTAGAGGTGTGTGCCATCACGCCTGGCTAATTTTTGTATTTTTTGTGGAGACAGGGTTTCACCATGTTGGCCAGGCTGGTCTCAAACTCCTGGCCTCAAGTGATCTGCCTGCCTTAGCCTCCAAAGTGCTGGGATTACAGGCATGAGCCATTGCTCCAGGCCAGAAAGAAGTTCTTGGTGGCATAAGACATCAAAATCAGCTGGCAGCCAGTTCCCCTATCCTTGCCTTCTGTTTCACTGGTTGTTCAGGGAGTGAAGAGATGAAGCTTTAAGTGCAAGTATGATGCAGGTCACTCACTCACCTGGCATTTTGTGATGTTTTTTCCTTATTCATATTCCCTAAGTCTGATTCTCCTGTTTATATCCTTCACTGCTGTATAAACTTCTCCAGTGCAAGGGACCAGCTCTTACATTTCTTAATGTTGTTTCCTAGATAGATAGATGGATACCTATAGATATATATAATACAAATAATATATGATACATATTTGTATATATTGAATATGTATTTTTTAATATATGACATGCCCACTTGTATACTACTGCTTGAGCAAGAGAAATAGCTAGGAGTAAAACAACAGTGGTCCTGCGTGGCAGTCAGCTGCCTCTCCTGCTCACTGCCATGTGAATCATCACTAATGGGAATGTCCCCTGAGCACTACTGAGAACCAGGGGGATATACAGGTCGATACTTTACCTGGATTACTGCACTTCACGTAGCTGAATGCCATCTCCTTAATTCTCAGCTGAACTTTTACTTCCTCTGGGAAAGTAGTTCTGATTTTCCCCCCACAAAACTAGAAAACATAAATCCACAGGAATCCCACTGTTGAATGAACTAGGGAAAGTGGGTAATTTTTAGTAGAGATGGGGTTTCGTCATGTTGGCCAGGCTGGTCTCAAACTCCTGACCTCAGGCGATCTGCCCACCTCAGCCTCCCAGAATGCTGAGATTACAGGTGTGAGCCACTGCGTCCGGCCTAGGAAACTTTCTGAACTGCAAAAAGTCAAAAACACAATTACAACAGCTCTACTCTGTGTACGTGCTTTAGGAAATAATGCTATTTACCTTCATTTTCACATTTTCAACAATGAACAGGCACGATTTGCTAGTGAACAGGACCCCAATTTATTGTTTCCCTTATTACTATATTTCTCTATTGTTCTTATGATTCTACTTTAAGAAGATATTAATTTAATACTATGGAGTTGTAATTTATTATATTGGATACCTAAAAGGGGTAGAATCAGGTTGAACAAAGAATTTTCTTGGCATAATTAGTACAAATGTTTTGTTTATGAACTGCAGCAGTATCTCCTTTAGACCCAGGCAAGAGGGACCCTGCTCTGAACCCTAGCACCCCAACACATTTTATACACCCCAATACCTATGTTGCTTTGTTACAGGCAAATGGTACTTTCGTCTCTCAGGACCCCATGCCCTATTCTGGCACAGCATGACCTAAAGCCCTAAACACCCACGCTTATGTGCAATGCTGCTCACCAAGAGATATCTCTTGATCTATGCTCCCAAAACACAAGGCATCTGCATCGAAGGTCATGAGAGTTTGTGGGTTGTATGCTATTGATGTCAAAGCAGATACTGTTCCAATTAGAGGAAGGATTCCAGAGGAGGAGGCACTTAGGGAAGAAACAAACATAATTGCCTGCCAAATCCTTACACGTGGATAGCATGAAAGCAATTAACTCTTGCCACATTGAAATATTGGTATGCTGAGCATTCATGTTCTTGTCACATTCCAGTTCTGATTCCTGAGGTACTTAAATTACTTTGGTATTCACCACAGTTGCGTATAGGACCGGAGAAACATTTTGTAACACTGAATGATGCATGCTATTCTTACATTTGTATGTATGTAGGACTAGCCCCGTCTCTACTAAAAATACAAAAATTAGCCGGGCATGGCAGCGCATGCCTGTAATCCCAGCTACTCAGAAGGCTGAGGCAGGAGAATTGCTTGAACCCCGGAGGCAGAGGTTGCAGTGAGCCGAGATCACACCACTGTACTCCAGCCTGGGTGATAGAGTGAGACTCCGTCTTGGAAAATAAAATAAGTGAAGGCCAAAAAAAAAAAAAAAAAAAAAGCAATATGTATTTTATTTTTTTGCTCATCCCCAAATCACCAGCTTATCATCAGAGCATCCAGACACTTTCAACCATAATAACACTCAATTATCTTGACATTTTGCCTTTTTTTTTTTTCTAAGACAAAGTCTCGCTGTGTTGCCCAGGCTGGTCTCAAACTCTTGAGCCAAGTAATCCTTCTGCCTCAGCCTCCTGGGTAGCTGAGTTTATAGGTGCACACCATTGCACTAGCTCCATTTTTAACTTTAGGAGAAATAGAGCTTTAAACCAATTTTAAAAGTTTAATGTTCTGTAATCCCAGCACTTTGGGAAGCTGGGGTGGGCAGATCACCTGAGGTTACGAGTTTGAGACCAGCCTGGTCAACATGGTGAAACCCTGTCTCTACTAAAAAATTAGAAAAATTGGCCGGGCGCGGTGGCTCAAGCCTGTAATCCCAGCACTTTGGGAGGCCGAGACGGGCGGATCACGAGGTCAGGAGATCGAGACCATCCTGGCTAACCCGGTGAAACCCCGTCTCTACTAAAAAATACAAAAAACTAGCCGGGTGAGGCGGCGGGCGCCTGTAGTCCCAGCTACTCGGGAGGCTGAGGCAGGAGAATGGCGTGAACCTGGGAGGCGGAGCTTGCAGTGAGCTGAGATCCGGCCACTGCACTCCAGCCTGGGTGACAGAGTGAGACTCCATCTCAAAAAAAAAAAAAAAAAAAAAAAAAGAAAAATTAGCCAGGTGTGGTGGCCCATGCCTGTAATCCTGCTACTTGGGAGGATGAGGCAGGAGAATTGCTTGCACTTGAGAGGTGGAGGTTGCAGCAAGCCAAGATCGTGCCACTGCACTCCAGGCTGGGCATCAGAGCGAGTCTCTGTCCCCTCCACACCCCCTGCCAAAAAAAACTTTTAATATTTTAGAAAGGTGCATTTGTCAAGCTAGGAAGATAGAGCATGTTTTCTCTGACAGTTTAATTCGATTTGCAACTTAAATACCTGGATGTAGCATATTTGGGCCTTCTTTTGCATTCTTAGTCTGGGCCCTGCAGGTGTTAGGGGAAGTCTGAACTACTCTAATGGTTTGATTTTATTTAAAAATTTTTTTGAAATGGAGTCTTACTCTGTCACCCAGAGTATAGTGCAGTGATGTGATCTCAGCTCACTGCAACCTCCGCCTCCCAGGTTCAAGTGGTTCCCCTGCCTCAGCCTCCTAAGTAGCTGGGATTACAGGTGTGCACCACTACCTCTGGCTAATTTTTGTATTTTTAGTTTCACCATGTTGGCCAGGCTGGTCTTGAACTTCTGGCATGAAGTGATCCTCCCTCCTCAGCCTCCCAAAGTGCTGGGATTACAGGCGTGAGCCACCGTGCCTAGCCATAGTTTGATTTTAAACACCAATAACCTTGATATTTTTGAAAGCCTACTTGTTTATTACTTTTCTCTCTGGGACATTGCAGCTATTTTTTTTTTTTAAGAACAACTCAGCAAAATGAAATTCCTGTTTATTGTCGGACAACATTGTTTCACACATACATCAAACAGGCCTCCCCCCAAAAAAATAGCAACTTCATAGACAAAAAAAGGAAAAAAAAAGGTCAGGCGCAGTGGCTCACGCCTGTAACCCCAGCACATTGGGAGGCCGAGGCGGGCAGATCATGAGGGCAGGAGTTCGAGACCAGCCTGGCCAACATGGTGAAACCCCGTCTCTACTAAAAATACAAAAATTAGCTGGGCGTGATGGCATGCGCCTGTAATCCCAGCTACTCGGGAGGCTGAGGCAGGAGAATCACTTGAACCTGGGAGGTGGAGGTTACAGTGAGCCAAGATGGTGCCACTGCACTCTAGCCTGGGTGACACAGCAAGACTCCATCTTAAAAAAATAAAAATAAAAGGAAAGAAAAGAAACCTTTTATCTTTGGCCTTTTTGTTTTTGAGATGGAATCTCACTCTGTTGCCCAGGCTGGAGTGCAGTGGCACGATCTCAGCTCACTGCAACCTCCACCTCCTGAGTAGCTGGGATTACAGGCACCCACCACTACACCCAGTTAATTTTTTGTATTTTTAGTAAAGACCGGGTTTTGCCATGTTGGCCAGGATGGTCTCAAACTCCTGACCTCGTGACCTGCCCGCCTCGGCGACCCCCAAAGAAAGGCCTGGGATTACAGGTGTGAGCCACTGCACCTGGCCTGTTTTTTTTTTTTTTTTTTTTCAAAATGGAGTTTCATTCTTGTTGCCCAGACTGCAGTGCAATGGCAGATCTTGGCTCACCACAACCTCTGCCTCCCGGGTTCAAGTTGTTCTCCTGCCTCAGCCTCTCAAGTAGCTGGGATTACAGGCATGAGCCACCATGCCCGGCTAATTTTTTGTATTTTTAGTAGAGACAGGGGTTTCTCCATGTTGGCCAGGCTGGTCTTGAACTCCCAACCTCAGGTGATCTGCCCGCCTTGGCCTCCCAAAGTGCTGGGATTACAGGCGTGAGCCGCCACACCAGCCGGCCTTTTTAACCATCTCAGACAAACTACTTACAGTACAGCTAAGTACATACACAAAAAAGTTACTGGAATGGTGGGAATCAGATTGCTTTTCTGTTGTTGTTTTTGCTTTCTTTTGCAAGTTTTTTTTTTTTTTCTCCTTTGAGATTATAATGAACGTGGTCACAGTCACACCACAAGTAAAGTCAGAAGTAGGACAGAGAACGGTCCGAAGGCTGCTTTGGTCATCTGAGATCATTAAAAGTGGCTGACCCTAACAATATGTACAAAAATATAAAATGTAAATAAAAAACACAAACAAATTTCTTTTCTTAAAGTACTTTTAAGAAAAAAATCAGGGCCTTGGAAATTTTGGTTCTTTTTCCTCCCTTGTTGCAAATTCTTACGGTTTGGGTTGGGTGGTGGAGAGTGTGTGTCATCTGTGGGTGGCACTGCCCATGGCGGGCGGGCCTCAATACTGCAAGGTGACCACCTTTAGATTCTGAAGCAGGAAATGGAGGGTGAATAGGTCACGGTGGCCTTTTTTTTTTTCAGTTTAACTTTTCCTTTTTTGCTGTCTAGTCATCCTTGTCGGTCTTCTGCTTGTTGGTATGGACATCATCATCCTCATCATCTTCAGCTGCCGGCTTGCCTGTAGCAGACTCAGCTTCCTCGTCTTCATCTCCATCCTCTTCCTCACCATCACCTTCTTTTTCCTCCTCCTCTTCCTCCCCACCATCTTCCTCTTCCTCATCTACCTCATTGTCAGCCTCCTGCTCTCTATTTTCCTCATTAGCATTCCTGTTAGCAGGGCGTCTCTTCCATTTTCCGCCTCTTCCACAACTTCCTTCTTCTTTAAGTCCTTGGTGATGATTTCAGAGCTGGTGTCTAGGGCTGCATCTGACACGGTGGGGCACGTTGGTGATCTGATGCAGGGGATTAAAAAGAAAGCGAGAGCTGGGCACCGTGGCTCACGCCTGTAATCCCAGCACTTGGAGAGGCCGAGGCGGGTGGATCACGAGGTCAGCAGATCGAGACCATCCTGGCTAACACGATGAAACCCCGTCTCTACTAAAAATACAAAAAAAAAAAAAAAAAAAAAAAAATAGCCGGGTGGTACAAAAAAATTAGGCAAGCGTCTGTAGTCCCAGCTACTCGGGAGGCTGAGGCAGGAGAATGGCGGGAACCCGGGAGGCGGAGCTTGCAGTGAGCTGAGATCCGGCCACTGCACTCCAGCCTGGGCGACAGAGTGAGACTCCTTCTCAAAAAAAAAAAAAAAAAAAAAAAAACCAAACACACACACACACACAAAAACAAAACAAAACAAAAAACAAAAAGGAAGGAAGGAAGGAACGCAAGCACGCACAGTTCAGGGACTCTGGCGATAAAGCTGCCGGAGTCCGTGGCGAGCAAGGAGCCCGAGGAGGAACAATGCAAAGATGGCTTTTGAGAACAGCCGGTCGGGATCTTGAAACTATTAAAGCCTAAAATCATTAGCACTGTTTTCTCCCTCTAAGACATATGTGGCTTTTCACTTTGCTTTTTTGAGATCTATTCTTCTGTCGCTTCAGGTTGAGTGTGGCCGGATCTCAGCTCACTGCAAGCTCCGCCTCCTGGGTTCCTGCCATTCTCCTGCCTCAGCCTCCCGAGTAGCTGGGACCACAGGCCGGGCCACCTCGCCTCGGGCTAATTTTTGTGTTTTGTAGAGATGGGTTTCACTGCGGTGCTAGCCAGGATGGTCTCGATCTTTCTGGATCTTGTGATCCGGGCCTGCCTTCGCCTCCCCAAGTGCTGGGATTACAGGCTTGAGCCATCGCGCCCGGCCCACTTTATTTTCAACTGAATGCTTTCACTGTTCTGGGTTTAGTAAGCTTTTGGTCTTAAAAATATCCAACAATGCAGGTAAGAGGCCAAATGACTTTATGCATGAAATATTGTTAAGATGAGGCATTTTCCTATAGAAAGGTGACCAGATTTGAGGAAATTATTTAGTCAGTATCAACATTTCTCTGGATTTATATACAGTACAGATTTTACTTTCAGGCTTTCCTAGTAAAGTTTCTAACAGACCTGGAAAGGAGAAGGAAGAGTAACATCTGTTGCAAAACCCCAGTTACATGTAGGACAAATAAGAATCTGGTAGAGAGGTGACTTACTCAAATGACACACTGATTTGGGATATATTAGGGAGAACCATTAATTCTTGTCCATAAGGCTTGATTTAGAATTGTTTTTTATTTTAATGGAAGTTCTGTAGAAAGAAAGGAATACTTGGAAAAACTGAGCCACTTGTAAATACTTGGAAGATGAGAAAAGAGAGTGGTTTAAAATCTTCTTACCGTATTCCTATTCTCCTCCTCTTCCTCCTTCTCATCATCATCAGAATCACAATCAGTCAGTCAAAGTTGGCACTTTATTAGTGTTGAACAAGGTCAGTATGAAAACACAAAGTATAGGGAAGTTGTGACACCCAATGTGTACAATTTCTAAGTCACACCTCTCTGTTTCACATTTATATAGTTACTTCTCAGTTTCACTTGAATATGGTTATAGAACCATCAGGTTTGATTGCCTGTTGCATGGTAACAAACCAATGCACCAAAACAGTGGGGATTGCAGCAGAGAAAGAGTTGAATAATTGTAGGGCAGCTGAACAAGAAGACAAGATGAGAGGACTCTTCAAATCTGCCTCCCTGAGAGGTTTGGGGATGGAGATTTTAAGGGGTCTGGACAGATGATGGTCTAAAGTATGGGGATTGCTGATTGGTTGAGAAGTTTGGGGGTGAGGTCACGGGACCAGGAGATGCTGAATCGGTTTCTTGGTAGGGGTCTTCAGACCGGTTGGCATCAGCCATTCAGCTGGAATTCAGGATCTGAAAAACACCTTAAGCAATTCTTAGGTAAAAAGGTCTCGTGTCAGATTCTATCTATGGGAGCAGTGGGGGAGCAGGTGGTCAGTGTGCTGCATGACCCTCGATTGGTTAGCAGCTGCAGGGAGATGAGTCAGAGCACACCAGTGCCTGGTTGATGCCTGACCACAATTCAGCCTAAAGCCTGGCTTGTAATTCTCATTAACCCTGCGAGGGTGGTTTTTTCCTTGGGCTTTTACCCCATTCTAAGCAACACTTCTATGGATATTTTTGACTACATGTTTTTTGTAGTGCACGCTGGAAAATATTCTGTGTGCTCAGATTATTTTTTTCCAAGACTGTTTCTCATTTATTGAGTGCTTACTCCATGGTAGTTAGGCACTGGCCTGGGCACTGGAAAACAAAGGAATATAACATGGCCCCATCTTTCTCAGCATAAAACTTATCAGACTGTGTCCATTGTGTTTATTTAAGAATATATTTACAATACTAGTGGTTCTGTTTATAGCTATCCATCTTACCTCACCCCCTTCCCCCAAATAAAAAATAAGCAATGTTCAATTTTAAGACACTATCAAGGCCAGGCACAGTGGCTTCCACCTGTAATTCCAGCACTTTGGGAGGCCAAGGTGGGCGGATCACCGGAGGTCAGGAGTTCGAGACAAGCTTGGCCAACATGGTGAAACCCCATCTCTACTAAAAATACAAAAATTAGCCGGACGTGGTGGCAGGCTCCTGTAATCCCAGCTAGTCAGGAGACTGAGACAGGAGAATCACTTGAACCCAGGAGACAGAGGTTGCAGGGAGCTGAGATCACGCCATTGCACTCCAGCCTGGGCGACAGAGCGAGACTCCGTCTCAAAAAAAAAAAAAGAAAAAAAAGGCCAGGCATGGTGGCTCATGCTTGTAATCCCAGCACTTTGGGAGGCCCAGGCGGGTGGATCACAAAGTCAGGAGATCGAGACCATCCTGGCTAACACAGTGAAACCCCGTCTCTACTAAAAATACAAAAAAATTAGCCAGGCGTGGTAGTGGGCGCCTGTAGTTCCAGCTACTCAGGAGGCTGAGGCAGGAGAATGGTGTGAACCGGGGAGGCGGAGCTTGCAGTGAGCCGAGATGGCGCCACTGCACTCCAGCCTGGGTGACAGAGCAAGACTGTCTCAAAAAAAAAAAAAAAAAAAAAAGACACTATCAAGCTACAGAAATCAAGGCAGTGTGATATTGGAGAAGACTTAGACATATAGAATGGAACCCACACATAGATCCTCACAAATATGGCCAATTGATTGTTTTAAATTGTGGTAAAATACATGTAACATAAATTTACCATCATAACCATTTTTAAGTATACAGTTCAGTATGGTTTAATACATTCATATTTTTGTACAACTACTTTCCAGAACTTTTTTGTCCTGCAAAACAAACTCTATTTCCGTTAAACAACAACTGCCCTTTTCTCCTTTCCCCAACTCCTGGCAACCCCCATTCTACTTTCTCTTTCTATAAGCTTGACTATTTTAGGTGCCTCATATAAGTAATCATATAGTATTTGTGACTGGCTTATTTTACTTAATGTAATGTCCTCAAGGTTCATCCATATTGTAGCATTTGTCAGAATTTCTTTCCTTTTTAACACTGAATAATATTCTCTCGTATATGTATACTACATCTTGTATATCCATTCATTCATGGATGGACACCTGGGTTCCTTCTACCTTTTGGCTATTGTGAATAATGCTGCTATGAACATGGGTATACAAATATCTGTTCAATTCCCTGTTTTCAATTCTTTTGGGTATTGTTATACTGTGAAATATATATTTGGTCTTTGTTCCAATTTCCTGGCATACAACTCCTAAGATCCTTGGAATCTCCAAAGTGATGTCTTTTTGTACGCTAATGAGTTGACAGATGGCTGGTAGCTTCAGGATGGGGGCTGGTCACCAGAAATGATTAGAAGGTGGGGACTTTTGGCCCTAGCCCCATCCTTTAGAGAGGAAAAAGGGGCTCAAGGTTAAGTTGATCACCAGTGGCCAATGGTTTAATCAATTATGCCTACCCAACAAAGCTTCTATAAAAAACTGCAAATGACAGGGTGTGGGAAGTTTCTGGATAGTTGAACTTGTGAAAGTTCCTGGAGGGTGGCATGCCTGGGAGGCTATAAAAGCTCCACGTCCGTTTTCATCTTTTACCCTAGGCATCTTTTCATCAGCATCCTTTGTAATAGTCTTTATGAGAAACTGGGAAATGTAAGTTAAGAGTTAAGTGTCTTCCTGAGTTCTGTGAGCCACTCTAGCAAATTAATCGGACCAGAGGTGGGGATCCCCCATTTCTAGCCAGTCAGTCAGAAGTGCAGGTAAAGCAACCTGGGGCTTGCAATTGGCATAGGAAGTGAGGGGCAGTCTTGGGGAGAACCCCACACACTTCTGGTGTCTGAAGTACTCTGTGTTGGGAGAGTACAGTAGGATAAATCAAGTTTGGTTATTAGTAGTAGTATATATTATTTAGTATATATTATTATTAATATATACCCAGAAGTAGAATTGCTGGATCATAGTGTAATTCTCTCTTTAATTTTTTGAGGAGCCACCATACTCTTTACCTTAGTGGCTACACCATGTTACATTATCGTGACAACAGTGCTCAAGAGTTTCAGTTTCTCCATATTCTTGCCAGTGTTACCAAAAAGGGGTCCCGACCCAGACCCCAAGAGAGGGTTCTTGGACACAAGTTCATAGAGTAAAGTGAAAGCAGGTTTATTAAGAAAGTAAAGGAATAGGCCAGGCTCCGTGGCTCATGCCTGTCATCCCAGCACTCTGGGAGGCTGAGGCGGGTGGATCACAAGGTCAGGAGTTGGAGACCAGCCTGGCCAATATGGTGAAACCCCATCTCTAATAAAAATACAAACATTAGCTGAGCATAGTGGTGTGTGCCTGTAGTCCCAGCTGCTCGGGAGGCTGAGGCAGGAGAGTTGCTTGAACCCAGGAGGCAGAGGTTGTAGTGAGCCAAGATCGCACCACTGCACTCCAGCACTCCAGCCTGGGTGACAGAGCAGGACTCGGTCTCAAAAAAAAAAAAAAAAAAGTAAGGGAATAAAGAATAAACAGTGGCTACTCCATAGGCAGAGCAGTGGCATGGGCTGCTTGACTTAGAGTTATTTCTTGATGATATGCTAAACAAGGGGTGGATTATTCATGAGTTTTCTGGGAAAGGGGTGGGCAATCCCCAGAACTGAGGGTTCCTCCCCTTTTTAGACCATATAGGGCAACTTCCTGACATTGCCATGGCGTTTGTAAAAGGTCATGGTGCTAGTGGGAGTATCTCTTAGCATGCTAATGCATTATAATTAGTGTATAATGAGCAGCGAGGACCACCAGAGGTCACTGTCATCACCATGTTGGTTTTGGTGGGTTTTGTCTGGCTTCTTTTTTTTTTTTTTGAGACGGAGTCTCACGCTGTCGCCCAGGCTGGAGTGCAGTGGCCGGATCTCAGCTCACTGCAAGCTCCGCCTCCCGGGTTCACGCCATTCTCCTGCCTCAGCCTCCCGAGTAGCTGGGACTACAGGCGCTGCCACCTCGCCCGGCTATTTTTTTTGTATTTCTTAGTAGAGACGGGGTTTCACCGTGTTAGCCAGGATGGTCTCGATCTGCTGACCTCGTGATCCGCCCATCTCGGCCTCCCAAAGTGCTGGGATTACAGGCTTGAGCCACCGCGCCCGGCCTTGTCTGGCTTCTTTACTGCAACCTGTTTTATCAGCAAGGTCTTTGTGACCTGTATCTTGTACCGACCTCCTATTTCATCCTGTGACTTAGAATGCCTAGCCTCCTGGGAATGCAGCCCAGCAGGTCTCAGCCTTATTTTACCCAGCTCCTATTCAAGATGGAGTTGCTCTGGTGCAAACGCCTCTGACACCAACACTCATTATTTTCTGTTTTTCGTTTTGTTTTACAGTAGTCATTCTGATGGGTATGAGGTGATGGCCAATTGATTTTTGGCAATGGTGCAAAAGTAATTCAAAGGAGAAAGGACAGTCTTTCCAAAACCAGTGTTGGAATAATTAGTCATCCGGCAAAAAACTGAACCTTGACCTAAATTTCACCTTATACACAGACTAACTAAAAATTGATTATACATGTAAATGTGAAAATTCAAAGCATATTTAAAAAAGAAAACAGAAGAAAATATTCATGAACTGAAGTTAGACAAAAAGTTCTTAGATATGATGTCAAAAGCCTAATCCACTAAAAACATGACAAATTGGATTTCATAAAAGTTAAAACCCCTGCTCTGCAAAATACACTGTGAAGAGAATAAAAATACACACCACAGACTTGGAGAAAATGTCAGATAAGTGAGAAATCACTTATCTGACAGACTGGTATTCAGAGAATATAAAGACCTCTCAAAACTCAACAGAAGGAAAATAGAGTTTAAGTAAAAAATGGGTAAAAGACTTGAGCAGATACTTCATCAAAGAAGTTATATCAATGGAAAATAAGCACAAGAAAATATTTTCAACATCATTAGCCATCAGGAAGTGCAAATTAAAACCATAGTGAGGCTGGGGGCAGTGGCTCATGCGTGTAATGCCAGCATTTTGGGAAGCCAAGGAGGATTGCTTGAGCTCAGGAGTTCCAGACCAGCCTGGTCAACATAGTGAGACCCTGTCTCTACTAAAAATAAAAAATAGCTGGGAATGGTGGCACACCCCTGTAGTCCCAGCTACTTGGGAGGCTGAAGTGAGAGGATTACTTGAGCCCTGGAGATTGAAGTTACAGTGGGCTATGATAGCGCCACTGCACCCCTGCCTGGGCGACAGAATGAGACCTTGCCTCCATAAAAACAAAACAAAAAAACCATAGTGATACACCACACCATTAGCTAAAATAAAAAAACTGACCTGACCAAGTGATGTCAAGAATGTGGAGTAACTGGAACTTGCACACATTGCTGGTGGGAATGCAGAATGATGCAGTCACTCTGGAAGAACGCTTGTCAGCCTTTTATAAAGTTAAACATATGCTTACTATATGACCCACCAGTCCCACTCCTAGTTATTTACCTTAGCAAATGAAAAGTTATGGCCGGGTGCGGTGGCTCACACCTGTAATCCCAGCACTTTGGGAGGCTGAGGCGGGCAGATCACAAGGTCAGCAGATTGAGACCATCCTGGCTAACATGGTGAAACCCTGTCTCTACTAAAAATACAAAAAAATTAGCCGGGCGTGGTGGTGGGTACCTGTAGTCTCAGCTACTCGGAAGACTGAGGCTGGAGAATGGCGTGAACCCGGGAGGCGGAGCTTGCAGTGAGGAGAGATCGCGCCACTGCACTCCAGCCTGGGCGATAGAGCTAGACTCTGTCTCAAAAACGAACAAACAAGCAAGCAAACAAACAAAGAAAAGTTATGGTCACATGAAAACTTGTATAGCAGTGTTTCATAAAGCTTTGTTTGTAATACCCCCAAACTGGAAACAACTGAAAACTTCTCCCGCTGGTAAATGGGTTAGTAATCTTTAGTACATCCATACGGTGAATGGAACACTACCCCGCAAAAAAAGGGACCCAGCAAGTTGGTTGGATCTCAAAGGTAACATTCTGAGTGAAAGAAGCCCGTCTCAAAGGTTTACATATTGTATTATTTCATTTATATGACAACCTCAAAAAGATGCAACTATAAATATTAGAGAACTAATCGGTGGTTGCTAGGAGTTAGTGGGAGAATGTGGCCTTAAGGGAGCGGCACGAGGGAGTTTCTTAGGGTGATAGAGCTCTTTTGTATCTGCATTGAAGCAGTGGCTATATGAATCTGTATTTTTTAAACCTTCTGGAAATAGCCAGTCACGGTGGCTTATGCCTGTAATTCCAGGACTTTGGGAGGCCAAGGCTCGGGGATCATTTGAGCCAAGGTGTTTAAGACCAGCCTGGGCAACGTGGCAAAACCCCATCTCTACAAAAAATACAAAAATTAGCCCAGTGTGATGGTGCATGCCTGTAGTCCCAGCTACTCGGGAGCCTGAGGTGAGAGGATCGCTGGAGCCCAGGAGGTGGAGGCTGCAGTGAGCTGTGATTGTGCCAGTGTACTTCAGCCTGGGTGACAGTGAGACCCTGTTTCAAAAAAAAAAAAAAAAAAACAAACAAACTGATAAAACTGTACATAAGAAAAGTCAATTTCACCGTAGGCTAACTTAAAAATGAAATATCTAAAATAATATTGACATGAATACAATAAAAATGTTAACATAAATAACATAGTTATGCAAAAGAGAACTTCACAAAAGAATATCCAAAAGAAAAATGTTATAGTGAGAAGCATGGCATTGTTTTACAATTTTGCAAAAATTTTTTTCTGCCTTAAAGAAGACATTGGATTCAATTGTATATATATAATACTATGTATCTTACAGACTCAGCAAAGCTCTATTGTACACTCATGAGACAATGAAAGTAAATTAGACAAGTCATTCCCAGTATTTTTTTTTTGTGAGATGGAGTTTCACTCTTGCCCAGGCTGGAGTGCACTGGCGTGATCTTGGCTCACTGCAACCTCTGCCTCCTGGGTTCAAGCAATTCTCCTGCCTCAGCCTCCCAAGTAGCTGGGATTACAGGCAAGTGCCACCATACCCAGCTAATTTTTGTATTTTTAGTAGCGACAGGGTTTCACCATGTTGGCCAGGCTGGTCTGGAACTCCTGACCTGCAGTGATCTACCCGCCTTGGCCTCCCAAAGTGCTGGGATTACAGGCATGAGCCACCATGCTTGGCCCCAGTATTGTTTTGAGAATACTTTTGACCTCATAGACCGTTCTCCTAAAAAAAGATTTGGGGATTCTCCAGGGTTCCCTATGCCACACTTTGAGAACCACTGGCCTATGTTATAACTTTGTGCTAAAGGAAGTACTTTTCTTCTTATGATTAGTTTTAGGGAAAATACTACTTTATCCTTCACAGAAAAAAAATCATTTAATATATTTATTGATTGAATTATGATATACAGTCATAATTTTAAAAGTCTAATTCAGATGTTTCTTTTTTTTTTTTTTTGAGACAGAGTTTGCCCAGGCTGGAGTGCAATGGCACGATCTGGGTCACTGCAACCCCCACCTCCCGGGTTCAAGCCATTCTCTTGCCTCAGCCTCCCAAGTAGCTGGGATTACAGGTGCATGTGCCACCATGCACCATGCCTGGCTAATTTCTGTATTTTTAGTAAAGACAGTGTTTTACCATGTTGGCCAGGCTAGATATTCAGATGATTCTTATACTTAAATGGTCATTTTGTTTATGATTTCCAGTAATAACCAGCCCTAGGAACCTTAAAAAAACCTTCCTTAAAGGGTTTTTTTTCAGGCTGGGCGTGGCAGCTCATGCCTATAATCCCAGTGCTTTGGGAGGCTGAGGTGGGAGGATCACCTTAGGTCAGGAGTTTGAGACCAACCTGGCCAATATGGTGAAACCTCGTCTCTACTAAAAATAAAAAAAGTTAGCTGAGCGTGGTGATGCGCGTCTGTAGTCTCAGTTACTTGGGAGGCTGAGGCAGGAGAATTGCTTGAAACTGGGAGGCAGAGGCTGTAGTGAGCCGAGATTGTGCCACTGCACTCCAGCTTGGGCGACAGAGTCAGACTCTGTCTCAAAAAAAAAAAAAAAAAAAAAAGTTTTTTTTTCATTATAGGAGAGTAGATATTGTTTTCACCATATAAGAGGAATGACTTACAAATTATTTACTGTCAAAACTTTAACATAGCCTTTTCTTTTTTTTTTTCCACCCTGAGACAGAGTCTTGCTCTGTTGCCCAGGCTGGAGTGCTATGGCCTAATCTCGGCTCACTGCAACCTCTGCCTCCCCGGTTCAAGCAGTTCTCCTGCTTCAGCCTCCTGAGTAGCTGGGATTACAGGCACGCACCACCATGCCCAGCTAATTTTTGTATTTTTAGTAGAGATGAGGTTTTACCAGGTTGGCCAGGCTGGTCTTGAACTCCTGACCTCATGACTCCTGACCTCATGATCCGCCCACCTCGGCCTCCCAAAGTGCTGGGATTATAAGCATGAGCCACTGCACCCGGCCGCCATTTCTTTTTTAAAGTGAATAATGGGATTCCTTGTAAGGAGTGGCCTATCATGGGTGAAAAGATGCTTGTATACCCCATTTCAGGTTATACTGCACTGTTCTTTTGTTTGTTTGTTTTGTTTTGTTCAGACAGAGTTTCGCTCTTATTGCCTAGATTGGAGTGCAATGGTGCGATCTTGGCTCACTGCAATCTCTGCCTCCCAGGTTCAAGTGATTCTCCTGCCTCAATCTCCCAAGTAGCTGAGATGACAGGCATGCACCATCATGCCCGGCTAACTTTTTGTATTTTTAGTAGAGATGGGGTTTCTCCATGTTGATCAGGCTGGTCTCAAACTCCTGACCTCAGGTGATCTGCCTGCCTTGGCCTTCCAAGGTGCTGGGATTACAGGCATGAGCCACTGTACCTGGCTCATACTGCACTGTTATGTGAGCAGTACTATTCTTCTTGGAAGCCATTTGCTGTCTATACATCAGAAAGTTTCACTTCCTAAGAAACTTCATGAAATCTATAAGCAGCTTCTTTGAAGATGGCCTTTTGTAATCTGCATATGACCCCAAATTCTGAAACTGACTAGGACTGATTGCAACATCAGGAAGGAGGAACTTCCTGCCTCTGCAAGGTTTGGGCAATGTGGAGGTTGGGGCAGGTGCCACCACCCCGGGGCTTAGACTCAGTGAGTTTGCCTGGGACCCAGCTCTGTTAGCTTAACCAATATCTCAGAGTAAAGGCTATTAAGTAGGACAATCTGATCTGGTCTAAACTAATTTTGGCCTGGTGCAGTGGCTAACGCCTGTAATCCCATCATTTTGGGAGGTCAAGGCCAGAGGATTGCTTGAGCCCGGGAGTTTGAGACCAGCCTGGGCAACATGGCAAAACATTGTTATTACTAAAAAATAAAAAATTAGCGGGATGTGGTGGCACACACCTGTAGTCCCAGCTACTTAGGAGGCTGAGGTAGGAGGATCACGTCAGTGAACCAAGGTTTAGGTTTAGACCTGTGGACCAAGATGGCACCACTGCACCCCAGCCTGGGAGACAGAGGAAGACCCTGTCTCAAACAAACAAACAACACAAGAAAATCCCATTGTATTTGGAGTTGGCTGTGTTTCCCTCAGTAGGCAGGTTCATTATTGAGAGTTGGAGGCTTACCATCTAGCTGATATTTGTGGATGGTTAGACTGCTTTTCCCTGCCAGTCTCTTGGAAGCAGTCAAGGCAACCAGGCCTTTAGTGGAAAAAGGAGAAGAGACAGGAATACCAGAGGCAGTCCCTCAACCTTGGATTTCTCAGCCTCCATAACTGTAAGAAATAAATTCGTTTTATTTATAAAATACCTAGTTTCAGGAATTCTGATATAGGTAACAGAAAATGAACCAATATAGTACCTATGGTCCAAGATCTTTAAAGGGAGCTCCTAGGTCCAATATCTGGAAGAAATGTTACAACTAAATAACAGAAAGATTAAAACATGGGTAAAGGACTTAGACATTTCTCTAAAGATATACAAATAGTCAACAAGCACATGAAAAGATATTCAGCATCATTACTTATTAGGGAAATGCAAATCAAGACCACAATGAGGTACCACATCATGCCTACAAGGATAACTATATATATATATATTTTGAGACGGAGTCTTACTCTGTCACCCAGGCTGGAGTGCAGTGGCGTGATCTCAACTCACTTTAAAAAGAAGGAAATTTTGACACACTGATGAACCTTGAAAACATTATAGTAAGTTAAATAACTCAGTCACAAAAGGAAAAGCACTGTATGATTTGACTTATAGGAGGTACCTAGAATACTCACAATCGGGCAGACAGAAAGTAGAATGGTGGTTGTCAGGGATTTGGGGGACAGGGAGTGGAAAGTCTATAATGGACTTGGAGTTTCAGTTTGGGAAGGTGAAAAAGTTCTGGAGATGGACAGTGGTGTAGGTTGTCCCAAAATGAGAATGTACTTAAATGTTACAGAACCGTGTACACTTGGAAGTGGTTAAAATGGGCCAGGCATGGTGGCTCACGCCTGTAATCGCAGCACTTTGGGAGGCCCAGGTGGGTGGAACACTTTGGGAGGCCCAGATGGGTGGATCACCTGAGGTCAGGAGTTCGAGACCAGCCTGGCCAACATGGTAAAACTCCATCTCTACTAAAAATACAAAAATTAGCCAGGCATGGTGCTGCACACCTGTAATCCCAGCTACTCGGGAGGCTGAGGCATGAGAATCACTTGAGCCCGGGAGGCAGAGGTTGCAGTGAGCCAAGATTATGCCCCTGAACTCCAGCCTGGGCAATAGAGGGAGACTCTGTCTCAAAGAAAAAAAAAAAGGAAATGGTTAAAATGATAAATTTTTGTTATGTATATTTTACCACGATTTTTAAAAATAAATGAGGTATTGATACTTCATTGACAATGTAGATGAACCCAGAAAACATTATGACAAGTGAAAGAAGGCAGAAATTGAAGGTCATATGTTGTGGTATGATTCCAATTATATGGAACATCCAAGATAGGTAAATTCATAGAAACACAAAGCAGATTGGTGGGTACCAGGGGCTAGGGGGAGGAGGGAACAGCGAGTGACTGCTTGGTGGGTACAGGGGTTGGTCTCCTTTGGTGTGAAGAAAATATTTTAGAACTAGAGGTGATGTTTCTTACAACCTTGTGAATATACTAAGTGCCTCTGAAATGTGTGTTTTAAATTGGCTAATTTTATATTATGTGAATTTCACCTCAATTTTTTGCAACAGAGACTCCTTCAGGGTGAGCAAAGGCCTGGAAACAGTATGCAGATAAAGAAAAGGAGAGAAAGAGATAATCAGTGCATGCAGTTGTCAGCTGGCTGGGACCTGAGGAGAGTCACTTCTGGAGGCACCTGGTCTTTATCCCGGTCATCAGCTACAAGGCAGGCATTAATCCTGTGATCCTTATCTGAAGCTCAGGTTTGATTCGTTGTTTTCTTAAGTACCTAGTGTTATCCCCAAGCTTGTAATAATAGTTTCTTAATTGTTACAGCCAGTATCTCACCTTCAGAAGTAAGATGCTTAGGAAACCAAGACAAGGAACTGTGTGTTGCAAACACCATCACCCTGGAGAAGAGGTGGCAGGAGGTGACCTACAGAAAATGGAGCAATAGCCTAGAGCAAGAAACACAGAACAAAAGAGAAATGAGGGGTTAGGCAACCTCCTGGAAGCACCAACGGGACAAGCACATATTCAGGGGCCTCCTAACAGACTCAACTTCCAGCATCCTCAGATGCAGATAGACATGTGACATAGACATTCAAGACTGGAGAACTCAGGGACTTCTGATTTATATCAAGAAATGCAAAGGCCGGGCACGGTGGCTCACACCTGTAATCCCAGCACTTTGGGAGGTCGAGGCGGGCAGATCATGAGGTCAGGAGATTGAGACCATCCTGGCTAACACGGTGAAACCCCGTCTCTACTAAAAATACAAAACATTAGCCAGGCATGGTGGTGGGTGCCTGTAGTCCCAGCTACTTTGGGAGGTTGAGCCAGAAGAATGGCGTGAACCCAGGAGGTGGAGCTTGCAGTGAGCCAAGATCGCGCCACTGCACTCCAGCCTGGGTGACAGAGTGAGACTCTGTTTCAAAAAAAAAGAAAAAAGAAATGCATACACAGCAGACATGTGCCTGTGGAGTGGAATTCTGGAAAAGCTCACAGCCCAGAACATAATGCAGACTCCCCCAGCCACAGCACCTTCCAATCCTGAGAAGAATGCTGACTCTCCATCTGAGCACCCATTCTCCTGCAACATAAGGGAGAGGATTTCACCTGAGGTTCAGACCAGCATCTCTAAACCCAGCTCCCCACCTCAGCCTGTTGGTGGCACTTGTAGGAGAAGGGGAGATAGTATGAAAAGAGCCACAACTGGAGTCACCTGGACAGGGTGGAGCTTGATGGAAACTGACATTTGTGCCCGTTGGAGGCAAATGTAGAATTTGGTATCTTCCCTAGTGTCAGGCACATGAAACTCTTCAGTGCCCATGACTTTTGACAGTGACTTCAGAGCACATCTGGAAGACCCATGTGGCCCAGGCTTCACACAGGCAGGAGCTCAGCTTCACTCACAGCAGGATTCCTAGTGCCAAGAACACCACAGGTGCATAGCAGGTGATCAAAATAATTGTATGTGGCTGAATCAGTGAGGGGTGAGAGAGAGGACTTGATCCTAGCTGCAAACTAAGAGACCTCATTAAAACCTAACGTGGCTGGGCGCGGTGGCTCACGCCTGTAATCCCAGCACTTTGGGAGGCCGAGGCGGGTGGATCACCTGAGGTCAGGAGTTCGAGACAAGCCTGGCCAACATGGCGAAACCCTGTGTCTACTAAAAATACAAAAAATACAAAAAATTAGCTTGGCATGGTGGTGGGTGCCTGTAATCCCAGCTACTTGGGAGGCTGAGGCAGGAGAATCGCTTGAACCCAGGAGGCGGAGGTTGCAGTGAGCTGAGATTGCACCACTACACTCCAGCCTGGCGATAGGAGAGAAACTCCAACTCAAAGCAAAAAACAAACAAACAAAAAACACCTAACATGTGAGGTCCGGCACGGTGGCTCAGACCTGTAAGCCCAGGATTTTGGGAGGCTGAGGCTGGAAGATTGCTTGAGCCTAGGAATTCAAGACCAACTTGGGCAACATAGTGAGACCCTGTTTCTGGGAAAAAAAAAATTACCTGGGCATGGTTACAGTCCTAGCTACTTGGGAGGCCGAGGCAGGAGGATTCCTAGAGCCCAGGAGTTTGAGGTTATGATTGAGCCACTGCACTCCAGCCTGGGCAATGGAGCGACACCCTGTCCCTCTACAAAAACTATATATATATATAGTGTATGTGTGTGTATGTAAGTGTGTGATACCAGAAAAAAAAAAAAAAAAAAAAAAAAACACCTATTCATTGTGGGGGAAAAAAGAGCCTGACTTTGGAGGTGTATAAGCATGGAGTCCGGTTCAAATCAGGCTCTGATCTTTCTGGCTCTGTGATATGGGGCAGGGCATATTACCAAGCTCAGCCTCAGCGTCTCTACCTGTGAAATGGGCTTGATTCGGTACCTACCACACAGGGCTATTGTAGAACTATATGAATTAATGTTTGTGAAATATTTAGCATGGTACCCAACACATGGTACTCAGGAAGAAACAACTCTTGCTATTAAGTGCTTTGCACTTTGGTTTCCACAGAGCTAACAATTTTTACTGTCTAGCTTTGTGTCTTTGAAAGATTTTTGAGCTCTGAGAATAACCTCTTAAGACCCCAACACTTCTGGAAGAGGTCACACTTTGAGCTTCAGTAGCTGGCATATTTGTCAATTAGTTAACAGTGTGCTGCAAGCAAGTCCCTGTAGAGACTGTTCACGGGCATGAGCCACAGGGAATACAGTGCGAGGTCTGTGGAGGTGGCAGCTGAGGATGTCAACAGGGAAAGCAAAGAGTACCAAAGACAAAAGTTGCCCAGGACAGTTCTGTGTTAGCTACCTGGTGGCAGTCTGGACACCCAAAGATAGAGCTGAAGACACCTCTAATGCAAGAGGCGGATGCCCCGGAGACGTGGCTGATTCCTTGGCTGATTCCTCAGCCCCGCCATCGTGCAGCTTTGTGACTTCCTGGAGTGCCTACATGCAAGCAGAAAAGTCCCAGGATAAAGAAATGTGGATATTCCACATATTTTAAAAAGAACTGGAGGGATGAAGAGGACGAGCTGTCCCAGCAGGCCCGGGACTGCCCTGGTTTTAACACTGAATGTTCCACATCCTGATAACCCTTAGTCCCAGGCAAATCAGGCCAGTTGGTCATGTAATTGGAGGTTATCAAAGGAGGTTGGTTTTAGCATCCTCTTCCCTTTCCTGTTACATTGAGACCATAAGGTGCAATTGAATAAACTTGATTCGATTTCTTCAAAAAAGCCAGAAATTGATCTAATAGGTTTTGCTCGTATTTGGTAATTGAATTGGACTGTATACAGTCTGCATGTTTACCTTATTTTCTATTATATAATGGTACCAAATATCACAATGATTTTTAAAAATTAATGTCTTTAGTAGTGGATTACTAGGTGTTGAAATGCTTTATAATATACTTATGAAAACATTTGTACAAATAATTTTATCCTCCACATGACATTTAGAAAAGTTTAGTCTGGCTGGGCGCGGAGGCTCACTCCTCTAATCCCAGCACTTTGGGAGGCCAAGGTGGGTGGATCACCTTAGGTTAGGAGTTCCAGACCAGCCTGGCCAACATGGTGAAACCCCGTTTCTACTAAAAATACAAAAATTAGCCCGGTGTGGTGGCGTGCACATGATTTTTTTTTTTTTTGGTGGGGGCCAGTGTCTCCCCGTCGTTCCTTTTTTTTTTTTTTTTTTTTTTGAGATGGAGTCTTGCTCTGTCGCCCAGGCTGGAGTGCAGTGGTGCGATCTCGGCTCACTGCAAGCTCTGCCTCCCGGGTTCACGCCATTCTCCTGCCTCAGCCTCCCCAATAGCTGGGACTACAGGCGCCCGCCACCACGCCCAGCTAATTTTTTGTATTTTTAGTAGAGACGGGGTTTCACCGTGTCAGCCAGGATGGTCTCGATCTCCTGACCTCGTGATCCGCCCGTCTCGGCCTTCCAAAGTGCGAGGATTACAGGCGTGAGCCACCGCGCACGGCCTGCTGTTATATTTCTTATACTCCAGTGTCAGTGAAACTATATCATCCTTTGTAAAATCAATAAAATCCCTGTCAATTTATCTGGCCATTTGATACTTTATCATCTATAATTTTTCAAGACATCTATTTGGTTGAAGTGCCTTAATCAATTGATGGACTGTACCTCAGTCTGGTGTGGCAATTTATATTGTATTTTCATCTGAGTTTATCTTCTCTATTTCATGAGCTTCACTAGGGTCCGTGGTTCTCAAGTTGGATGACAAGAAACCCCAATCTTCCATACAGGGTACAATTTGGCCATTGGTTTTAACTCAGGTCATGGCATAGCAGTTGCATTTCTATGGAAACAAAGCTAACCTTGGAAATGGACTCTAATCAAAGACTCACTAACATCAAACAAGTCATAGCCACATTAAGTAATGACTTAAAGGCAAAAATCAATAGTAATTCACTTTGAGCATTTAAAGAGTTAGGCTCTCAGTCACTGTCTTTGAGATTTTGAAAGGATAGTAGAAAACAGCTCATTCAACTGCCTTATTTAATAGATGAGCTCACAGAAATGAAGTAACTCAGTCAAAGTGACATTGGTTTTCATGGCTAAGTGCAGGAACTGGAAAATAATGGAAGTATTGTTAGAAATTACAATAATATTGAAATTTGACTTCAAGCTAATGGGTCAAGTATGAAGATATTAGCTTCACAAACTCAATAGCAAACATGTCCTAAGAGAAAAGACAATTTTATTTAGCACTATCTTTTTTTTTTTGCAAAAGATTTATAATAAGATAAAGAAAATAAAGTTTGTCTGCTAAGAGAACAATGCATTACTTCCATAATTTCTTGAACAACTGTAATGAAGCCAGAGTATCCCAAGCTTCCCTAGCCTAAAACAGTCTACCACATGAACGTGAGGCTGTAGCCTCACACATCTGAGCACCTCCTCACTATCCACATCTGCTTATGCCGGGGTTTAGTCCCTACCCAAGTGTCACCCTAGTCTTGCCCATGAGGACATGCCCAGTGGACTCAAGTGCAAGTCCATCTGTATTTTTGGGCCTTTCTCTCATGATGGTGGCTTTCACTGTGATGCTCCCATGCCCTTCGAGCCCTGAGTGCAAGGCCAGGGTGCCCCACAGCCCCCTAGCTGCTGCTGAGTTCCCCACCCCACAGATGGGAGGTATGTTCCTCCCATTCTGGGTCTCAGTAGGTCACCTGGGCCCTGGTCCTCTGAAAGCCTATTGAATGCAAGTCAGCAACACAAGGCTGTTTTATTCATTACCCATACAATTCAAGAAATCCAATTTGCGGCCAGGCGCGGTGGCTCAAGCCTGTAATCCCAGCACTTTGGGAGGCTGAGACGGGCGGATCATGAGGTCAGGAGATCGAGACCATCCTGGCTAACATGGTGAAACCCCATCTCTACTAAAAATACAAAAAAAAAACTAGCCGGGCGAGGTGGCGGGCGCCTGTAGTCCCAGCTACTCGGGAGGCTGAGGCAGGAGAATGGCATAAACCTGGGAGGCGGAGCTTGCAGTGAGCTGAGATCCGGCCACTGCACTCCAGCCTGGGCGACAGAGTGAGACTCCATCTCAAAAAAAAAAAAAAAAGAAAAAAAGAAATCTAATTTGTGAGCCAGTATTGACTTGAGGCCAAAACCTCCAGGGTCATTCTGCCCCGACTTGAATCCTGGCACCACTTATTGCTATGTGATCTCAGATGCCATAACCAATCTCTCTAATTCTGTTTCCCTGCATTTAAAATGCAGACAATGCCCATGGTTTGCCCTAATGACTCAATGACTATGTATTAAAGGGCTTACTATTGGCCTGTCATGTCTCAATAAATGTGCTACCCTTCTTTCTTTGTGTTGACCCTGGATGTACAATTGCAAATAAAACAAATACTTGTCTTCAGGATGCTTGCAGTCTACTGGGCCAGTTGGATTTATTTCAGTTCAACTATTGGCTAACAGATGAACAATAAAAAGTATTGTCAAAAAGATGAACATCCAGAAAGAGTCTATTTGGTATACAGATAATTGTGATAAATACAACAAAAATATGTGCACAGGGTAAAAAGTAACAGGGAAAGTGACCAGGAGACTTTATAATTACAGTAATGTGATCCAGGCTACATTGACTGGCACTTCCCAAACACTCTCCACAGGGGAACCAGGATGGGATCAATCCTAAGACCTTCTCACTCATTCAACTAAGGCAGTGAGGAATGGGAACAGACAGAAAGGGGTGGTTTAAGCCAGCACTCAAAGTGTTAAAATCAAACCAGTGGAAAAGGATCAGCTGACCAGGCTGAAGGGAAAGGCAAACTAACCAAAGGAGGTGACACAATGCTCAGCTAGTCAACAGCAAGAAGACGAGGGTCTTGGCTGTGGCTTCCACTGGAGTTCGGAGGTACGGAATTTTCCTCCTACACAGTGGCCTTCAGTGTTGTGCTTGTTGATCCTTAAAAGAATGTTGGTCAGGTGCAGTGGCTTGTGCCTTTAACCCCAGCACTTGGGGAGGCCAAGGCAGGAGAATCTTTGAGGCCAGGAGTTTGAGACCAGACCGAGCAACAAAGTGAAACCAACCTTGGCTCTACAACAGCAACAACAACAAACTAGCTGGGCATGGTGGTGCATGCCAGTAGTCTCAGCTACTCTGGAGGCTGAGGTGGGAAGATTGCTTGAGCACAGGAATTTGAGGCTGCAGTGAGCTATGATCATGTCACTGTACTCCAGCCTAGGTGATAGTGTGAGACCCTGTCTCCTAAGGAAAAAAAAAAATGTTAACAAACTGTTTAACACCCCCTGTACACTTTTAAGTTGACATTTAAGTTTACCATTAGTTTGTAGATAAAGAATGTATTTTCCAGGATATTGTAGACTGGCTTTCAGTATATTTTTGTCAGACTTTTGAGGCCAATTTGGCTCTTTTGCTTAATGGAAAATGGGAGTGTTTAGGTCTCAGGGTGTGCTCATGAGCAGGCTGGGATGGGTGGGAGGCTTTGGTGAGGTGGCAGAAGGGTGATTGGACTGGGAGGAAAACAGGAACTTGGAGAACAGAGACACTTCAGGGAGCAGGTTAGCTGTAAGAAAAAGTACACACCTAGGACGAGGGCCTGGAAATTGGTGATCTAAAAGCTATCCATGGCCACGTAACCCCTGAAAAGTCTTTCCATATTACAAGGGGTGTACATACCCTAGTTTGAACACCAATGCTTACGTTCTCTCAAGTTCACAGTGTGTGCCAGGATTGAGTGAATTAAAAAGTATAGCATCAGGGTAGACAATGATAGTAGTGCTAGGCAAAATTACTCAAAACTTGGAAACAAAGTAAAGAGATTCCACTTCCATCAATGTCATGCTATAAGACGACTGTCTGACAAACCCACCCAAGGGTCTTCTGACTCAAAGGGTTTTGACTATTTATTTTTGATATTATGACTGATTAGGCTCAGATATTTTACAACCCTGTAAAGTTAGAAATTGTCTCCTAAGAAACTGATGAGTTGGTTTTCTTTTCCATGGTGGAAAAATGAGAACCCCAACTGCTACAGTTTGATTGCCCAATAGGACATTAACCGGGGCTACATCTAATGTACCGACATTAATTCATCCTTCCATTTTGTTCACGCTGACTATAATAATCCTGGTTTTTCAAATTCTCTTTTGAACCCACTTTATGGGTTCCCTTATTACTGAGATAAATAAAATGTGGGCATGTGCTCACTATCTCTTGGGTAAGATTTTTTGTTTGTTTGTTTATTTGTTTTTGTTTTTTGAGACGGAGTCTCACTGTGTTGCCAGGCTGGAGTGCAGTGGCGCAATCTTGGCTCATGCAACCTCTGTCTCCCAGTTTCAAGCGATTCTCCTGCCTCAGCCTCCCGAGTAGCTGGGATTACAGGCACCCACCACCACACCTGGCTAATTTTTGTATTTTAGTAGAGATGAGATTTCTCCATGTTGGCCAGGCTGGTCTCAAACCCCTGACCTCAAGTGATCTGCCTGCCTTGGCCTCCCAAAGTGCTGGGATTACAGGCGTGAGCCACCGTGCCCAACAAGATTATGTATTTTTTTTTTTTTTTAACATTCAGAGAACTATATGTTGACAGAAATCTAAACAAAGTGTACAGAAGGTGCAAGGAAATGTTTTGCAATATGGAAAGGGAAACTTGGAGAAGACCTGGTGGAGATCATACCTGAGCTGAGTCTTAACAGGAATTAGAATTCCTATAAACAGGAATTAGACAAATGGCTGGAGGAGAAGGAGAAAGAGGCTATTTCAGACTGAGGGAGCCTCACAGGTGATGGGAGCCCAATGACATGGGTGTAGAAAAATGCCAGGAGATGAGGCTGACAGGTGGGCAGAGGGCAGAGCCTGAGGCATTCATGTCATGCTAACGTGCCAGAGGCTTTTCCTTCATGAAAATGGGATATCTTGAAGAATTTTTAGCAAGAAAGTGACGTAGTCAGATAGATTTGTATTTCAGAAAGACCATTTTTTTTCAAACTTTTAGGTTTAGGGGTACGTGTGCAGGTTTGTTATATAGGTAACCTAGTGTCATGGGGGTTTATTGTACAGATTGTTTTGTCACCCAGGTACTAAGCCTAATACCCAATAGTTATTTTTTTTCAAATCTTCTCCCTCCTCCCACCCTCCACCCTCAAGTAGTCCCCACTGTCTCTTGTTCCCCTATTTGTGTCATTGAGTTCTTATCAATTAGCTCCCACCTATATGTGAGAACATGTGGTATTTGGTTTTCTGTTTGTGTACTAGTTTGCTAAGGATAATAGCCTTCAGCTCCATGAGTGGTCAAGCAAAAGATATGATCTCATTATTTCCTATGGCTGCATACTATTCCATGGCATGTATGTACCACATTTTCTTTATCCAATCTGTCATTGATGGCCGTTTAGGTTGATTCCATGTCTTTGCTATTGTGAATAGTGCCACCATAAACATACATGTGCATGTGTCTTTATGATAGAATGATTTATATTCCTCTGGGTAATATACCCAGTGATGGGACTGCTACGTTGAATGATAGTTCTGCTTTTAGCTCTTCAAGGAATTGTCACAGTGCTTTCCACAATGGTTTGAACTAATTTACACTCCCACCAACAGTGTAAAAGCATTCCCTTCTCTCTGCAACCTTGTCAGAATCTGTTAGTTTTTGACTTTTTAATAATGGCTATCCTGACTGGTGTGAGATGGTATCTCATTGTGGTTTTGATTTGCATTTCTCTAATGATAAGTGATATTGAGCTTTTTTTCATATGTTCATTGGCCGCATGTATGTTTTCTTTTGAAAATTGTCTGCTCATGTCCTTTGCCTACTTTTTAATGGGGTTGGTTTTTTTTCTTGTTGATTTGTTTGAGTTCCTTATATTAATAGAGGCTGGATATTAGACTTTTGTCAGATGCATAGTTTGCAAAAATTTTCTCCTATTCTGTAGGCTGTTTACTCTATTGATAGTTTCTTAACTATGTAGAAGCTCTTACATTTAATTAGATCCCATTTGTCAATTTTTGCTTTTGTCACAATTGCTTTTGGTGAGAAAGACTAAGTCTGTGTGAAGAGTACATGCATAAGTGGAAGTGAACCCAAAGATATACAGCAAACTACTGTGAAATTGGAAGGGTATGAACTAAGGCAGTAAGCAGGCATAGAACAATCTGACATATAAAATAAAGAGGGCGTAACAGTTGCTTTGATGTATGAGTGGTGAAAGAGATAGGAGGTGAGAAAGGGCATAAGCAAGATTTGATCATTGACTATGCGAGGGTGACAAGGAAAAAGAGGAGTTGACCTACATCAGCAATTCCTGCTTCTGGCATGGAGACGGTTGTGAAGACTACAGGGACAGCAGGCAGCATGCTGCATACATTTCCAGCATGTGAAACAGAAGTAGGGCAAGGAAAAATGTCCTTACATTCCTACTTTTTACATGATTCACACACATTGTAGAATAAACCCTTTGCCTGGGTCACTCAAAATTCCACCTTATTATTATTACACTTTAAGTTCTAGGGTACAAGTGCACAATGTGCAGGTTTGTTACATAGGTATACATGTGCCATGTTGGTTTGCTGCATCCATTAACTCATCATTTACATTAGGTATTTCTCCTAATGCTATCCCTCCCCCTGCCCCCACTCCACAAGAGGCCCCCGTGTGTGATGTTTCCTGCCCTGTGTCAAGGTTTTCTGTCCTCGTGATAGTTTGCTCAGAATGATGGTTTCCAGCTTCATCCATGTCCCTACAAAGGACATGAACTCATCCTTTTTTATGGCTGCATAGTATTCCATGGTGTATAGGTGCCACATTTTCTTAATCCAGTCTATCATTGATGGACATTTGGGTTGGTTCCACGTTTTTGCTATTGTGAATAGTGCCACAATAAACATACATGTGCAGGTGTCTTTATAGCAGCATGATTTATAATCCCGCGGGTATATACCCAGTAATGGGGTCACTGGGTCAAATGATATTTCTAGTTCTAGATCCTTGAGGAATCACCACACTGTCTTCTACAATGGTTGAACGAGTTTACACTCCCACCAACAGTGTAAAAGCATTGCTATTTCTCCACATCCTCTCCAGCATCTGTTGTTTCCTGACTTTTTAATGATCACCATTCTAACTAAAATCCCACCCTTTTTATAAAACGTTTGCCTGGTCCATCTGACTCTGAATCATCTTGGTATGTATAATTGCCAAATATACTTTTTTTTCAGATGGCAATTCACATCTGCCTTTTAGGCTAGTGCTGAAAGGAAGGCAAATAATTGAGGAGGTTCAGTAAGGATAGTTCTCCATGGAAAAAACAAAAAAAAAGCACCAACCAAACTGAATACTCTCTTATAGGACTGACTATGCATTGCAAATACTGAAAACAAGTTTTGATTAGAATTTTATCTTAAACTAAAATCTGTTGCCAGGCGCAGTGGCTTACCCTTGTAATCCCAGCACTTTGGGAGACCAAGGCGGGCAGATCACCTGAGATCAGGAGTTTGAGACCAGCCTGGCCAACATGGTGAAGCCCCATCTCTACTAAAAATACAAAAGTTATCTGGGCGTCATGGTGATCCCAGCTACTCAGGAGGCTGAGGCCAGAGAATTGTTTGAACTCAGGAGGTGGACGTTGCAGTGAACTGATATTGGGCCACTATACTCTAGCCTAGGTGACAGAGCGAGACACCGTCTGAAAAAACAAAAAAATTATCTGGGTCTGGTAGTATGCGCCTGTGGTCCCAAGCTATTGGGAGGCTGAGACAGGAGAATCGCTTGGGCCTGGGAGGCAGAGGTTGCAGTGAGCCAAAATCGCACCACTGCACTCCAGTCTGGGCGACAGAGCAAGAGTCCATCTCAAAAAAAAAAAAAAAAAAAAAAAAAAAAAAAAAAATTATCTGGGTGTGGTAGTATGCACCTGTAATCCCAGCTACTTGGGAAGCTGAGATAGGAGAATTGCTTGAGCCTGAGAGGCGGAGGTTGCAGTGAGCCCAAATTGCACCACTGCACCCCACACTCCAGCCTGGGTGAGAGAGCAATTTTCCAACTCAAAATAAAAAAAAAAATCTGTGAAAATAAGTTTATCTTAACACATTAGGTTATAATTGCAATTACAAAGTAGTGCTTGGAACAAACAAAATTAAGTGAAGTGTGTTTTAAACATTTAGACAATTATCATAAGACAGTCTGATATCCTTTCACACAGGGAACAGCAGACAGGTGGAGAAAGAGCAACAAAGATACCACGTGGAGGTATTGCTTTATACACCTTGGCTGGGATCTGGGCCATGCAGGTGCCAGCTCTGGATTTCCTTCCCAGCAGACAACTGCCAGTACAAGGAGACTCACATACGTTATTGAACAACTCAATTGCATCATACTTTTAAAAAGATTCAAATTATATATAAAAGTGATGAATTCAATACTATTTACCCCTTTCTGTTGATTACAAAGTGACCACACAAGGGAATATTTAGGGTTGTGTGGTGGTAAATGCCTAACTCTACCTATTTCTCTTGAACTCCTGGTCTCAAGTGATCCTCCCACCTCAACCTCCCAAAGGCCTTACAGGCCTGAGCCACTGCACCTGGCCCATCCATTTGTCAAAATCCACATTAACTATACACTGCAGAGAGTTAACTTTATGCAAAGTAAAGTGGGATCTTAGGATAGAATGGCCAGTAGGACAAATGAATTTAATTATATTACAAAGGTATTTTATAACCTCACCAAAGTGAATGGGAAAAAAATAAATTGATTTGAGTAAATAAATAAATCAAATTTTGATTGATTAGTCAATCAAAAAAGAATTGATTTGTGTAAATAAAATAGAAATTGAATTGATTTGGAAAAGTGTTTTGACTGGCTATCAGGCTAAAGACAAAAAAAACTGTACATAAACACTATAGTTGGAAAACTTGCTTCCACAGAGTTAGAAATTCTGAAACTACATGTATTGTTAACACACACACACACTCACATAAGTAGAGAGAGAGAGAGAGAGCGCACAGCCCCCAGATCCATATCATTGCTGGGAGAATTAAGTGCTGCCCATAGACTCAGAAAGGATAACTGGAAGCTTGTGCGTGGTCTCTCGTGGACTCTGCTGCCTCTTACCTTTGCTGATTTTCATCTGCATCCTTTCACTATAATAAACTGTAACTATGAGTAAAATGGCTTTTTGGGGTTCTTCTAGTGAATCATTAAACCAGAGAATAGTCTTGGGGATTAAAGACTCTCAGTTATTAGATACCCTATTTTAGCATTAAGTTTAACCCAATCTTAGAATCCAGCTTCAAGACCAGATAATTAATTTATTTAAAGCTAAAAATCTCAACAAAAGTATTAAATAGAAATCAGCAAGGCTAGGCACAATGGCTCACACCTATAATCCCAGTACTTTGGGAGGCTGAGGTAGGAAGATTGCTTGAGCCCAGGAGTTGGAGACCAGCCTGGGCAACATAGTGAGACACTGTCTCTACCAAAAATGAAAAAGGTCCAGGCATGGTTTTATGCACCTGTGGTCCCAGCTACCCAGGGGGCTGAGGTGGGAGGATCACTTGAGCCCAGGAGGTCAAGGCTGCAGTGAGCTGTGATCGCACCACTGAACTCCAGCCTAGGCAACAGAGCAAGATTCTGTATCAAAAAAAAAAAAAAAAAAGCAAATTGTTTGAATTTCTCCTCTTAGGAAAAAGAACTGTATTAGCATATATTACTCTGACATAGTTGATATGGCAATATCAACCATCAAAGATATAATGGTATACTTATCTGGTATAATTTATAAATTTGCCTCAGTAGAATCACAGCCTATTCTATAGTTAAATATATACACTGCTAGTATTATAGCAAACTTCAGTGGCTTTTGTGATAAAGAAAATAAACTTCAAAAACTTCATTATTCCCTCTAGAATAACTTTATTGTGAGTCTATTTAAGAAGACAGTCCAGGCTGGGCACAGTGGCTCACGCCCCTAATCCCAGCACTTTGGAATGTTGAGACAGGCAGATCACTTGAGGTCAGGAGTTGGAGGCCAGTTCAGCCAACATGGTGAAACCCTGTCTCTACTAAAAATACAAAAGTTGGCTGGGTGTGGTTGCAGGTGCCTGTAGTCCCAGCTACTCGGGAGGCTGAGGCACCACAATCATTTGAACCCAGGAGGCGGAGGTTGCAGTGAGCTGAGATCATGCCCTGTACTCCGAACTGGGCAACAGAGCAAGACTGTCTCAAAACAAAACAAAAAAAGTCTACAAAATTTTCTGTTTCATGGATACAGGAATCAGAAAATGATACCCAAGCTCATAAGTGGCATAAATGTAATACTCAAACAGCATGATATAATGCATATATTCCCTTTGTGTTTTGAAAACTATTACTTAAAACAATCATTCAGAAAAGTAGACAAATCTGGGTGTAGTGGCTCACGCCTGTAATCCCAGCACTTTGGGAGGCTGAGGAGGGTGGATCACCTGAGATCAGGAATTCAAGAACAGCCTGGCCAACATGGTGAACTTGTCTCTACTAAAAATATAAAAGTTAGTCATGTCGTGGCATGCACCTGTAATCCCAGCTACTTGAAAGGCTGAGGCAGGAGAATTGCTTGAGCCCAGGAGGCAGAGGTTGCAGTGAGCTGAGATTGAGCCACTGATCTAGGCTGGGCGACAAGAGCGAAATTTTGTCTCGGGAAAAAAAAAAAAAAAAAGGCCAGGCCAGCATGGTGAGTCCGAGGGGGGCGGATGACTTGAGGTCAGAAATTCAAGACCAGCCCAGTCAACATGGTTAAACCCTGTCTCTACTAAAAATACAAAAATTAGCCGGGTGTGGTGACGTGCACGTGTAATCCCAGCTACTCCACAGGCTCAGGCAGGAGAGTCGCTTGAATGCGGGAGACAGACGTTGCAGTGAGCCTAGATCACGCCACTGATCTAGGCTGGGTAACTGTAGCCTGGGTAACAGAGCGAGACTCTGTCTCAAATAAAAAGTAACAGTCAAAGACTTCTGCAAAGTGTGTGTGTGTGTTTGGGGGTGGTGGGTGGGAAGAGAAAGAGAGGCTTTTTTTTTTTTTTTTTTTTGAGACGGAGTCTCGCTCTGTCACCCAGGCTGGAGTGCAGTGGCACATCTTGGCTCACTGCAACCTCCGCCTCCTGGGTTCAAGCGATTCTCTTGCCTCAACCTCCCAAGTAGCTGGGATTACAGGCGCCCACCACCACGCCTGGCTAATTTTTGTATTTTTAGTAGAGATGTGGTTTCACCATGTTGGCCAGGCTGGTCTGGAACTCTTGACCTCAGGCAATCCGCCCATCTCTGCCTGCCAAAGTGCTGGGATTACAGGCGTGAGCCACCCCACCCGGCCTGAAAAAATTCTTAAATGAAATAACTTTAATTCAATTAAAATTATTAATCCTGTTAATAGAAATAATTTTATTCTTTTTTCTATTGATGTTTGTAAAAAGATCAAAATATATTATTGTTTTGTAGTCTTTTTCTTTTTCTTTTTTTGAGACAGAGCCTCACTCTGTCACCCAGGCTGGAGTGCAGTGACGCCATCTCGGCTCACTGCAACCTCCGGCTCCCAGGTTCAAACTATTCTCCTGCCTCAGCCTCCAGAGTAGCTGGGATTACAGGCGTGGCCCACGTGGCCAGGCTGGTCTCTTAACTCCTGACCTCAGGTGATCCAGCCCCCTCGGCCTCCCAAAGTGCTGGGATTACAGGCGTGAGCCACTGCACCAGGCCTCTAGGCTTTTTTATACTTCAGTATTCGGTAAATATCTTTCAAATTAAATAAACATAAAAAGCCAGGCTTTTCCAACTGTTTCCTACACATTCTGCAAGATATTAATCATGTTTCAAGAAAAAGTGTTGTGTTCAAGTACGTTTGGGAAACATTGTTATTATATTATTTTCTTCTTGGAGAATCATAGAAAAACTTGAGAGGTTGGTGGGTTGGCGCAAACCAAGACCAAAAACTGAACTGCAATCACTACCAAACCCCCCCGAGTTTGCTCCTCCCTACTTGCTAGGCTCAGTCCACACTCTCCGGAAAAAGAAATCAGACGTAGGGGGTTCTCGAGATGACGTATTTCCCGCGCGCCGCGAAGTCCTGACGTTAAGGCGCCAGTCGCGAGGTGAAGGCGGGGTCTGAAGTGGGCGTGGCGTCGCTGGAGGCTAGTCAGACGCGGGACCCGTTCTCGAGGCGGGAGCTGAGGTGCGGGGCGGGGCCTCCTGCCTTGCGCCGGCCTGTGGGGAGGCGGGGCGGGGCACAGTCTCTTGACCGTCCAGCCCGCCCCTGACGCCGCCGGCAACTGCGGGAGTCGGGGTCGGAGCGGTTTGTTAAGCGGTTGGTTCTTACAGCTGCGGTCCTTTGCTAACCTGACCGGCAGCTTCAGCCTCCGCCGCCTCCTCAGCCCTCGGCGCCGCCGCTGGCGCCGCCGCCCGACCCGCAGGCCGCCGCGGGCCGCAGAGCCCATGAGGGCGCGGGCACCGCCGCCGCTTCCGCGGCGTCGCCGTCGTCCCGGAGCGCCTCGAGCTGGCGCGGGCATGGCCGCGGCATGAGCGTGGAGCCGCCGCCGGAGCCAGAGGAGAAGGCGGCGTCGGAGCCTGAGGCGGGAGCCATGCCGGAGAAGCGCGCGGGCGCGCAGGCCGCGGGGAGCAGCTGGGTGAGCGCGGGCGCGGGGCCCGGCGGCCTGAATCCCGGGAAGGCTGGGTGGGGTCGCACGCGGGGCCCGCGAGTCCGTCGCTCCGGGCGGGGGCTTCGGCTCTCGGAAAGCCGGTCTTTTTCCATGGGGTGGGGGGAGGCGAATTCATCCCGAATACAAGTTTTTCCATCCCGAATACAAGTTTTTCCTAGTGACTGCAGACAGAACTTTACAGGATTTGGTGGTTGTTTCAAAAGGCGCTAGACATGGGACAGTGAATATAAGTAGTCATTCGGTTATTTCAGAGTTCTCCATCCCTGTAACAGTGGATAACAGTTTTCCTGGCGCATTTCTGCCCAAGTCTACATGGAAAACGGGTAGGGAGCATTTGAATCAGACCGTCGACCGGGAAGTTGGCGGCAGATGCTGGGCAGCGCCTCGCTGCTCCTTCCGTGTCCTCCCGGCGTCGGAGGGGCGGTCGCAGCGATGGGGAGCAGAGTTTCAGGGGCGTTGCTGGGGACCAGCTGAGGAGCAAGTTAGGCCGGCCTCTTTCTCCAGTTTTACTTTTACTTGAGGTCGAGATGGCTTCTGACAATAATACAGAAGCAATTGAGCCCTGACTTAATTGGCCTGGTTTCGGCAGAACAGGCCTTGTCTGTGTCAGTGGTTTCATATGGTGGAATGTCCGAGAGGCTTTGTCGTTTCTTTAAGGCCTGAGTTTAAAAAGGATTTTTTGTTTTTTGGTCTTAGTACCTGAAATATAGAGAATGTTATAGTGAATAGAAACTCTGACACAATGGGAAAGTTTTCCCAAAGAAAAGTAGAAATTTAAATATATGCTTTTTGGTTTTAGATTTTTAGCGTACATACCTGATTTTGTTTTTAGTTGAAGAATGCTAAGTGTTTACATGAACGTATTTGGGGGATGTAAATCCCTATTAGTAGTTTGGGAGGGCAGGTGAAGCAGGAGGAGCAGTAGGTAGAACGGAGCCGGCAGAGCTGGTTTTTCGTCCTGATTTTGCCTGAACAGTGCGCACTCTGGACAGGGTATTGAAACAGCCTTGCTCCTCAGTGCCTAATCTGTAAGATGAGTACTTAGTTGAAGTCCCCTCCCAGCCTAAGTGACTCCCTATTTGTGAAAAGCATTTCAAAGTTACGATCTGTAATATGAGAAGCTTATCTTGTCGGGGGAGAGGAATTCTGTAGAATCGCTTTCTCTCATTTTGATTCGTGTTAGGTAGACTTGTCCTCTTCCGGCTTGCTACACAAAACTAAAGCACCAGTTCCTCCTTCTGTCTGCCATGAATTGATGGACAGTAATAACTAACCGGTGGCCCCGCTAGTAACCTGCGAGGTAGCTTCCTTCACCCCTTCCCATGCTTACAACAACCAGAAATTCCAGTTTATTAGATACAGATTTTAGGTTTTTATCCTCTCCTATGCATTCTTGTGCTCATTTCCTCAGCATTTTTGACCCAGACTTGGACTATCTCTTTCAAGACCCTTGCTCACCCCAGCGTCAGTCCACCTTGCACATGGCTGAGTAGTGTGTTCTAGCATGTGAAGATGATCATTACTGCTGTCCTTAATTTTTTTCATTGGCTCCTTATGACTTACAGAATAAAAAATAGATTGGCAGGTTGAAGCATTATTAGCGTAGTGATTAGACGAGCATGCTTGGAATCCCAGTTTCCACAGTTTGGTAAGTTAACGTAACTTCTGATTAATAATGGCATTTACCTCATAGGGTTGTGAGGGTTGCCGCAACTTGGCATCTAGTAAGCCCTTAATACATATTAATGTTATTATTTTTTAATAATCTTCACATGTATGATTGAACGATCACAATCTATAGGTGATCTTCTGACTGTGATAAAAGGAGTAGTTGTCTCCCATTTCCTAATGTTGACAGGAACTAGACCCCAACCTAAAAATTAAAGTTGCTAAATTTATGTGCCTAAGAGCAGAAATTTGTGAGGGATATTTACTCAAAAAAAACTAGACTCAGTTTATTCCCCAATTCTTTCTCCGTTGAATCCTGATGGTAACCTGATTTTGGGCACGGGTAGGTTCCTGCCTGGTCTTTCCTCCTCTCTGAGAACGCATGGAGTTGATGTTAATAAACTGATGAATACTGAGTTTTCTTGGTGTTTGCTGTAGATAGAAGACTAGCGTGAGCAGGTAGCAGTGTTTTTCTGAGTGTGTGGACGTTGGGAGAACAGTGAATGCTTTTGATGATATGTGTTCGTGTCATATGCTAGTACCCCTGAATTATGCATTTTTCCTGTTTGCAGTTTCTAATGTCACCTCCGGGTGCTGTGTCCTATAGCCCCTGTATGAATTGATTTCATTTTAATGTGTTGGAATTTCCTTACAGCTTGGTTTCAGTGACACTCATGATTTCAGGTTCTTAGATGCTACTGGTAATCACAGGGAAGATTGTCCAGCTGATAACTTTTTTGTTTTTTGTTTTTTGAGATAGGGTCTTGCTCTGTCATCCAGGCTGGGATTCAGTGGCCAGTCATGGCTCACTGCAAAGTTGAATTCTTGGGCTCAAGCAGTCCTCTCACCTCAGCCTCCTGAGTAGCTGGGACAACAGATATGTGCCACCATGCCTGGCTTTTTTTTTTTTTTTTAATTTACTTTTGTAGAGATGGAGTCTTGCTCTGTTTCCCAGGCTGGTCTCAAACTCCTGGGCTCAAATGATCCTCCTGTCTCAGCCTCCCAGTGTTGGGCTTACAGGTTAGAACCACTGTGCCTGGCCCTTCAACTTTTTTCTACCTTGTTTGGCAAAAAGGTATATTGACCAGCAAAAGATACTGGCAAAGAGATGTCATAATCTGAAAAATAAAAGATAATCAAGTATTTGCTCCAAGAGATCATTTCCTTCTAGAAAAGGGAGGTATGCAGCTAGGCGCGGTGGCTCACACCTGTAATCCCAGCACTTTGGGAGGCTGATGTGGGCGGATCACGAGGTCAAGAGATCAAGACCATCGTGGCCAACATATTGAAATCCTGTCTCTATAAAAATACAAAAGTTAGCTGGGCACGGTGGCGTGTGCCTGTAGTCCCAGCTACTCAGGAGGCTGAGGCAGGAGAATTGCTTGAACCTGGGAGGCGGAGGCTGAGACTGGGGAATTTATCAAGAAAAGAGGTTCTTTAGTCTGTACAGGAAGTGTAGCACCAGCATCTACTTCTGGTGAGGGCCTCAGAAAGCTTGCAATCATGGCAGAAGGCGAAGGGGAAGCCGCTTATCATGTGTGGGGGAGGGAGCAAGAGAGAGGGGAGGAGGTGCCAGGCTCCTTTTAGCAATAAGATCTTGGCCGTGTTCGGTGGATCACTTAAGGTCAGCAGTTCGAGACCAGCGTGGCCAACATAGTGAAACCCTGTCTTTACTAAATATACAAAAATTAGCCGGATGTGATGGTGCATGCCTGTATTCCTAGCTTCCTGGGTGGCTGAGATGGGAGAATCGTTTGAAACTGGGAGGCGCCACTGCACTCCACCCTGGGTGACAGAGTGAGACTCTGTCTCAAAAACACAAAATAAACAAAACCAATCAGATCTTGTGGTAACTAATGGAGCTAGAACTTACTCATTACCGTGAGAAGGACACCACACAACTGAGCAGAGATCAGCCACCATGACCCAAACACCTGCCGCTAAGCCCCACCTCCAACATTGGGGGTCACATTTCAACATGAGATTTGGAGGAGACAGATATCCAAATGGTATCTGCCTTAAAAACAAGTTGGATAGTTTGGTTTTCTATTCTCTAGAAGAGTTTGTCTAAGATTGGTAATACAGTTCTAGAACTTTATAGTTCTTGGCCTTTTGGAGGTTAATTCTAGAACAGTGTAGGTTTTCTGTTTGATTTTTAGTTCTGTCAGTTTCAGTAAGTTGTGTTTTGTTGGGAATTTGCCCATTTTCTCTAAAATGTCAAATTAATTGGCATAAAGTTGTGAATAATGACCTCTTAGGCTCTTTTCACCTTCTGTAGGGATTCTTGGTGTACATTTTTTTTTTTTTTTTGAGACAGAGTTTTGCTTTTGTTGCCCAGGCTGGAGTGCAATGGTGTAATCTCGGCTCACTGCAGCCTCCGCCTCCCGGGTTCAAGTGATTCTCGTGCCTCAGCCTCCCAAGTAGCTGGGATTGCAGGCATGTACCACCATGCCTGGCTAATTTTGTATTTTTAGTAGAGACGGGGTTTCTCCATGTTGGTCAGGCTGGTTTTGAACTCCTGACCTCAGGTGATCCACCGTTCTTGGCCTCCCAAAGTGCTGGAATTACAGGCGTGAGCCACAGTGCCTGGCCCCCCGGCTTTTTTTTTTTTTTTCCTTTAAAGAAGTGGGGCCTCACTCTGTCATCCAGGCTGGAGTTCTGTGGCGCACAATCATAGCTTGCTGTAACCTTGAACTCCTGGGTTCAAATGATCCTCCTGCCTCGGCCTCCCTAGTAGCAAGGACTGTAGGCACGTGGCACTATGCCTGGCTAGTTTTTAAATTTTTTTGTAGAGATTGGGTCTCCTCACTATGTTGTCCAGGCTTGTCTTGAACTCCTGGCCTCACGTAATCCTCTAGCCTAAGCCTCTCGAAAGTGCTGGGATTATAGGCATGAGCCACCGTGCCTGGCTGGTACTCTGCATTGGTAACTTGTGCTTTTTCTTTCAAAAAATATTTAATTTTCTAGCATCTTCTGGATAAATATTCACAAATATTGCATGTGGTGATAATTTTGTATGTTATTTTGATTTTAAATAAACTAGAATATCCAGGAAAGTATTCAATGGTAATGGTAAAAGTGCATACAACCTCCTCTGCATAACAGGAATACATTAATTTTTTCTTACTGTTAGGTATCCTGTTGGCTGTATACATGTAAACATACTTTTACCCTATGGAAGCATTTTTGAAATTTCTCAGTTTCAGCTGGGTGAGGTGGCTCATGCCTGTAATCCCAGCACTCTGGGAGGCTGAGGCAGGTGGATCACGAGGTCAGGAGATTGAGACTGTCCTGGCTAACACGGTGAAACCCCATCTCTACTAAAAATGCAAAAAATTAGCTGGGCGTGGTGGCAGGCGCCTGTAGTCCCAGCTACTTGGGAGGCTGAGGCAGGAGAATGATGTGAACCCGGGAGGCGGAGCTTGCAGTGAGCCGAGATCGGGCCACTGCACTCCAGCCTGGGCGAGAGAGCGAGACTCCGTCTCAAAAAAAAAAAAAAAGAAATTTCTCGGTTTCTTACATGTGTTCTGTCTTCCCCTTTCCCTCTTCCCTTCCTCCAGTTCAGCATGTCGTAGAACTTTCACAAGTGGTTATGAAATCGTCAGATATGCTATGGAGAAAGAGATTATGGCATAGCAAGAGCAAGAGCATTGTTCTGTGAGAATCGGAGAGAAATCTATTCTTAATGTGTATTAATTTATTTTTTTACTTTTGAGACAAGAGTCTTGCTCTTTCATCCAGGCTGGAGTGCAGTGGTGTGATTATGGCTCAGTGTAGCTGGGAACTCCTGGGCTCGAGTCTTCCTGCCTCACCTTCCTGGTAGCTGCGACTACACGTACGTCCCACCATGACTGGCAAATTTTTAAATTTTTATTTGTAGAGATGTGATCTTGTTTTGTTGTCCAAGCTGGTCTTGAACTCCTGGCTTCAAATAATCCTCCTGCCTTGGCCTCCCAAAGCATTGGGATTGCAGGTGTGAGCCACTGTGCCCAGCCTTAGTCTGACTTTTTTATAGTTAGCTTTGTATTTGCTTGTCCTTTTTAAACAACCTTATTCAGTTTAATTGACATAAAATGAACTGTATGTGTTTGGAGTGCACAGTTTTGTGTTGCAACGTGTCTATACACCTGTGAAACCATTATCATAATCAAGATAGTAAACATTCATCACCCTCAAATGTTTGTTTTTACGTCCCTCTGCACCTCCATTTCCAGGCAATAATTTATCTATTCTGTCACTATATATTGTCTTGAATTTTCTTCCCTTTTTTGTTTTTTTTTTTGTTTTTTTTTGTTTTTTAGAGATGGAGTTTCATTCTTGTTGCCCAGGCTGGAGTGCAGTGGCGCGATAATGGTTCACCGCAACCTCTGCCTCCGGGGTTCAAGTGATTCTCCTGCCTCAGCCTCCCCAGTAGCGCAGATTACAGGCATGCACCACCATGCCTGGCTAATTTTATATTTTTAGTAGAGACGGGGTTTCTCCATGTTGGTCAGGCTGGTCTCAGACTCCTGACCTCAGGCGATCCGCCTGCCTCGGCCTTCCAAAGTGCTGGAATTACAGGCGTGAGCCACCACGCCTGGCTGGTTTGAATTTTCTAGCATTTTTTTTTTTTTTGTTATTTTATAAATACAGCGTATTCTCCTCTTTGGCTTTTAAAAAGTTCAGCCTAAATTATTTTGAGATTTATCAATGTTATGTAAATCCACAGTTCATTCTTTTTAATTACTGAGTAGTATTCCATTTTGTGGATGAACCACATTTGTACATTCCCTTGTTGATGGACTTTCGGCTTCTCACCAGTTTTTGGCTATTACAAATAAAGCTGCTGTGAACATCTGTGTGCCAATAATACACTTTTTTAAAAGTAAATAGGAGTGGAATGGCTGGGTCATATGGTAGATGTATTTAACTTTTTAAGAATCGGCTGGCCGGGCATGGTGGCTCACGCTTGTAATCCCAGCACTTTGGGAGTCCGAGGCAGGAGGATTGCCTGAGCCTGGGAGTTTGAGACCAGCCTGGGCAACATGGTGAGACTTCCGTCTTTAAAAAAATAATAAAATAAATTGCCAAACTAATTATTTTAAAAGTAATTGTACAGTATTACATTGCAGCTAGCACTGTATGATAATTCTAGTTCATCCATATCCTTACCAACACCTGGCCAATTTTAGCCCTTCCAATTGGTCTTTAGTGATGTCTCGTTGTTCTTTTAATTTGTGCTTCCCTATGGCTAGTGGTATTCAATACCTTTACATCATTTTTTTTTTTCGAGACGGAGTCTCACTGTCTCGCCCAGGCTGGAGTGCAGTGACTTGATCTTGGCTCAGTGCAAGCTCTGCCTCCCGGGTTCACGCCATTCTCCTGCCTCAGCCTCCTGAGTAGCTGGGACTACAGGTGCCTGCCAGCATACCTGGCTAATTTTTTGTATTTTTAGTAGAGACGGGGTTTCACTGTGTTAGCCAGGATAGTCTGAATCTCCTGACCTCGTGATCTGCGCATCTCGGCTTCGCAAACCAAAGTGCTGGGATTACAGGCATGAGCCACTGTGCCCGGCCAAGGTTTTTTTTTTTTTTTTTTTTTTTTTGCCTCTGGCAGAGTCTCACTTTGGTTGCCCAGGCTGGGGTGCAGTGGCATGATCTTGGCTCACTGCAGCCTTGACCTCCTGGGCGCAGGTAATTCTCCCACCTAAACCTCTTGAGTAACTGGGACTACAGGCATGTGCCACCATACCCAGCTAATTTTTTAGTTTTTTGTAGAGATGGGGTCTTGCTATGTTGCCCAGGCTGGTCTTGAACTCCTGGATTCAAGTAGTCCGCCTGCCTCAGCCTCCCAAAGTGCTGGGATTACAGGTGTGAGCCATGTGCCCATCTTCCCTAAGCTTATATGTCATCTGTATATCCCTTTTGGCAAAATGTCTTTTCTTGTCTTTTGCCTATTTTTTGTTGTTGTTGTTGTTGGTTGGTTGTCTTCTTATAATTGAGTTCTGAGAGTTCTTTATATATTTGGGATGCAAGTCCCTTGTCAAATGATTTGCAAATACATTCTAGTCTGTAGTTGATCTTTTCATTCTCTCAGCAGTGTCTTGAAGAACAGGAATTTTAAATTTTGATGAAATTTATCAATTTTTTCTTTTATAGATCAGGGTTTTGGTTTCATATTTAAGAAATTGTTGCCTAATCCCAAATCATAGGAATTTCCTTCTATTTTTTCTTTTTGTTAGATGGAGTCTCATGCTCTGTTGCCCAGGCTGGAGTGCAGTGGCACAATTTCGGCTCACTGCAGTCTGCATCTCGGGTTCCAGCGATTCTCCTGCCTCAGCCTCCCAAGTAGCTGGGACTATAGGCACAGGTGCGTGCCACCACGCCTGGCTAATTTTTTTTTTTGTATTATTATTATTATTTTTTTGAGACACAGTCTCACTCTGTCACCCAGGCTCAAGTGCAGTGGTGCAATCTCAGCTCACTGCAAGCTCCGCCTCCCGGGTTCATGCCACTCTCCTGCCTCAGCCTCCTGAGTAGCTGGAACTATAGGCATCTGCTACCACGCCCAGCTAATTTTTTGTATTTTTAGTAGAGACGGGGTTTCACCGTGTTAGCCAGGATGGTCTCCATCTCCTGACCTTGTGATCTACTCACCTCAGCCTCCCAAAGTGCTGGGATTTCAGGCGTGAGCTCAATCTACTGACCTTAATATCCACCCGCCTCGGCCTCCAAAAGTGCTGGGATTACAGGCGTGAATCATTGTGCTTGGCCTTCCTTCTATGTTTATGGAAGCTTTATAGTTTTAGATTTTACAATTGGGTTTATGTTTCATTTTGATTACATTTTTATATGGTGCAAGATAAAAATGGAAATTATTTATGACTAATCAGTTGTTCATTTGCTGAAAAGTACGTTTTTATTTATTGAATAGCTTTTGCATCTTTTTTTTTTTTTTTTTTTTGGGAATGGCGTCTTGTCTTGTTGCCCAGGCTAGAGTGCAGTGGCGCAATCTTGGCTCACTGTAACCTCCACTTCCCAGGTTCAAGTGATTCTCCTGACTCAGCCTCCTGAGTAGCTGGGATTACAAGCACATGCCACCATGCTTGGCTAATTTTTGTTTGTTTTTTTTTTTTGAGACGGAGTCTGGCTGTCACCCAGGCTGGAGTGCAGTGGTGCAATCTTGGCTCACTGCAAGCTCCGCCTCCCGGGTTCCCGCCATTCTCCTGCCTCAGCCTCCGAGTGAGTAGCTGGGACTACAGGCGCCCGCCACCACGCCTGGCTTATTTTTTGTATTTTTAGTAGAGATGGAGTTTCACTGTGTTAGCCAGGATGGTCTCGGTCTGACCTCGTGATCCGCCCATCTCAGCCTCCCAAAGTGCTGGGATTACAGGTGTGAGCCACTGCGCCTGGCCTAGTTTTTGTATTTTTAATAGAGACAGGGTTTTACCATGTTGGTCAGGCTAGTCTTGAACTCCTGACCTCGTGATCCGCCCATCTCAGCCTCCCAAAGTGTTGGGATTACAGGCGTGAGCCACCGCACCCGGCTTGCTTTTGCATCTTTGTCAAAAATCAATTGTCTGTGTATCAGTCAGTCTCTGAACTCTTTATTCTGTTCCTTTGATCTATTTGTTTTTACATCAATACCATGCAGTCTTGATTACTGGAGGTTCATAAGACTTGAAAATTAGGTTAGTCCCCTGATCTTGTTATTTTTTAAAGTCGTTTTAGTGATTCTGTGTCTTTGCATTTTAGAATTAGCCTGGCAATTTCCACAAGAAAACGTTTTGGGATTGTCATTGGTATTCTTTTGCCCTGAAGATCTGTTTGGGAAGAATTGATCAAGTCTTCTGATGCATGAATGTAGTATCTCCATTTATTTTAGATCTGTAATTTCTTTCAGCTGAGTTTTGTAGTTTTCAGTTGACATGTCTTTCCCCTCTTTTGTCAAATTATTCCGTTTCGTATTTCTTGACGTTATTGTAAATAGTATCATTACATAAATGTAAATTTTTTAAATTTAAATTCGCAATTGTTTTTTGCCATTATATAGAAATACAGTTGATGTAAAAAAATTGTGTAATTGTGGTAAAATACACATAGCAAAGAAGTTACCATCTTAAACATTCTTAAGTGTAGACTTCAGTAGTGTAAGTATATTCACATTGTTCTGCAGCCAATTTCCAGAACTTTTTCTTCTTTCAAAACAAATTCTATACCCATGAAACAACAACTTTCCATTTTTTGCCACCCTCCCATTCCCTGACAATCACCATTTCCTTTCTGTTTCTATGTGTTTGACTTGCTTTAGATACCTCATATATATGGAATCATACGGTATTCATCCATACCTTTTTATGATTGACTTATTTCACCTCGCATAATGTCCTCAAGGTTTGTCTGTGTGTGCCATGTGTCAGAATTTTCCTCTTTTTTTTTTTTTTGGAGACATGTTCTCTCTCTCTTGCTCAGGGCTGGAGTGCGGTGGCATGATCCTGGCTCGGGAGCCTCGACCTCCCCAGGCTCAGGCGATCCTCCCACCTCAGCCTCCCGAGTAGCTGAGAGTACAGGCGCGCACCAGCATGCTCAGCTAATTTTTGTATTTTTTGTAGAGTTGCAGTTTTGTCATGTTACCCAGGGTAGTCTAAAACTCCTGTGCTCAAGCGATCCACCCACCTGGGCCTCCCAAAGTGCAGGGATTACAGGCATGAGCCACCATGCCTGGCCTCTTTGCCCATTTTTAAATTGGGTTATTTAAGTAAAAATAAGTGTATCTATTTTTACTTTGTTGCCTGGGTTTTTGTTGTCATATCCAAGAAGTCATTGCCAAATTCATACCATGAAGTTTTTGCCCTATGTTTTCTTCTAAGTTTTATAGTTTTAAGTCTAATGATAGGTCTTTGGTTCATTTTAAAAGTTTGTGGTTTAAGAAAGCCCAACTTCTTTCTCTCTCTCTTCTTGTATTTTTAGTGTCGTATATAAGAATCTATTACCAAATCCAATATTTATCTGTTTTATGTTTTTAGCTCTTATGTGTAGGCCATTAATCCCTTTGAGTTGATTTTCATATATAATGTGAAGTAGGGGTCCAACTTTATTCTTTTACATGTGAAAAATTAGTTGCTCTAACAGCATTTGTTCAAGAGACCTTTCTTTTATGGCACCCTTAAAATCTGTTGGCATTCACGGCTTATTTCTGGAGTTTCCATTCTACTCCATTGGTGTATGTCTATCCTTATGCAAGTACCACGCTATTTTGATCTCTGAAGCTTTGTAGTTTTGAAATCAGGAAGTGTGCGTTTTCCAATTTTGTAATTTTTCAAGATTGTTTTGGCTGTTTGGTGTCCTTTGCAATTCCATATGAATTTGAGGTGACCCTTAATTCTTAATAATGACCTCCTTTTTATTCTTTACTTATTTTTTTGAGAGAAGGTCTTGCTGTGTAGGGATTGTATTGAATCTGTAAATCACATTGAATAGTATAGCTTAGTGATAGTAAGTCTTCCTTCCTGTGCACATAAATGTCTTTATTTAGGTGAAATTTGTTTTTGGTAACGATTTGCAGTTTTCAGTGTGTAAGTCTTTCACCTCCTTGGTTAAATTTATTTTTAGGTTTTTTTTTTTCTTTTAGATGCTATTGTAAATGAAATTACTTTCTTAATTTCATGTATGTATAGAACATATCGTGTGTTTATATAGTTTTCCTGCATTGTCTAATCTGCAGTTATCTTATTAGGCACATTTGGAGCAGTACTACTCATTGTAGGACTAATTATTCTCCACTACCCAGGCAAGGTTTTCCTGATTTTGTACTCAGCACTATGTGAGTGAAATAAGTTTTTTAAGGTTAGTTGGTGGAAACATGCATAGGCTCAGAGTGACATCTGGCCAGATCTGTATACTGGTCAGATGTTTTTTCCCTGGTTTTTGGTAATTATGTCCCATGCATGTGCTTATCAGTATCCTGCTGAATTCTTGAAGTGCATCTTCCGCAGATCTCTGGGCTTCTATCTCTCTTCTCTCCATTACTCTGTTCTGCCTTGATCTCCATTAGCTCTCATTTTCATGTCAACTCAGGAAGTTGTCCTCCAGGCCTTTGTCTGGTTTCTTCCTACTAGAGCAGCTCATCTTTTCTTTCCTGATTTTCAGGGATCTCTGTCCTTCATTGCCTGGCATCCAGTTTGTCTTGGTTGTCTAAAGCAGTAGGGTAATTTTGATTACTATTAACTATTTCTTTTCCACTTTGTTAAAGATGGATTTTGTGGCTCTTTCTTGAGATGGATGAAAAACTCAGCTTTTCAGATTTTTTTCTGTCCATTTATATTAATTTTAAATTAACAGTTGTCTTCTCTCTGGCTTAAAAGTTTCTTCCTCTTATAAAATCAGTATTTCAATATGCATATTACTATTTTGCCCCGGTGGTTTTCTACCTTTTCTTAACTTTCGCATCAGCTCTGGGCCATCCTCTCAATATTTTTATGGAGAACACTCTCGTGTCTACTGTGACATTCATTAAGGTGGGTGGGAAGGGACACTTCCTAGGAAAGGCACTATGTATAGTGTAAAAAAGTTTTTTCCCTCATCATCTTCATTTTCCTATGCTTCCCACATCCCTTTCTGTACTTACTTTTTTTTTGAAATCTATTGTTCTACTAGAAATCATATTAATATTATTTATATACAGTATTAGACCTTTCCACTGAGGCAGAATAACTAAGCACCTAAAAACCTGGATGTTTTCTTGCCTTTTAAATTTAATCTTAATTGCGTGAGTGTATCTCACCTGGTTTTGCTATGATTTTTTTTAGAATTCATGAATATTCTAATTAATGTTCTAAGGAATGTGATATGTTTTTATTGACTATGACTCATCAATTCTCATGATAGCTTTGAAGTAGATGGTAGAGCAGTGCATGATTTAATGGTGAGAAACATCAGTGCATGGAGATAAATTGACTTGCTGAAAGTGACCAGGCTGACTGAACAATGGAGCTGGGACTTTCCTCATCTCTGTTCTCAAATCTAATTTTTATTTGACAGCTCAGTTCCTTATGTTGCCTAGATAGGCAATTTTGTTTTTCATATTCAACAGTAGAGGTAGGAAAAAGACTCCTGAGTTATCTGAGCATTGTTTTTTGTTGTCATTTGTGTGCTGTCACAGAGTTAGGCATTGTAGTCCTGCCTAAATAGCTCCTCTGCTCTACATTGTCTATTGTTAAATTAGGTCAAGCCAGGAGGAGATCTGAAGAAAAATTTAAAATTCTGTGGTTAGTTTGCTTCTTGTTAATTACTATTCATCTGACTAATTGCTTCAATTTAAAAATAGCAAAAGAGTATGAATTTTATGTATTAGTAGTTCTTTGTGCATAGATCTTTGAAATAAGTAATTAAATGAAAGTGTCTTTTGCACGTAATGTAGAAGAATCTCTCTTTATACTGTGATACAGTAGAAGTACAGAAACTTCATTTAAGATCTGTAACATGGTAATGTGTTCCCTGAAGAAAAATAGTGGCTTTATATTTTAAACTATTAGCCAGCCAGATACATGTGAGTATCATGGGTCATGAAAAAAGAGTCATAAGATGGTGTGTAGTGAAATGTGGAGTTTTTTTTAGCTTTAGGCATCTTGAATACTGCTTTAGAGAAATTCTTAAGTTACCATTCTTTTGTGATATACTGCTTGGGTGGAAAACTTATGGAGGCCAGTTAATGTACACTAAAAAAAAGCCCATACCGATTGACCTGACAGTCACTCTTCAAGGAACTTACTGTAAGGCACTATTGGGACAAGACCACGGAGGTTTATTTGTAAGATATGTGTGTATTAATTATATATATTCATGAAAGATTGTAATTTAAAAGGGACTTGGTGAAACAGTTGTGGCACATACATTAGGTGGAGTACTAAGCTGCCGTTAAAAGTGATGAAATGATTATATGCCTATTGATATGAATATGGTGAATATATTTTTATGTCAATTGGCTACACAGCTTTTATCACATTAAAAATGCGTTTATATATTTGCATGGAAAAATGTCTGGAAGGGTTTATACCAAACTTTAAAACACTAGTGATCATTGCTGGTATTGAGATTTTTGTTGATTTTAATATAATTTCTTGCCTGTTTCTTTATTTTCATTTATATGTTTTCTGGTAAACATGTATATCAGTTACAAAGCCAAATGAAAAAAATAAAAAGACCAATGGAAAGGATACATGAATGCTGGAAGTTAGACACACCGTTGCCTCACAGACTTTCTGGTCCTGATTGTTTGGGTTGCCTCAAGCTCTTTCTTGTTTTCTGACCTATCTTCCCTCCTTCCTCATTGCCTGTCTAAGGATCCCCCTTTTGTGTGAGTTGATCCTGCTTTCAGATATGTATGCACTAGAGGCTATAAGGGGCCTTAGACGCCAGTCCTAGTTTTCTCAGTATATGTATGAAAGCACTAAAGGCCAGAAAATTGGTTAAAGACAGGAAGCTATTAATAGTTAGCAGCAGAGCCAGAAATAGAACTCAGGTTTCCTTGCTTCTACTTGATAATTTTTTCCATATTATGTGTGCTTTTCATAAGTAGGGTGATCAGACATCTCAGTTTATGCCTTTTGTCTACACTTAATTCTGTTTTTTTTGTTGTTGTTGAGACAGAGTCTCACTGTTGCCCAGGCTGGAGTGCGGTGGTGGAATCTCGGCTTGCTGCAACCTCCGCCTCCCACGTTCAAGTGATTCTCTTGCCTCAGCCTCCCAAATTGCTGGGACTACAAGCATACACTGTCACCTCCAGCTAATTTTTGTATTTTTTTTTTTTTCCCCAGTAGGGACGAAGCTTCACCATGTTGGCCAGGCTGGTCTCAAACTCCTGACCTCAAGTGATCTGCCCGCCTTGGCCTCCCAAATTGCTGGGATTACAGGTGTGAGCCTCTGCGCCCAGCCTATGCTTAATTCTTAACAAGGACCCCCTTTTATTCCTTATTTATTTGAGACAAGATCTTGCCCTGTTGCCCAGGCTGGAGTGCAGTGGTATGATAATGGCTCACTTTAGCCTCAAACTCCTGGGCTTAAGTGATTCTCTCACCTGAGCCTCTGGAGTAGCTAGGACTATAGGTGTGCACCACCATGCCTGGCTAATTTGTTAATTTTTTTTGCAGAGATGGGGTCTCACTATGTTGCCCAGGATAGTCTCAAACTCTTGGCCTTAGGCAGTGCTCCCACGTCGGCCTCCCAAAGTGCTGGGATTACAGGCATTAGCCCCATGCTTGACCCCTCTTTTACTCTTAAAAGTGTCTCGGCTGGGTGCAGTGGCTCACACCTGTAATCCCAGCACTTTGGGAGGCCGAGGCGGGTGGATCACGAGGTCAGGAGATCGAGACCATCCTGGCTAACACAATGAAACTCCATCTCTACTAAAAATACAAAAAATTAGCCGGGCGTGGTGTCAGGCGCCTGTAGTCCCAGCTACTCAGGAGGCTGAGGCAGGAGAGTGGCGTGAACCCGGGAGGCAGAGCTTGCAGTGATAGGAGATCGTGCCACTGCACTCTAGCCTGGGAAACAGAGCGAGACTCTGTCAAAAAAAAAAAAAAAAAAAAAAGTGTCTCATTTGTGTGATAAATGTTTACCCCACTCATAAGGGAAACAGGCATAATGGATAGTGTCATACAGACTAACCCTGTAACCAGGATCCGTTAATAGAAATTGGAATGATTGGAAGGAAAGGCAGTTTGTAGAGTAAGATGCTTTTCATATGTTGAATTGAAGGTGTTGCCAGGACATCTAAGTCATTATTTTCTAGTCAGTAAAAGTAGCTGGGACGTCATTTTGAGAGAGATATGTTTGTGAGCTTTTTTTGTTTGGAGATGATAGTTGAAGCTGCATCAAGACAGTCCATTCATTTTTAATCTTATCGGGGGAGGATTAGTGAGCTCAGCTTATGAAGATGAAAGAATGGGTTACCCAGTATAATATACATGCCTGAGGACACATGTTGATCCCGCATGTGGATGTGCACATGTGACTGCTTTGATTTTTGTCTAGTGTAGACATGCTTGAACATTTATGTTTTGAAATATGTAATACTTCATTAAATTTCTTTTCTTTCCTTCTCCTTTATGTCACAGAGCATGAAACAATATTTTCTGATAGTGGCTGGAAAGAGTTGGGTAGTACTGATACATGCAAGGCTGGTTGATGAAGAGCAGTCTCTAGGAATTAGGAGCACCTCAATTCAAATGCTGCCTATGTAACTATACATAGCTTATTACTTCCTTTCTTCAAAGTTTAGACAAGTTTGATCATGGGAACAATGAGAAACTATGCTCATGATTGTTCTTCAGGAAGATTTATCTGATGCAATGCCTGAGTGTGGAGAGACACAAGAGTTAAGTGATTGATAAGGAGGCAAAACCTTGGGAGAAAAGAGCTTCTGGACCAGGGTCTTGACCTAGTAGAAGAAGATTGTCTGGGTATGGTAGCTCACACCTGTAATTCCATTACTTTGGGAGGCAGATGCAGGAGGATTGCTGGAGCCCCAGAATTTGATACCAGCCTAGTGTCTCTACCAAAAACGAAACAAAACAAAACAAAATGCTGAGCTTGGTGGTGTGTGTCTGTAGTCCCAGCTACCTGGGAGGCAGAAGGATCACTTGAACCTGGGAGATTGTGGCTACAGTGAGCTGTGATCAGGCCACTGCACTCCAGCCTGTGCAACAGAGTGAGACTCTGTCTTTGAAACAAAAAAAAAAAAAAAAAAGGAAAAAGAAAGGTGATTAATGTGAGAGATGTTAAGGAACTAGTAGAGGAGCTAGAAGCAGATTGAATTTTGGGGAATGAGATAATCTAATCAGGTAAAAAATCAGTACAGTACTATCACTAGAGAAGTCAGGAGGAGAAATTAATTACTATGATTAGTTTTCTTTTGGTATTGTTGACTTTGAGAGTGCTGACTACCCTTGGATGTGAACTCTTTAAAAAATATTTTGGCCAGGTATGGGGGCTTAGGCCTGTAATCCCAGCACTTTGGGAGGCTGAGGCAGACAGATCGCCTGAGGTCAGGAGTTTGAGACCAGCCTGGCCAACATAGTGAAACCCCGTCTCTACTAAATATACAAAAAATTAGCCAGGTATGGTAGTGGGGACCTGTAGTCCCAGCTACTCCGGAGGCTGAGGCAGGAGAATCCCTTGAACCTAAGAGGCGGAGGTTGCAGTAATCCAAGATCATGCCACTGCAATCCAGCCTGGGCAACACCCCATGTCAAAAATTTTTTTTTTTTTTTTTTTTTTTTTAGTAGAGACAAGATCTCACTAAATTGCCCAGGCTGGTCTTGAACCCCTGGGCTCCAGTGATCCTTCTGCCTTGGCTTCCCAGTGTGTTGGGATTACAGGCATGAACCATTGCGTCTCCCCACAACCCCCTTTCTTTTTTCCAGATATGTGTTTTTGAGGCTGGATGGTGAGAAAATCTAGAGATAGGAATCAGGGAGAGATGTTGGAGGTAGAGACACTGGTTATTTGTATCAAAGTTGTAGTGTCAACTGAGCCCATAAGATTGAAAGAGAGCAGGAGATTGAGGGGTGGGAGAAGGGACACTCTAAAGAAACCCTTGGGAATGCTGACATTTCTGTTATTTTGCTCTCCTGATACACACTGTTCATCCTTATTATTGATACTTGTTCTTGATCCTTCCCAGTGCTGGGCTTCCTATTTTCAGCATTCAGACTATACATGCCTTGTACCTTCTCTTAACTGTAGCTCCACCCTGACTTCTCAAGACTCCTTAGACTGCCTTCGAGGAAGATTATAGCTGTTGTTAAATGTGTGATATCTGTCTCAAGATCTTCAATTGAACTGAAAGATTGCAGTATAGTGGGAGTATTTTCTTTGTATTTAAAAGCAATGTGTGGTTTTTTTTTTTTTTTTTTTTTTTTTTTGAGACATAGTCTCACTCTATTGCCAGGCTGGAGTGCAGTGGTGTGATCTTGGCTTACTGCAACTTCCGCCTCCTAGGTTCAAGTGATTCTCCTGCCTCAGCCTCCCAAGTAGCTGGGACTACAGGCTTGTGCCACCACACCTGGCTAATTTTTGTATTTTTAGTAGAAACGGGGTTTCACCATATTGGCCAGGCTGGTCTTGAATTCCTGACCTTAAGTCATCCGCCCGCCTCGGCCTCCCAAAGTGCTGGGATTACAGGAATGAACCACCGTGCTGGCCTTGTGGCAGTATGTTCAAATTAGGGAAGCACCAGTTTTCAATTTGAATATATTTTAGAATAATATATATTTTTTTGTTTAGAAGTACAATAGAGTCAACAGTTTAGACAGTTATATTCTTGATTTCTTAACTTGCTCATAAAAATAAAAAGAATATTTCATTTTAAATAAGTTAGCATTGTGCAAAATGCCTATACCTGATGTATTTGATAATAAGGGGATTTATTATTGCACATAAGAACTCCAGGAATAGAGTGCTTAGCACAGCAGCTTAATGATATTGCCAAGGACCTAGACTCATTATATTCTTATTTGCTCTTCCCAGTGTGCTGCCTTTTGATCTTCAGGATTGACCCCTTGTGGTCTCAAGATGACTGAGCAACTCTAGCATATCATTACATAGCAATGCCCCCAAACGGGAAGTAATACTGTTTTGTCATGCATCCCTTAGAGAGTGAGAAACTGTCCATAAGCCCTCCCACATGTTTTCCCTTATATCTCATTGACCACAGTTGGACCATGTAGCTCATTCCTGTCTTAAATCATGGAATTACTATGGTTGAATTAGATTCAGCTTCAGGACCTAGTGAGCTCTCTAGCCTGCAGTGTCAAGATGGTGACCATGGTAAGCTTAAGCATGCAGTTAATGAAACATGAACAAAACTGAGAAGATGTTAGCAAGCGATCCTCCTCAGCCTCCTGAGTAGCTGAGGAGTGGGCAGTGTAGGAAGCCAGTCTTTTCTGCCACAACAAATGTCTGTTATCTCTGAGTTCAGGATGCATTTAGAGAAATACTATTAGAGCATGTCTTTGAGAGAGTTGTGTATTATAGGAGGAGGATGTGTGCTAAATGGAAAAGAAGCTGCAGGGGTATGGTAGTGAAGTACCTGCCTCTGCTCAGGAAAGTCATGGGATGTCAGCAGCTTCTCAGATAATAAATTATATGGGTATATTTGTAATATAACCATATAATTGGTATTTGTGAACTCCGCATTGGGTTCTATTTATTCAAAGTGGGGTTGGCACCAGGTGCAGTGGCTCACACCTGTAATCCTGGCACTTTGGGAGGCTGAGGCAGACGGATTGCCTGAGCTCAGAAGTTTGAGACCACATACTGAGTCTCAGGCAACATACTGAAACTCCATCTCTACTAAAATACAAAAATTAGCCAGGTGTGGTGGCACACGCCTATAGTTTCAGCTACTGAGAAGGCTGAGGCATGAAAATTTCTTGAACCCGGGAGGCGAAGGTTGCAGTGAGGTGAGATTGCACCATTGCACTCCAGCCTGGGCAACAGAGGGATTATCCCCAAATCCAATATTGCTTTATTTTCTTGTTCAAATTGTTCTAGCTTTGGCCAGTGGGATTGCTTTGACATACATACCCCATCTTCTTTTTTTTTTTTTTTAAACACTTATGTTCCCGGAGCAAACTGAGGGTGGGGCTGCTGTTTCTTGTGGCCCAATAACGAGATGCAGATGAACTGGGGAGGAAGAGAGTTTTTATTTCTGCGATGGGTTACAGGGAGAATACCTGAAAGTTATCACCAGGCCAACTCAATATCACAAAGTTTACATACCTTATATACCTTCTAAGTTATATATCTATCTGTAAGTGTGCATTCATCTAAAGACATAAATGATTAACTTCTTTTAGTCCGTAACTAAGGTCTGAGTCTTGAACACCTTCCTCTGGAGCCTCAGTAAATTTACTTAATCTAAATGGGTCCAGGTGCTGGGGTGATTACCCTTATTTTGTCTCCTGCTAAATCACGGAGGTTTGGGGAGTTCCTTTATACGCCAATACACTTGTTTGTGGAGGCCTGAGAAGTTTCTTTAGACCCACAGTAAAACTTGTTTAATCCTAAATGGGCCTTAAGAATTCCTTCATTGTTTTGTCGTGCTTTAAGGCCCAGGAAAGGCCTAGGCAAAACTCTTGGTGGGCTTTTGTTAAATTCCAGCCTTTGCGTAAGGGTACTGGCTTTTCCCCGCCCACGCCCCTCGAGATGGAGGCTCGCTCTGTCACTGAGGCTGGAGTGCAGTGGTGCAATCTTGGCTTACTACAGCCTCCGCCTCCTGGGTTCAAGCGATTTTCCTGCCTCAGTCTCCAAAGTAACTGGGATTACAGGCACCTACCACCACGCCCAGTTAATTTTTTGGATTTTTAGTAGAGATGGGGTTTCACCATTTTGGCCAGGCTGATTTCAAAGTCCTGACTTCAGGTGATCCGCCCACCTTGGTCTCCCAGAGTGGCTAGGATTACATATGTGAGCCACCGTGCCTGGCTGGCTCTTTCAGCTTTTAAAATTTAACTTAACTACTCAGTCTGTACAGAAACAGTTGTTTTGGAGGCCTGAGTTAGTGAGACCTGGCCTGCCATGCTTATATTCTGGAATTACAAGATACTCCACGCTCCTCTTACATATTTCCCACTCTAGTCCCAGAATTAGCTGTTTCTCCAAGGAGCCTTGGTTTCTTTTATTTGAGAATGGCATTTGAAACCGAGATGTCACGCTAGATGTGCTTATTGCTGTTGAGTTTCTAGGGTGTCATTTCTTTTAGGCTCTTTCAGCTGATAGAGTGAGGAAACACATGTATATAATACACACATTTGTAAGTATTTCCATTTGTGACCATGTGTATCTATATGAAATTAAAAATGAGTTTATAATGATGTGTCCAACTCTAATTCATGATTACATGGATCATTCGTGCTTCCTTCTCTTGTTTATTTGTAACCTTCCACTCCAGCAGTGAGAAACCTGGCTTCCACCATCTGCCATCCAGTTTATTTAATTGGTCAATCACAGTATTCATGGTTTCAGAATTGTTAACCTTTATTTCCGTGGAGTACAACTTTCAACTATAGCTTAACAGTTGTTTAAGTTACAGAGATGCCAGGTGGTAGATCTAGGTCCTGTTTCTTGCCACATGGAAAGCCAGTCACTGAGCTGAGCATTGCCAGAGAAAAAGCCTTTTTTTTTTTTTTGGAGACAGAGTTTCGTTCGTTGCCCAGGCTGGAGTGCAATCTCGGCTCACTGCAGCCCCTGCCTCCCAGGTTCATGCTATTCTCCTGCCGCAGCCTCCCGAGTAGCTGGGACTACAGGCGCCCGCCACCTCGCCTGGCTAGTTTTTTGTACTTTTTTAGTAGAGACGGGGTTTCACCGTGTTAGCCAGGATGGTCTCGATCTCCTGACCTCGTGATCCGCCCGTCTCGGCCTCCCAAAGTGCTGGGATTACAGGCTTGAGCCACCGCGCCCGGCCAAGAATGAGTTTCTATGTTTATTCAAAGACCTGTAAATATAATTTCTATGGGGAAATTGAGCCAGTTTCATTTATGCGCAGCTTTTTTGCCTCTGGTCTTTAAAAAAAAAAAAGAAAACAACTAATATGTTTGTTACCTATGATAAAATTCCAGCTTCCAGCTTCCAAGTGAAAAAAAAAAAAAAAAAAAAAGACTCCACTATTTCCTAAAGTTACTTGGATCACTGCCTTCCCCCATACCCCCTTTAGTGAAGGTTGTTTCATGTGTTTGTACTACAATTAGATTCTTTTGCTACATTCTGCATTCCATCCTGGGATTCCCCACCTCTGAAATGTTTTCTAAAAGTTACCATGTACTGAGGCTCACTCTTGTTCTCTGAAGTTCTGCTAGTTTTGAAAAATGTGTGATGCCGTTTACCTATCATTAAAATGTCATGCAGAACAATTTTACTACCTGAAAGTGTCCTGTGCTTCATCCATTTAACCCTACCCTCCAACTCCAGCTACCACTGATCTGGTACTATCTATAGTTTTGCTTTTTCCAGAATGTCCTTTAAATGGTATCTTACACTTTGTAGCCTTTCAGACTTGCTTCTTTCATTTATGCATTTCAGGTCCATCCTTCTCACAATTTCATTTTAGTTTGTATTTTAAAATGACAGTGACACATAATGAACATCTTTTCTACCTTTTTTTTTTTTTGAGATGGAATTTCGCTCTTTCGTGCGGGGTCAACTGCAATAGAAAAGAGGACCCTCAAACACAGGCTGATTTTTTTGTTGTTGTTTTTGAGACAGAATCTTGCTCTGTCACCCAGGCTGGAGTGCAGTGGCACGATCTTGGCTCACTGCAACCTCCGCCTTCCAGGTTTCAAGCGATTCTCCTGCCTCAGCCTCCTGAATAGCTGGGATTACAGGCGCCAGCCACCATGTACAGCAAATTTTTTTGTATTTTTAGTAGAGATGGGGTTTCACTGTGTTGGCAAGACTGGTCTCGAACTCCTGACCTCAGGTGATCCGCCTGCCTCGGCCTCCCAAAGTCCTGGGATTATAGGCATGAGCCACTGCGCCTGGCAGTGAACATCTTTTTATAGGCATATTTGCCATCTGTGTATCATCTGTGAGGAGACTGTTGCGATCCTGTTACCCCTCCTCCTTTTTCTTGTTTATGATTGGGATTTATTACCTCATTTAACAAGAAATCTGATGGAAAGACAGTTCCAGGAGTAGTCCTTGATTTTGCGTCAAGGACCAGGTTCTTTCCATCTTCAGTGTGTTGATTTGTCTGGCTCTCATGGTCTCAAGGTGGCTGCCGTAGTTGTGTTACAGGAAAGGGGTCCCAATCCTGACCCCAAGAGAGGATTTCTGGATAGACCTCGCACAAGAAAGAATTCAGGGCAAGTCCCTAAAGTGAAAGCAAGTTTATTAGGAAAGTAGAGGAATAAAAGAATGACTACTCCATAGAGCAGCCCTGAGGGCTGCTGGTTGCCCATTTTTATGGCTTTTTCTTGATTGTATGCTAAACAAAGAGTGGATTATTCATGCCTCTCCATTTTAGACCTATAGGGTAACTTCCTGATGTTGCCATGGCATTTGTAAACTGTCATGGCACTGGTGGGAGTATAGCAGTGAGGATGACCAGAGGTCACTCTTGTTTCTGTCTTGTTTTTGGTGGGTGTTAGCCAGCTTCTTTACTGCAACCTGCTTTATCAGCAAGGTCTTTATGACCTGTGTCTTGTGCTCCTATCTTCATCCTGTGAGTTAGAATTCCTTAACTGTCTGGGAATACAGCCCAGTAGGTTTCAGTCTCATTTACCCAGCTCCTATTCAAGATGGAGTTGCTCTGGTTCACATGCCTCTGTCAGTTCTAGGCTTCACATACAATTAAAGTATTCCAGAGGCAGAAAAGGAATCTCTCCTTTCTTTTTTCTCTATGGTATTTTAAAAATTGAGATATATATTCACGTACCATATAGTTCATCATTTTAAAAGTATACAGTTCAGTTTTTTTTTATATATATATTCACAGTGTTGTAGAACTATCACTATCTAATTCTAGAACATTTTCATCTCCCCTAAAAGAGTCTGTGTCTCTATCCATTAACTGTCACTCTCCATCTCTGTCTTTTCTCAGATCATTTGCCCATTTTTAAATTTGGTTGTTGTGGTATTAGTGACTTTGTAAGAGCGCTTTCTGTGTTCTTGGTTGAAGTTCTTTATCAGATAAGATTGTTGCAGATACTTTCTTCCAATCTGTGGCTTATCTTTTCTTTAACTTACCAGTGTCTTTTGCAGAGCAGAGGTTTTTAATTTTAATGAAGTCCAATATATCAACTTTTTCTTGCATGTGGCTTGACTTTAATCTTGTGTCTACAGACTCATCTTGAAACCATGTGACCAAGGTCACTTATATTTTCACCTGATAATCCTCTAGAAGCTAATAGTTTTGCATTTTATTTTTAGGTCCATGATGTATTTTGAGTTACTTATTTTTATTTTAGTATATATACATAACATAGTTCAGTAGCATTAAGTACATTCACATTGTTGTGTACTCATTACCACAGTCTGTCTCTAGAATTTTTTCATCATCCCAAACTGAACTCTGTGCCCATTAAGCAGTAACTCTCTAGTCCCTGGTAGTCACTATTCTACTTACTATGAATTTAATTACTGTAGGTACCTCATATAAGTGAAATTATGCCACACTTGATTTTTTGTGACTGGCCTCTCCTCTCCTCTTCTTTCTTTCCTTTCTTTCCTTTCCTTCCTTTCTTTTCTTTCCCCTCCCTCCCTCCCTCCCTCCCTTCCTCCCTTCCTTCCTTCCTCCCTCCCTTCCTCTCTTCCTCCCTCCCTCCCTGCCTTCCTTCCTTCCTTTTTTGCAATGGCACAATCTTGGCTCAGTGCAACCTCCGCCTCCCAGGTTCAAGCAATTCTTTTGCCTCAGCCTCCCGAGTAGCTGGGATTACAGGTGCCTGCCACCACGCCTGGCTAATTTTTTTGTATTTTAGTAGAGACGGGGTTGCACCATGTTGGCCAGGCTGGTCTCGAACTCCTGACCTCAGGTGATCCACCCGCCTCGACCCCCCAAAATGCTGGGATTACAGGCGTGAGCCACCATGCCCGGCCATGACTGGCTTATTTCACTTACTACAATGTCCTTAAGGTTCATCCATGTTGTGACAGTCAGTTTCCTTTTTTTTTTTTTTTTTTTTTGAGGTTGAATGATATTCCATTGTATACATTACCATATTTTGTGTAAACATTCATAAGTTGATGAACACTTGGGTTGCTTCTACTCTTTGGCTATTGTGAAGAATTCTGCTATGAATATGGGTGTATAAAAATCTGTTGAAGTCCCTGCTATTGTTTCTTTTGAATATGTACCCAAAAGTGGAATTGCTGGGTCATGAAGTAATTCTATTTTTAATTTTTTGAGTACCTGCCAAACTTTTTCCATAGGAGCTGCACCATTTTACATTCCTACCAACAGTGTGCAAGGCTTCTAATTTCTTCACATCCTTGCCAGCACTTATTTTCTTATTGAAGAAAAAAAAATCACAGCTGCTGTAGTCTGAATGTGTCTCCCAAAATTCATGTGTTGGGAACTTAATTTCCAATGCAGGAGTATTGGGAGATGGCGCCTGTTGGGAAGGATTTATCATGAGGGCTACACCATTATCAATGGAATAATGCTGCTATTAAAAAGGGCTTGTGGGAGAGGGCTCACCCTCTTTTGCCCTTCCACCTTCTGCTTTGTGAGGATGCTGTAAGAATGTCCACCCCAGATGCTAACACCTTGTTTTGGACTTCTCTGCCTTCAAAACTGTGAGAAAATAAATTTCTGTGCTTTATAAACTGCCCAGTCTCAAGTATCCTGTTATAGCAGCACAAAACAGATTAAGACAGTAGCCATCCTAATGAGTATGTGGTGATATCTCATTATGGTTTTGATTTGCATTCCCCTAATGATTAGTGATGTGTATCTTTTCTTTTTCTTTCTTTTTTTTTGGGGGGTGGGACAGAGTTTTGCTCTGTCTCTTAGGCAGGAGTGCAGTGGTGCAGTCTCGGCTCACTGCAACCTCTGCCTCACGGGTTCAAGCAATTCTCCTGCTTCAGCCTCCAGAGTAGCTAGGAACACAGGCATGCGCCACCATGCCTGGCTAATTTTTGTATTTTTACTAGAGACGGGGTTTCACCATGTTGGCCAAGCTGGTTTCAAACTCCTCATCTCAAGTGATCCGTCTGCCTCGGCCTCCCAAAGTGCTGGGATTACATACGTACATGAGCCCCTGCGCCTGGCCTATGTGTATCTTTTCATGTGCTTCTTGGCCATTTGTGTATCTCTTTTAGAGAAGTCTGTTCAGTTTCCTTGCCTGTTTTTAATTGGGTTGCCTTTTCACTGTTTTGATAGTATCCTTTGATATACGAAGGTTTTTCGCTTTGATGAAGTTTGATTTATGTGTCTTTTCTTTCGTTGGCTGTTCTTTTGGTGCCATATCCAAGAAGTTATTGTCAAATCCAATACCATGAAGCTTTCCTCCATGTTTTCTTCTAAGAGTTTCATAGGTTTTACTTTTATGTTTAGACTTTTGGTCCATTTTGAGTTAACTTTTATATGTGGTTTAGGGTAGCGATCCAACTTCATTCGTTTTAATGTGGATATCCAGTTTTTCCATCACCATTTGCTGAGAGAGTGTCCTTCCTTTCTCATTAAATGGTCTTGGTACCCTTGTTGCATATCATTTGTTACATGTATGTATTTACTTCCGGGCTTTTTATTTCCAAGCTTTTAATTTATTTTTTGCCATGTTGCCCAGGCTGGACTTGAACTCCTGGGCTCAAGTGATTCTCTTGTCTCAGCTTCCTCAGTAGGTAGAAATACAAGGACACACTGCCAGGCCCACTCGGGGTTTTTTTTTTGCGACAGAGTCTTGCTCTGTCGCCCAGGCTGGAGTGCAGTGGCGCGATCTTGGCTCACTGCAAGCTCCGCCTCCCAGATTCATGCCATTCTCCTGCCTCAGCCTCCCGAGTAGCTGGGACTACAGGTGCTCGCCACCATGCCCAGCTAATTTTTTGCATTTTTAGTAGAGACGGGGTTTCACCATATTGGTCTGGCTGGTCTCGATCTCCTGACCTCGTGATATGCCCATCTTGGCCTCCTAAATTGTTGGGATTACAGGCGTGAGCCACTACGCCCGGCCCCGCTTGGGCTTTTAATTCCGTTGGTCTGTATGTCTGTTTTTATGCCAGAACCACACTGTTTTGATTGCCATATGTTTATAGTAAGTTCTGAATTCAGAAAGTGTGAGATAACTTTTTTTTCTTTTTCAAGATTATTTTGGCTATTGGGGGTCCCTTCAGATTCTATATAAGTTTTAGGATGGAGTTTTCTCTTCTTGCAAAAAAAAAATCGTTGGGATTTTGATAGGACTGGCATTGAATCTACAGATCACTTTTGGTAACAATGATACCCTGACTATGTTAAGTCTTTAAATCCATGAACATGGGATGTCTTTATGTTTATTTATACCTTCTTTAATTTCTTTCAGCAGTGTCTTAAAGTTTTAAGCGTAGAAATCATTTACTTTCTTGGTTAAATTTATTCTTAAGTAACTTATTCTTTATGATGCTATTGCAACTTGAATTTTTTTTTTTTTTGAGGCTGGGTGTCACTCTTGCCCAGGCTGTAGTGCAGTGGGGTGATCATAGCTCACTGCAACCTGGAACTCCCAGTTTCAAGTGATCCTCCCACCTCAGCCTCCTGAGTTGCTGGGACCACAGATGTGTGCCAGCACGTCTGGCTAAGTTTTTTGATGATTTTATTTTTTTGAGACACAGTTTCACTCTTGTTGCCCAGGCTGGAGAGCGATGGTGTGATCTTGGCTCACCACAACCTCCGCCTCCTGGCTTCAAGCGATTCTCCTGCCTCAGACTCCCATGTAGCTGGGATTACAGGCACGTGCCACCACACCCAGCTAATTTTGTATTTTTAGTAGCGACAGGGTTTCACCATGTTGATCAGGCTGGCCTTGAACTCCCAACTTCACGTGATCTGCCTGCCTCGGCTTCCCAAAATGCTGGGATTACAGGCGTGAGCCACCATGCCCAGCCGTTTTTTGATTATTAGTAGAGACAAGGTCTCACTGTGTAGCCTGGGAGGGCCTCAAATTCCTGAGCTCAAGCTGTCTTCCTGCCTTGGTCTCCCAAAATGTTAGGATTACAGGTGTGAGCCACTGCACTCAGCCCAATTTGAATTTTTTAAGTTTCATTTTAAAATTGGTAATCTTTAGTGTATAGAAATGCAGCTGATTTTTAATGTTGATTTTTGTATCCTGTAACTTTGTTAAATTCATGTATTATTTGTTTTTTTTTTTTTTTTTGGAGACGGAGTCTCGCGCTGTGGCCCAGGCTGGAGTGCAGTGGCGCGATCTCGGCTCACTGCAAGCTCCGCCTCCCGGGTTCACGCCATTCTCCTGCCTCAGCCTCCTGAGTAGCTGGGACTACAGGCGCCCACCACCGCGCCCGGCTAATTTTTTGTATTTTTAGTAGAGACGGGGTTTCACTGTGGTCTCGATCTCCTGACCTTGTGATCCGCCCGCCTCGGCCTCCCAAAGTGCTGGGATTACAGGCGTGAGCCACCGCGCCCGGCCAATTCATGTATTATTTGTAACAGGTTTTTTTGTGTGTGGAATTTTTAGGGTCTTCTACTTACAAGATCTTGTCATCTGTGAACAGAGATAATTTTACTTCTTTATTTCCAGTTTGGACGCCATTTTTTTTCTTGCCATATTACTCTGGCTAGAATTTCTAGTGTTGTATTATACTGAATAGAAGTGGTGAAAGTGGGCATCCTTGTCTTGTTTCTGTTCTTAGAGGAAAAGTTTCCAGCCTTTCCCCATTGAATACGATGTGAAGTGTGGGTTTTTCATATTTGGCCTTTATTATTTGAGATAATTTTATTCTTTTCTTAGTTTTCTAAGTGTTTATTATGAAAGCGTGTTGGATTTTGTCAGATGCTTTTACTTCGTCAATTAAGATGAGTTTGTGGGTTTTTCCTCTGTATTTTAATGTGATGTAATTACATTGATTGGTTTTCTTTTCTTTTCTTTTTTTTTTTTTTTGAGACGGAGTCTTGCTCAGCGCCCAGGCTGGAGTGCAGTGGCGCGATCTCGGCTCACTGCAAGCTCCGCCTCCCGGGTTCACGCCATTCTCCTGCTTCAGCCTCCCAAGTAGCTGGGACTACAGGCGCCCACCGCCATGCCCGGCTAATTTTTTGCATTTTTAGTAGAGATGGGGTTTCACCGTGTTAGCCAGGATGATCTTGATCTCCTGACCTCATGATCCGCCCACCTCGGCCTCCCAAAGTGCTGGGATTACAGGTGTGAGCCACCGCACCTGGCCACGTTGATTGGTTTTCATAGGTGAACTGTTATTACAGTCTTAGAATAAGTCCTTGGTTATGGTGTATAACCATAATAAACTGCTTAATAAACTGTTGAATTTGGTTTGCTAATATTTTGTTGAGGATTTTTGCATCAATGTGCATAAGGAAATTGTTCTGTAGTTTTCTTTTTCTTTTTTTTTTTTTTGAGATGGAGTCTTGCTCTGTCACCCAGGCTGGAGTGCAGGGGTGTGATCTCAGCTCACTGCAACCTCCGCCTCCCAGGTTCAAGCAATTTTCTTGCCTCAGTCTCCTGAGTAGCTAGGATTACAGGCACGCACTACTACGCCTGGCTAATTTTTGTATTCTTAGTAGAGGCGTGGTTTCACCGTGTTGGCCAGGCTGGTGTCGAACTCTTGACCTTGTGATCCACTTGTCTCGGCCTCCCAAAGTGCTGGGATTACAGGTGTGAGCCACTGTGCCTGGTCCTATAGTTTTCTTGTAGTGTCTTTGTCTGGCTTTTTTAGAGTATGGCAGTACTCCCTGATCTGTGATTTTGCTTTCTGTGGTTTTGCTTTCTGAGGTTTTAGTTACCCGAAGTGGGCTGAGGTTTGATAATCCTAAATGGAAAATTCCAGAATAAAAATTCGTAAGTTTTAAGTTGCACATCACATTCTGAGTAGTGTGATGAAATACTGTGCCATCTTGCTCTATCCTTTCGTCCAGCATTTACAGTGTATATGCTGCCCATCTGTTAGTTAGCCATCAGTTATCAGATGGACTGCAGTATCACAATACTTGTGTTCAAGTAGCCCTTATTTTATTTAATAATGACCAAAAGCACATGAGGACTGTGCCTAATTAAAAATTAAACTTAATCATAGATGTATGTAGGAAAAAAACAGTATATATAGATGGTCCCAAATTTGATGGTTGAACTTAGATTTTTCACCTTTACCTTGATGCAAAAGCAGTATGCGTTCAGTATGCACCTCTACTTATGATTGTGTTGTCTGGATAAGCCCATCATAGGTTGAATATGTCATAAGTCTAAAGCGTCAACTTAGTGTATTTTCAACTTATAGTCGGTTTATTGAGACGTAACCCCTTTGTAAGTGGAGGAACAGCTGTATAGGATTTGGTACTTTTCAAGGCATCCACTACAGTTCTTGGAATGTGTCTCCCTTGGATAAGGGGGCAACTACTGTAATACTGGCTTCAGAGAGTGAGTTAGAAAGTGCTCCTTCCTCTTCATATCTTAGGAAGAGGTTTAATTCTTTAACTCTGCTGGAATTCTGGGAGGTTTTTGTTTACTGAATCAGTCTCCTTACTGGTTATAGGTCTATTTTTATTTTCTATTTATTCATGATTCATTTTTAGTAGGTTATGTGTTTCTAGGAGTTTGTCCATTTTATTTCATTTATCCAGTTTGTTGGCTAATTGTCTATAAGACTACCTTATAATCCTTGCTATTTCTGTAAGGTTGACCATTGTTATCTTCTCTTTCATTTCTGGTGTTAGTAATTCAGGTCTCCTCTTTTCTTGGTTTGTCCATTAGTTTGATATTTGATTTTTTTTGTTGATTTTTCTTCTCCCTTTCCTTTTTCCGTTTTTGTTTTTGTTTTTGTTTTTTTTTTTTTTTTGAGACGGAGTCTCGCTCTGTTGCCCAGGCTGGATTGCAGTGGCACAATCTCTGCTCACTGCATGCTCCGCCGCCTCCTGGGTTCAAGCGATTCTCCTGCCTCAGCCTCCCGAGTAGCTGGGACTACAGGTGTCCGCCACTATGCCTGGCTAATTTATTTTTTATTTTTTATTTTTAGTAGAGATGGAGTTTCACCATGTTAGCCAGGATGGTCTCGATCTCCTGACTTCGTGATCCGCCTGCCTCAGCCTCCCAAAGTGCTGGGATTACAGGCCACTGCGCCCGGCCTCCTTTTTTTTTTCTTTCTTTCTTTTTTAGGCAAGATTTCACTCCCTTATCCCAGACTGGAGTACAGTGGTATGATCGTGGCTCATTGCAGCCTCAACTTCTCGGACTCAGGCAATTCGTCCACTGCAGCCTCCCAAGTAGCTGGGACTATAGGTGTGTGTGCGCCACCATCCTTGGGTAAACTTTCTTTTTTTTTTTTTGTATTTTTAGTAGAGACAAGATTTCACCATGTTACCCAAGCTGGTCTTTAACTCCTGGGTTCAAGTGTTCTGCCCGCCTTGACCTCGCAAAGTGCTAGGCTCACACTGCACCCGACCTGATTTTGTTGATTTTTCTGTATTGCTTTTCTATTCTGTATCACGTTTGTATCTGCTCTGATCTTACTTTCTTTTCTTGCTTTGAGTTTAGCTTGCTCTTTTCTAGTTTCTTAGGGTGGAAGGTTAAATTATTGATTCGATACCTTTTATAACCACGTATCTACGGCTGTACACTTCCTGTTAAGCGCTGCTTTAAGGTGCATTCAACTGGTGTGTCGTGTTTTCATTTTTGTTCAAATGAAAGTTTTGTAACATTCCTTGTGATTTCTTTTATCTATTATTTAGGAGTATGTTTTAATATTTTAATATTCATGAATTTTCCAAATTTTGTTATGTTAATGTCTAATTTCATTCTGTGTGGTCAAGAACATAGTTTGTATAAATTATATAAATTAACTCCTTTTAAATTCATTCAAACTTGTTTTACAGTCTTCTCATGTGCACATGAGAATTTCTATCTTGTTGGGAAGAGTGTTCAATAAATGTCTGTTGGGTTTAGTGCACTGTGTTACCAAAGTCTTCTATTTCTCACTGATCTTCTAATTGTTCTATCAGTTACTGAAAATGGGTATTGAAGTCTCTAGCTATTGTTGATTTGTGTATTTGTGCTTTTATTTTTAGAGAGTATTGATGCTGGTAGGTGAGGATGATGACTTTTTTTCCTAAACGAGACTGGCGTCTCACTTTGTGGCCTAGGCTAGAGTGCAGTGGCGCAGTCATAGCTCATTGCAGCCTTAAACTCCCGAGCTCCAGCGATCCTCCTGCCTCAGCCTCCTGAGGAGGTGGTACTACAGACACATGTCACCATCCCTGGTTAATTTTTAAATTTTTGGGAGAGATCGAGTCTTACTATGTTGTCTATACTGCTGTTGAACTCCTAGCCTCAAGTAAATCTCCCACCTGCCACCTGAGCCTCACAAAGTGCTAGGATTACTGGCATGAGCTACTGCACTGGGCCTGTTTTGTTTTGTTTTTTCCCCTCTAAGAGATGGGGTTCTTGCTGTGTTGCCCAGGCTGGACTTGAACTCCTAGGCTCATGTGATCCTTCCAAGTAGCTGGGACTACAGGTGCACACCATCACTCCTGGCTGAGAATGATAATTTGATGTTGCATTGTATAAATCTTTTTAATATTGATTCTAAAAGGGTCCTATAAATCAATATGAAAGATTAAGGTCACCAATAAAAAATTGACAGAAGATGAATAGGCAATTCACAGAAAAAGAAATGCAAATTCCTAATCATAGGAAAGAAGCTCAGCCTCATTGGGAGTAAGGGAAATACAAAATAAAATTAGATAACCATTAAAAAAATCAAATTAGGAAAAATTTAAAAATTATTATTATTTGAGATGGAGTCTCGCTCTGTCCCCCCAGGCTGGAGTGCAGTGATACGATCTCGGCCTACTGTAGCCTCCGCCTCCTGGGTTCCAGTGATTCTCCTGCCTCAGCCTCCTGAGCAGCTAGGATTATAGTTGCTCGCCGTCATGCCCGGCTAATTTTTATGTTTTTAGTAGAGATGGTGTTTCGCCATGTTGGCTAGGCTGGTCCCGAACTGCCTGCCTTGCCTCCCAAAGTGCTGGGATTACAGGCATGAGCCACTGCACCTGTCAAAAAATTTAAAAATTATTATGTAGTCTTAGGATATGGCGGGACAGGTATTCCCCAAAAGATTGTTAATGAGACTGTAAGTTGTTCTTTTTTTAAATTGTTAATGACACTGTAGAGTGCAATGGCGTGATCTCGACTCACTGCAACCTCCTCCTTCCAGGTTCAAGCCATTCTTCTGCCTCAGCCTCCCTAGTAGCTGGGATTACAGGCACCCGCCACCATGCCCTGCTAGTTTTTGCATTTCTAGTTTCACTTTGATGGCCAGGCTTGTCATGAACTCCTGACCTCAAGTGATTGGTCTGCCTCAGCCTCCCAAAGTGCTGTGAGTATAGGTGTGAGCCACTTCCCCAGGCCCAGAGTTAATTTTTGCTGTTACAGTGTTTTAGCTTTGTGCATATGGCATCTCATAGTTTAGGGATAAAGAGAATTGTTGCTTCAAAGGATAAATATGTAGTTTGTCTAGATGTTGCCGCATTTTCTTCCATAGTGGTGTACCATTTTTAGTTCCTATTTGCAGTTTTTGTTTCTTTTCAATTGCATCATCAATAGAAGTTTATAAATGTTTGAATTTTTAATGTCTGATACTGAGAACTTGTGTTTGAATTTAGCTTAATTTTGTATTTTTCTTACTACAAATGAGACTAGTGAAGGGACATTTGATTTCTTCAGTGAACTGATTTCATATTTCTTGCCTATCTTTTTATTGGGCTGTTAGTCTTTTGCTTAACATTTTTAGAAGCTTTTTATATGTTAGAGATATTAGTTGATTAGGTGACATAAGATAAAGTATTTTTTTGACTTATAATTAGTGAAACTTTTAAATTATAATTGGATTCTAAATTAAAATGTATATATTCTTTGACCCTGCAACTTCACTTCTAGAAATATATCCTAGAATGCTAATAAAAGGATATTAATAGTCCCAGCATTTTCACCCTTATGTGTATGGCCAAGGGAATTGGAGACATGTTCATACAAAAACTTCTATATCCATGTTTATAGCAGCATTATTCATAATAGCCAAAGATGGAAACAGCCTGAGTGTCTATGAACTGATGCATGGATAAACAAAATGCAGTATCTTGATGTAGTGGAATATTATTTAGCTATAAAATTGAATGAAATACTGATACATGCTACAACATGGATGAACCTTGAAAAAATGCTGACTGGAAGAAGCTAGACACAAAAAGCTACATGTTATGTGATTCCATTTATGAATTCTATTTATGTATAATCCCAGAATAGGCAAATCCATAGAAACAGAAAGTAGATTAGTGGTTCTGAGGGGGAGTAGGGGGAGAAGGAAATAAATAATGTCTCCTAATGGGTGTAGGGCTTCTTTTGGGGGGTGATAAACATGTTCTGGAGTTAGATAGTGGTGATGGTTGTACAACCTTGTGAATATTCTAAAAACCACTGACTTGTGCACTTGAAAATGGTGAATTTTTTGAGATGTGACGTATTTTTTTAAAATAAAATGTATAACCTCAATCTAATCATGAGAGAATATTAGATTAATTCAAATTGAGGAACGCTATGTAAAATTATTGGTAAAGAGTATACTAGTATTCCTTGAAAGTATCAAGATCATGAAAGTAAAAAAATAAAAGTCTTGGGAGCTGACTTAGATTGGAAGAGCCTAAAGAAATGTGAGAACTAAATGCGGTGTTAAATCTTTGATTAGATTCTGAACCAGAAAAAGAAAATGGGAAAAATGGCAAAATTCAAATAAGGTATGTAGATTAAAGTTTTGTAGCAATGCTAATTTCCTGTTTTAGATAATTATACCATGGTTATAGAAGATTTTAACATTTGGGGAAGCTGGGTGAAGGGGATATACAGGAACTCTTGGTTTTTGCAACTTTTCTGTAGGTTTAATATTATTTCAAAATTAAAAAAAATTAATTGCAGCAGTTTTAAATAAGTGAAAATTCCATGTACTCTTATCAATATTGGAATGGTTAAAATTATGGCACATTCATACAGTGAGATGCTGAGTAGTTAGCTATTAAAAAGTGTGGGCCAGGTATGGGGGCTCATGCCTGTAATCCCAGCACTTTGCAGTACGCTGAGATTATACCACTGCACTCCAGCCTGGGCAACAAAGCGAGACTTCATCTCAGAAAAAAAAAAAAAAAAAGCTACATAAGAAACAACCCTAATACTTAATGGCTTAAAACAACAAGCATTTATTGCAATTCTTTGGGTTAGTGGTGTGAGTGAAACTCAGCGAGAGTTCTTCACTGATTTCTCTCGATGTGTCTCATGCTTCTGTAGTCACCTGTAGGTTTGATTATAATTGGGTCGTCTAAGATGGCCTTGCTCCTATGTCTGACAGTTGGTGATGGCTGTTAACTGGTTTGTCTGTGAGGCCTTGATAGGGGGGGTTTCTTATGCTCTCATACTCCTGTGGCAGGAAGAGATTTCTCCTTGTGGTAGTCTTGAAGATCTTTGGCAATCTAGGTTCAGAAATCCATGTTTTCACCTCGCCTGACTGTTGGTTACAGGAAGTTGTCAAACCAGCTTTGATCTAGGGACGTGGAGAAATAGACTGAACCTTTTGATGGAATTGGCAGCAAAGTCATATTGTGAAAATGTGTGTGTACAGGGATGAGAGCAATTTGTAGCTCTTTGTTTTTGCAGTTTTCCATAGGAGTGATGGAATAAGATTTGTATTTTTAAAAAGTTCACTCTGAGTGTAATGTTACCACAAGTTTGGAGGGGACAGGGAAAACGAGTCACGGCAGGGTTAACAGGTCATTGCAGTAATCTGTGGAAGAGATGGTAAATAAGAGCGTGCACAGACATTGCACACTTTTCATCCTCTGCTTCTAAACATCTGTGGAATTGGGATATCTCAAGATATTCCATACTGATTTAAAGGGGTCCGAGCTGTCTCTCAGGCCTTTGAGCATGTGATACCCATACCCATCTCTCTTATTATGTAGGTAAAGAAACTTCAGCCCTAGAGAAGTTAAGTTGCTAAGGAACACATAATTTGCAAGGGACAGAGCAGTCAGATCCTGAAACCTCAGTCTCTTGAAGACCCAGTTGATTTTCTACTAAAGCTCCAGTGATTGGCATTGATGGGACAGATCAAAAGTCTATAATCTTTTTCTCTTTTATTTCTTTCTTTTTTTTTTTTTCCGAGATATAGAGTCTTGCTGTGTCACCCAGGTGGGAGTACAGTGGTAGGATTTCAGCTCACTGCAACCTCTGGCGCCCGGGTTCAAGCAATTCTTCTGTCTCAGCCTCCCAAGTAACTGGCACCAAGTAGCCCGCCACCATGCCTGGTTAATTTTTGTATTTTTTAGTAGAGGTGGGGTTTCACTATGTTGACCATGCTGGTCTTGAACTCCTGACATTGTGATCTGCCTGCCTCGGCCCCCCAGAGTGCCGAGATTACAGGCTTCAGCCTGTGCTATAATCTTAGCACCTTCCCTTATTAGGGGGAAGTGAAAGCATCAGGGATAACACCAAATGAAGTTTTATTTTAAATGACCGAGGTAGGCCCTAACTTTATTTTACACCTTTTTTCTGTACCATTTAAAGATAATAGATTTCTTATATTTCTTTGCTAATTTTCATAATAACTTTATTTTTTAGCTACAAGGCTTTGGCCGACCAAGTGTGTACCATGCTGCTATTGTCATCTTCCTTGAATTCTTTGCGTGGGGCCTGTTGACAACTCCAATGTTGACTGTAAGTATTGCTGAACTGGGTTTTTGTTTTGTAAGAGAAAGAGGTAAGTTCTTAGGCATGTATCACTGTGTATGTCTAGATACGTGTTTGGGAGTAGCTCTTGATAGTGATTTAAAACAGCTTGTTTCATTTTTTTTTTTTTCCTTTGTAGTTTCTGAACAACGTGTAACACAAACACCTCTTTAAATATTCCTGGGTAGCACTGCACTCTTGTTGAACCAGACTTGGGGGTGCTGTTACACAAATGAACTGTATATGTTTAGAAAGATCTTTAAGATGCTTTAAAGCAGCAATTCCCAACCTTTTTAGTACCAGGGACTGGTTTCGTGGAAGACAATTTTTCCACAGAAGTGGGTTGGTTAGGGGAGGGTTTCAGGGTGAATCTATTCCACCTCAGATCATCAGGCATTAGATTCTCATAATGAGCGCAACTTAGGTCCCTCACGTGCATAGTTCAGAGTAGGGTTCCCACCCCTATGAGAATCTAATGCCACTGCTAATCTGACAGGAGGCAGAGCTCAGGTGGTAATGCTCACTCACCTGCTGCTCTGTGTGACTGGGTTCATAACAGGCCACCGACTCATAGGGTCCTGTCCTACAGGAAATTGCAAAGCATTGTTGAAGTCTGTAACTTCTTTATGGGGATGTTAATGGTCTTTGACTTAAGAACATAGTAAATAGCAGATTGGTGAGTACTTTGTAACAATGAGTAATAATTGTAGGAATGTCTAAATTTCAGTTTTTCGTAGCTTATCGATAGCCATTTTCTTCAGAGGTGGTATTGAATATCTTAGCAAGAACTTGTATGTTTGATCTATGATGTGGTTAGAAGGAAGGGAGATGCCAAAGAAAAGATGACGGGGCAGATCTTAGGTGGCTTACAACTATTTAATGCTTAATTTTAATAAAGTATTTTAAATTGGAGTTAAGTTTCAGTTGTTTTAATTATTCTTTAAAAATTATTGATGGGCTGGGGACAGTAGCATATGCCTTTAGGCCAGCTATTTAGCAGGCTGAGGTAGGAGGGTTGCTTGAGCTCAGGAGTTCAAGTCTAGCCTGGGCAACATAGCAAGACCCCATCTCTAAAAAAACAAAATTAAAAAAATAAAACATTGGAGCTCAACTCTTCCTAATCATTTTGCCTTACTGAAGAATCCCTCTGGGTACAGATAATCATTGTTCTTAAATAAGGTTTAGACAGCAGAGAACTTTAGAGGGTGGCTGTTAGCCCGTTAGCCTTACATAAGACTTTGCTATGAACCTTTTAAAGTTTTTAATTCTTCTGGCACATTTCAAATACAGTTTGAGGCCTGATGCAGTGGCTCACGCCTGTAATCCCAGCACTTTGGAAGGCCAAGGCTGGTGGATCACCTGAGGTTGGGAGTTCAAGACCAGCCTGACCAACATTGAGAAACCCCATCCCTACTAAAAATACAAAATTAGCCAGGCATGGTGGCGCATGCCTGTAATCCCAGCTACTCAGGCGTCTGAGGCAGGAGAATTGCTTGAACCCGGAAGGTGGAGGTTGTGGTGAGCTGAGATGGTGCCATTGCACTCCACCTGGACAAAAAGAGCAAAACTCCATCTCAAAAAAAAAAAATACAGTTTGATTAATTAAAATTATAATTTGGGTGGAACAGAGGACTTAAACATTGCCTGCTTCCTTAATACTTCTTTTTTTCTTATTGCAGTTTTTCCTTCATAGTAGGAAACCTATAGTAGGTTATTTGTTATTAGTTAATGAGGATAATTAGTCCCATTTTGAGTTTCATGAGATTCTAATTTTCTTCACTGTTTGCGTAGTGCTGCCTGGGATATGGTTGGTGCTTACTAAATATATTCCTTGAACAAATACATGTGTTTGTTCAGGACACATTTTTAGTATGAATATAGACAAACCAGATCACTCTTTTTTTTTTCCATTTAAAAAAATTATGGTAAAATACACATAACAAACTTACCATTTTCACTCTTTTGAAGGATACAGCTCAGTAGTATTAGATACATTTCATAATGTTGGGTATCTGTCACCACCATCTATCTCTAAAACTCATTTCATGTTTTAAAAATGGGTGGCTTGAGTGTGTTCCAGTCTCTTATATGCATGTATATAGTCTAGAAGTCAACCGATTTGGGGAGAGCTTTTCAAGCCTCTTGTGGCTGTCTCACCTCCTACAACTACCTGTTGTATCTATCCCGGGCCTAGTCCACCAGTCTTCCGTGTTTGCCCTGTTAACTTGACAACACTCCAAATCCAATGAGTCCTCTCAGGCAGCAGCATGTCATGTTTAAACTAACATACCCCACACAGCTGGGGTTGGGGGAGGGGCAGGAGTCTGGGAGCAGCTCAAAACTAAAACCACCGTTACTGCCTGAAGTTCAGGAACTTAATAAATAAATGCTCCCAGTTTGTTTTATGCCTTTGGTTGAATTCCAGAGCACGGAAATAGGTTCATACAGCTGTATTGAAAGATAATTTGTTAATCTTTTTATACTGTCATGTCAAATGTGAGAAGTCTGACAATCTTTTTTTTCTTGTAGAGGTTGGGTTTGTAATACATTAAAAAAAAAATTCAAGGCCGGGTGCAATGGCTCACGCCTGTAATGTCAGCGCTTTGGGAGGCTGAGATGGGCAGATCACGAGATCAAGGAGTTCAAGATTAGCCTGGCCAACTTGGTGAATCCCCGTCTCTACTAAAGATACAAAAAGTAGCCAGGCATGGTGGCATGCACCTGTAGTCCCAGCTGCTCGGGAGGCTGAGGCAGGAGACTCGCTTGAACTCGGGAGGCGGAGATTGTGGTGAGCCGGGATCACACCACTGTACTCCAGCCTGGGCAACAGAGTGAGACTCCTTCTCAAAAAAATTAAAATTAAAATAAAAAAAATAAGAAAGAGAGAGAGAGAGAAATTCAAATCAAACCATTAGAGGGTTCCTATAATATTTCTGAGTAATATAGTTAGAAAAACCACTGGATTAGCTGATCTCTCAGTACTTTATGCACTTTTCAATTTCTGTATTTCCCTGATTGTCCTAAAAACCAGAAAATAGGAAAGATGTTCTTCTACCCTCACAATATAAAATTATAGGATTTTGAGCTGTGTTAGGAGTTTGAACTGAGGAAAATATGATTCTATAGAATGATATATTTTCCTAAAGTTTCCTCATGGCTAAAATAGGAACCAGATACCTTTTTGTGTAAGCTTTTAATTTGAAGTATAATGTGTACAGAAAGATGTACAAATTATAAATACACAGCTTGATGAATTTTTTTATACAGTAAGTACACTTACATATCCAGCATTGTACCACACTCTCAGAAACAATCCTAAGTAATTTCTGTCCTTGACACATTTCTAATATGACAGTTTGGCCTTTGTGTTTGTGTGTTTAATATTATATGAGTGGAATCATACAATGTATACTCTTTGTTGTCTGGCTTTTTTGGCTGAGTACGTTTATGAGATTAATCCATGTTGTATGTAGCAACATTTCATTGTTGTAGAGTGTGTTGTTATATAACCACATACAATTTTCTGTTATCTTGGGCAGGAAAGGATTAACTGAGCAGGCCCGAGTTGCTCAAATCTTTCATGTTCCCAAGAGGACCATTTTCTGTGACTAGTCCTTGACAGGCCCCAATTGAGCTCTTAGAATATTCTGCATTCAATAACATTGAATCTTTGAACTTCACTTGTCCAGTTTGTGCAAACAGCATTATTTATGATGAACACCTCCTTTCCTTCTCATGAACTAGAGCTTTGGTAACTGGTCATTCATTGTGTGCCTTCAAGATCACCTGCCAAGAAAAACCCTGAACTCCTAGGCTTTTGTGAGCTTCCATAGTAGACAACACTTCACATAATGTTGTTACAGTTTCTCTTTTTCTTTTTCTTTTCTTTTTTTTTCCCCCCAAGACAGAGCCTGGCTCTGTTGCCCAGGCTAGAGTGCAGTTGCGCTATCTCGGCTCACAGCAGCTCCGCCTCCTGGGTTCAGGTGATTCCCCTGCCTCAGCCTCCCGAGTCCTGGCTAGTTTTTGTATTTTTAGTAGAGATGGGGTTTTGTCATGTTGGCCAGACTGGTCTCAAACTCCTGGCCTCAAGTGATTCACCCGCTTCGGACTCCCAAAGTGCTGGGATTATAGGCTTGAACCACTGTGCCTGGCCATTGTTGCAGTTTATTGCTGGAGGAATTAAATGCTTTATGTGTGACTCCACTGGGAGAGGACTCTTAGAAGCATGCACCTGGTGTCCTCCAGACTTTACCTGATGTCCCTTTTCCCTTTGCTGATTTTACTTTGTGTCCTTTTGCTGTAATAAACTGTAAGTGTAACAGTTTCAGAGTCCTGGAATCCTCTTAGCAAACTGCTGAACTTAGAGGTGGTCCTGGAGTCTATTGACACAAATCCATTTGGGTGTTGGACTTTTGCGTTTCCAGTTTTTGCCGATTACATATATTGCTGTTGCAATATTTCTTGTATATATCTTTTGGTGAACATGTATACGTGTTTCTTGGAGTATATATCTGGGAGTAAAATTGCATGGTTGTGTTCAACGTCACTATGTAGTGCTAAAAGTTTTCCAGAGTGGGTGAACAGTTTACTCTTCAGCCAGGCAGACTCCATATCTTCACCGGCAATTTGAATTTCATTCTGGTGGGTACATTATGGTCTTAATTTGCATATTTCTAATGACCAATGAAGTTAACTCCCTTTATATATAACATATATCTATTGGCCATGTGACTATCTTTTTGTTAAGTGTCAGTTCAAGCGACATCAGTTTTTTAAAAATTGGGTTGTATGCCTTTTTCTTATTTGTAGGAGTTCTTCATATATTCTGGGTACAATTTTTTTTCATGTGTACATTTGTCTCTATACACACATATATACTTATTGTTGATATCTTTTCCTTATTCTTGGATTGCCTTTCTTCCTTTTTTTTTTTTTTTCGAGATGGAATCTTGTTCTGTTGCCTAGGCTGGAGTGCAGTGGTGTAGTATCGGTTCACTGCAACCTCCACCTCCCGGGTTCAAGCAATTCTCCTGCCTCAGCCTCCCAAGTAGCTTGGAATACAGGCGTGTGCCACCATGCCCGGCTAATTTATTTATTTTTAGTAGAAATGGGGTTTTACCATGTTGGGTATGCTGATCTTGAACTCCTGACCTCAAGTGATCTGCCCGCCTTGACTTCCCAAAGTGCTGGGATTACAGATGTGAGCCAGAATGCCCAGCCTGGGATTGCCTTTCTGCTCTCTTAATGCCTTTGGATGACACTAATTTTAATTGAATTTAAGTTTTTATGTAGTTCAATTTATTTTTCCTTATGGTTAGTGCTTTTAAAAAATCCTGTTTAAGAAAACTTTTTCTACCATAAGCCTTTATTGGTTTACTGTTCTCATGTAGTCCTATCATCTAAAAAGATCATCGTGTTTGGTAGGGGGTCAGTATTCACGTTGGTTGCAAGACTATATAGTTGAACCAGCATCATTTACTGAAAAAATTCTTCTTTCCCCACTGTACTGTGTCACCTTTGTCGTAAATGAGACAGCCATCCATGTATGGGTTTGTTTCTAATTTTTTTAGTATTCTGTTGAGCTGTATATATATATATATATATATATTTTTTTTTTTTTTTTGAGACGGAGTCTTGCTCTGTCGCCCAGGCTGGAGTGCAGTGGTGCAGTCTTTGCTCACTGCAGGCATTTTTTTTTTATTTTTATTTTTTGGGCAATGGAGTCTTACTCTTATCACCCAGGCTGGAGTGCAGTGGTGCGATCTCGGCTCACTGCTACCTCCGTCTTCCGGGTTCAAGTGATTCTCCTGCTTCAGCCTCCTGAGTAGCTGGAATTACAGGCAGGCGTGCACCACCATGCCTGGCTAATTTTTATATTTTTAGTAGAGACCGGGTTTCACCATGTTGGCCAGGCTGGTCTCGAACTCCTGACCTCAGGTGATCTGCCTGCCTCAGTCTCCCAAAGTGCTGGGATTGCAGGTGTGAGCCACTGTGCACAGCCATAATATCTTGTATAAATTCTTTAGTGTGGTTCATTTTCCTAAAGATTGCCTTGGTCTAAGGCTTTTTTATGTCTCTGTATATTTTATAATCAGCTCTTCAATATCCACAAAATAATTTGCCAAGAATTTTGATTATGATTGCATCGACTATAGATTGATTGTGGAAGAATGGACATGTTGTTGTCTTCTTTTTTTGTTTTTCTTTTTTATTAATTCTTTGGTTGAGAGTCTCTCTGTCGCCCAGGCTGGGGTGCAGTGGCGTGATCTCGGCTCACTGCAACCTCTGCCTCCCGGGTTCAAGTGATTCTCCTGCCCCAACCTCCTGAGTAGCTGGGACTACAGGCGTGTGCCACCACACTCGGCTAATTTTTTTTTTTTAGTAGATACGGGGTTTCAGCGAGGCTGGTCTTGAACTCCTGGTCTTGAGTGTGTTGTGGAGAAATACTTTGAGACTATCCAGATATCTTGTTCTTTTTCTGTTGGCCTACTAGTTTTAGTATCCATAAATGCTTGTCTGCAACAGTTTTTACTGTGGTATTTGTCGAATGACATCTGTTTCCCTATTTTGTTCAAGATCAACCTCGGCAAAACCCCATCTCTACTAAATTAGCCAGGCGTGGTGGCGCACTCCTGTAATCCCAGCTACTCAGGAGACTGAGGCAGGAGAATCACTTGAACTCGGGAGGTGAGGTTGTGGTGAGCGGAGATTGTGCCACTGCACCCAAGCCTGGGTGACAAAGTGAGACTTTGAATCAGACAACAACAAAGAAAGATAATATGTCTGTTCTTCCCCAGTTAATCTGTAGTCAATGCAATCATAATCAAAATTCTTAACAGGTTATTTTGTGGCTATTGAAGAGCTGATTATAAAATATATGGAGACACAAAGGCAGATCTTAGACCAAGGCAATCTTGAGGAAGATGAACCACACTACAGAATTGGTCATGGATGAAGTCATAGGGGGTCGAAGCTGTCTTCTTGAGTTGAGTCAGTTCCTGAGTGGGGGCCACAAGATCAGATGAGCCAGTTTATTAATCTGGGTGGTGCCAGCTGATCCATTAAATGTAGGGTCTGCAGAATATCGCAAGCAGTGATACTAGGAGCAGTTTAGGGAGGGTCTGAATCCTGTAGCCTCCAGCTGCCTAATTCATACCCATAATTTCTAATCTTGTGGCTAATGTTGGTCCTGCAAAGGCAGTCTAGTCCCCAGGCAAGAAGGAAGTCTGCTTTGGGAAAGGGCTATTGTCTTTATTTTAAAAACTATAAACTAAGTTTCTCCCAAAGTTAGTTCATGCTATGCCCAGGAATGAACAAGGACAGCTTGGAGGTCAGAAGTAAGATGGAGTCAGTTAAGTTAGATCTTTAACTGTCTCAGTCATAATTTTGCAAAGGCTATTTCAAGTTTACAGTCAAGTTGTAGCCAGTTTTCCACCTGTAGTCTAGATACCTGTGGTTACTAGCGTGTAGTTCTTCAGCCCAGGTCGAAAGCCTTATTCCCTGACATTTAATGCAGGGACTGGTTATAGGCACTCTTGCTCTGTGGAAGTGTGGATATTCTACTGTACTGAAGTACTCTATGGAATTATGTGGTCATAGGGCTTTGTGCACTTTTGGCAGCTTAAGAGATCTGGGGCACCGTCCTTTTTGAATCTCATCCCATTCAGTTCTACAAGTATCCCACTTAGAAGTCCCACAGTTTTCAGAGAACTATGCTTGTGATTGTTATCACAATAACAATCCCTGGAGAGGAAGACAGCAGGGAGCTTACTTTGTGACCTTTTAGTACTCTTTCATTTATGGCTATTTTTTCCTACTCCTCTGGTTTGGGAGGTTTCTTTCTGGGTTCTGGAAAATGAACTTCTTCAGGGTCTTCTCTTTCACCTTCAAGTGCTACTTTTCTTCAACTCTTTCAGGTTTCGTTGTCAGCCTTTTCTCATCTGTTTTGTATCATCCAGAAGTGCCTTATGATTCTTGGCTTTCCAGGAATGCTGTAAATTTGGTTTCATATTTTTTTCTGTTTTATCTGTGGAAGTGGAGAAACACGGCTCTGTGTATGTTTATTACATGTAGATATTTCTAAGCTCTGTCATACTAGAAGACAGTTCATTTCTTAAAACTTTATAGTTACTGTTTTAAAGGTAAGAAGCAAATGTCATTTTTTTTTCTTTTAAAATGTTTCCTATTTTTTTTTTTTTCAAGCAAATGCCATTTTATTTTATGTTTACTGTAGTCCATCTCAAGAATACTTACAGGGGATATTTTCCTTGAGTTATTTATTTATTTATTTAGATAGATAGATCGATAGATAAATTGATCGATCAATAGATAGATACAAGGTCTTGCTCTGTTGTCCAGGATAGAGTGCAGTGGCGCAATCATAACTCACTGCAGTCTTGATCTTCTGGGCTCAAGCCAATCCTCCCACTTCAGCTTCCTCAGTAGCTAGGATTACAGGTGTATGCCACTGTGCCTGGCTAAGCTTGAGATTTTTTAAATATAGAGATGTTAACAATGAAAGCTTTGATCTCTGAGATATGTAATACACCTTTTATTATTAGGCTTACTTTATTCTGATAACATTTGTTGCCTTTTGTAGCTAAATTATTTACATACTTTATTTTGGTTTTTAAACTTTATCAAAAGCCTGAGTAGAATATAGCTGTTTTATTTACAACTTCTTTATTTTATGAAGGTTAGCCTTTTTAAATTATTGACTTGTTTTACTTTTTTCTCTAGTAAGGTTTCACTGTTTCCTTTTGCTGGGGAGGGTGGGTAGAAAACGGTAGAAGAGTTTCTAAAAGCATGGATTGAAAATTTTTAGAGGAATTGCCTGCATGGTAGCTTGATTGCTTGAAATGGGCCTATACTGTCCAAAATTACGTGAGATCTATTTAGTTTAGTGTGTAGCTCAGTGAGTATATATTCTGTCATTCATCCATAGATACGGTTTTGCCAAATTAAAATGATGTTCTCTTATTCCTAAACTGCATCACCTGTACAAAGGGAATGCAAGATTGCATCATTTTCCATGTAGAATTATAGCAGTGGTCTGAGGTTGAGAGGGTAAGGTTTGAGGTGGGATTAGGGAAGGACCAACACTGCTGCTCCTTTGACAGCATGAGAGAACCCTGGAGGTGTTGGTGCAGTGTTGACCAGCACTCACTCCACCCTCTATTTCCCACTGCAAGAAACTAAGAGGAAGCTTGTGGGGAAGGGGAGTCAGAGAAATGTCCATAGTCTCTTATCTCTGATCTGACAGAGTAGAGTATAGAAGGGAGAATGTGGGACTGAGAGATAATGGGTTAATAATGAACATGATCAGGCTGGGAGTAGTGGCTCACGCCTGTAATCCCAACACTTTGGGAGGCCGAGGTGGGTGGATCACAAGGTCAGGAGTTCAAGACCAGCCTGGCCAATATGGTGAAACTCCATCTCTACTAAAAATACAAAAATTAGCTGGGCGTGGTGGTGGGCGCCTGTAGTCCCAGCTACTCGGGAGGATGAGGCAGGAGAATCGCTTGAACCTGAGAGGCAGAGGTTGCAGTGAGCTGAGATTGCACCACTGCACTCCAGCCTGGGCGACTGTGAGACTCCATCTCCAAAAAAAAAATTGACATGATCCGATAAGCATTTTTTTTAAATACACTTTTTTTGTTTTGCATTTTACCATATTTTTGTGATGTGTGTGACAAATCAAGTTATTCAACAGTTCTAGTCTTCATATTATTCTTTAAAGAAAATTTCTATATCTCTGTGACTTAAATTTATTATTTTTGGAAGATTTTTCTGAGAACTTTGATATTTTCACTTGAAATATTTGGTGTCCTTCATTTGCTTTTCTTTTTCTTCAGTACATCCAAGTAGAGTTCAAATGTCAGTAGTTGAGATGACAAACTTTTTCTAAACCTTAAAAATAATGTTGTTAGAGAAAAGGTTGGAAATAATTTGTGAGTAGATTTTAATTTCCTTTTTTTAAAGACTTAATTTTTTAAAGAGTCATTTAAGGTTCACAGCAAAATTGAGAGGAAGGTACAGAGATTTCCCCTGTATCCCTTCCCCTACATACACATAGCCATTTTTTTTTTTTTTTTTTTTTTTTGCTATGGACATTCTTTTCTAAAGGGATACATTTGTTTTATTTGATGAACTTACATTGACATACTGTTATCACCCAAATTCTATAGTTTAGGGTTCACTCTTGGTATTCTATACTCTGAGTTTTGATAATGCATATATCCACCATCATAGTATCATACAAAGCATTTTCATTGCCCTAAAAATGCCCTGTGCTCTGACTATTCATCCCTCCTTCCTTCACAATCCCTGGCCACCTCTGATCTTTTTATTGTTTCCATAGTTTTACCTTTTCCAGAATGTCATATACTTGGAATTATACAATACGATATGTAGCCTTTCAGGTTGGTTTCACTTAGCTATGTGCATTTGAGATTCCTCCATGTTTTTTAGTGACTTGGTAGCTCATTTCTTTTTAGTGATAGCCTGGATGTACCACAGTTTGTTTATTTATTTTTTTGGATTTTATTGATATTTTATAATTTTTCATTGCAGGGCTCATTTATGTAGCATGCCATTAAGAGAGACAGAAAATTTTTCCTTTAACTTAAATTTGAATTTGTCTTGATGTTTGTTTGCTTTTGTAGGTTCTACATGAAACATTTTCTCAACACACATTCCTCATGAATGGTCTCATTCAAGGTGTTAAGGTAAGAAAAAAATTTTATGTAGTTTGTAATGAACCAAAGCCAGGAATCCTTGGTAGTTTAATTCTGGATGTTTTAGTGGGACTTTGGGAAACAAATACTATTTGTTCTGGGGACTGAAATCTAAATTTTTAGCTGGGTTATTAAAAGTCACTTTAAAATACAACACAAATACATAAGGCATAGAATTGTTTACTGGCAAATAGCAGTGTGAATACTCTATAGGCCTAACTTCATTTTTATTATTGTGTACACAATAGGTCATAAAGGGTTTAATTATGTAACTTTTAACTTCTGTGCCTATCAACAGAATAAAGTGGGCAATTGCTACCGTCTTCTTTTTAGGTATATTAAAAAGAAGTGTATCTGAGGAAGAAGGAAGCCCAGCTGATACATTGGCCATAGCTTTATAATAACCACTTGATATAATTAGTCTTAATTCATTATGTCGATTTTAATATGATATATATATAAACGGCTTTTAACCGTTTTCCTGTTTGCACCGAGAATACTCACTAGTGGTGCTGCATTTACTCCAAGATAACTTTGCCACAAAATATGTTGCTTTTATTATTATTTTTGCATTGCTTTAGTATATAGACTTTGGAAACAAAAGACATCATTCTACTGATAGCATTCTTTTTCCTCATTCTTTTTTTTTTTTTTTTTTTGAGACGGCGTCTCGCTCTGTCACCAGGCTGGAGTACAGTGGTGTCATCTCGGCTCACTGCATTCTCCGCCTCCTGGGTTTAAGGAGTTATCCTGCCTCAGCCTCCCGAGTAGGTGGGGCTACAGGCATGTGCTACCACGCACAGCTGATTTTTGTATTTTTAGTAGAGACAGGATTTCACCATGTTGGTCAGGATGGTCTTGATCTCTTGACCTTGTGATCCACCTGCCTTGGCCTCCCAAAGTGCTGGGATTACAGGCGTGAGCCACCGCACCTGACCTTTCCTCATTCTTTTAAATAATTTTATTTTTGAGATGGAGTCTCGCTCTGTTGCCCAGGCTGGAGTGCAGTGGTATGATCTCAGCTCACTGCAACCTCCACCTCCTGGGTTCAAGCGATTCTCCTGCCTCAGCCTTCTGAGTAGCTGGGATTTCAGATGCCCACCACTATGCTCAGCTAATTTTTTGTATTTTTAGTAGAGATGGGGTTTCACCATGTTGGCCAGGCTGGTCTTGAACTGCTGACCTCAAGTGATCTGCTCGCCTTGGTCTCCCACAGTCCTGCAATCACAGACATGAGCCACTGTGCCTGGCCTTCCTTCTGTTTTCAGTAGTGGTGTTTCCAGTTACAAACTATAGTAACATTCTGTCACTGAAAATGTCAAATCCTAGAAAACGCAGCACTTCTACCTGTGGTGTTAACATTGTTCTTGAACAGTTATCAGCTTAAAGTTCATTTGATGAATCCAGTTTTTTGAAATAGGCAGTTCTGATGATTCAGGTTATTCTGATGTTCTGTTTAGAAATAACTCTAAGAACACTTTTTATATTTTACTTTCGCATTGAAAAATCAGCCAGCTTTGCTTCAGCCTCAAAGAGTGTGTGTATGTAAAATTAAATGAATGCTGGCAGTGAACTGCACTTGTTTTTTCTAAGTAGGAAAAGGGTTAAATAGAGGTTTAAAGTATAATAGTATTTTTTAGTCTGTTATAGTAAAGCATATGAGTATAGGGTCTAATTTGTGCTTTCCAGTTTAGATAATGTCAATCTATGCATAATTATACTTTGTACTGAACAACATACTTAAAATTATTCCCAAGGCCGCACGTGGTGGCTCACACCTGTAATCCCAGCACTTTGGGAGGCCGAGGCGGACAGATCACGAGATCAGGAGATCGAACCATCCTGGCTTAACACAGTGAAATCCTGTCTCTACCAAAAATACAAAGAATTAGCCGCGCGTGGTGGTGGGTGCCTGTAGTCCCAGCTGCTGGGGAGGCTGAGGAAGGAGAATCGCTTGAACCTGGGGGATGGAGGTTGCAGTGAGCCAAGATCACGCCACTGTACTCCAGCCTGGGCAACAGAGGGAGACTCTGTCTCCCCAAAAAAAAAAAAATTATGCCCTAGTAATGTGCCGAATTTAGCCATTGTAATTCGCTGTTTTCATAGCTCTTACAAAACACTCATATAATAAATAATAATAAATACTAATAAATTAATAAATATTATTTGCCTGTTTTCAGAAAGAAGTTGAGGATATTTATATGTAAAACAGCATTTTATTTATTTTTTATCATTTGGGTACTTTTTTTTTTATAGCGTCTGTCTTTTTACTAAAGAAAAGCAAAGTTCAAATGCCCAACAGTAATTATGTTGAACACTTAGTATATATAAATAGACAAAAGGCTACTGAGAACACTGGACTTAGATAAAAGTGTTATAGGTATAACTACAACCTAATTTATAAATAAATAAGAAAAAAGTCCCTGACTGAAAGGATAGTGAAGATTTATTTCTCAATATTCTTTAATTTGGACAACCCCCACCAACTGAGCAGACGTCCCAGTGTTAGACGAAAATGACTGCTCTCCCCACCAGCAGTTACAGTACTCGACACCACTGGCCCCACTGGTTCAGAGGAGAGAGTGTTTGGCCCGTGGCTCTATGTGGTTCCAGCTTCAGGAGGCCAACCCATGCCTTTGGTCACCTGAGACTTTTTAAACAGCATTGGCACTTTTAGCTGGTCTGAACCATTTTGAATGCTACCACCCAGCAGAGAGGAGGCTCTCATTAGATTCTAAATCTGCTATTTCAATTACTTTTCACTTAAAAAAAATAAACTTATTAGAATAAGGCCACCTAGGAATGTTGTTAACCTCTTCAGCCTTTGGCTGATATTACATGAGACTACAAATAATAAATACAGCTTTTCCCACAGGTGCAGCTTCTGGGGCTTGGTCTACAGTCTTCAGAAAGACACATTATGGAAAAAAAAAGTCAGGCTAGGTCAGGTACGGTGGCTCACGCCTGCAATTCCAGCACTTTGAGAAGCTGAGGTGGGCAGATCACCTGAGGTTGGGAGTTTGAGACCAGCCTGACCAACATGGAGAAACCCTGTCTCTACTAAAAATGCAAAATTAGCCAGGCGTGGTGGCAAATGCCTATAACCCCAGCTACTTGGGAGGCTGAGGCAGGAGAATTGCTTGAACCTGGGAGTCGGAGGTTGCAGTGAACCAAGATCGTGCCATTGCACTCCAGCCTGGGCACCAAGAACGAAACTCCGTCTCAAAAAAAAAAAAAAGGTCAGACTAGTGCAGGAGCTCCAGTGGCCTCTGCAAATGAGGGCTTGGCAATTATCAGTGGACAGACACATGGTATCCAGCACCAGGCCATGGGCCTTCCTGCTTCCTGAGTTTCACAAGTAGGATGCATGTGAGGGGAGCAGCCCATACCTCTGTTGAAGGAAGGCTAGAGTACTTTCCAGGGCACAGCCTGGATGAATGATGCCTAACTTTCTATGCACAGATAAGTCAACCACGGTTGAGCCAAGGCAACACTCAGGGGTCTGGCTATCCCTAGTTAGTCCCCCATCAATGACCAAGGACAACTGAGGCCAGAGGTCTTATAACTCCATGACATTCAGAGAACTGTCCTGGGAGCTGAGGTTGGCGCTAGTGAGAGCAAGAGGATGCTCATACATCTTGGCCAAGTCTTGCATAAAGGCATAATCAGGAATCTGGATGCCTTATAAGAGGAGTTAAAGGTGTTTGGGTCCTTGTTGAGTTCCTCTGAACGTTCCATCTCTGGGGGCACTGGTCCTGGTAGTAGATCTTTCAGGAGCTCCTGGGGTACTCTCATACAGCCAGTAACTTGGCCTTCCTGCAGCCCTTGAGACGGTACACAGTGCGCAGGGCAGCTTGCTGCGCAGGCCAGGCCATGTGGCATATCGGTGGGGACGGCTACCATGGTGCTGGTGTGCAGCTCAGCCATGGCTGAACGCTCTGGGCTTGCCCCCTCACTCAGTCCCATACTGGCAGCCACTGTGGTCCTCGGATCTCCCTGGACTGACTACAAATAACAAATAATGGCCTTTCACACAGGTGCAGCTTCTGGGGCTTGGTCTACAGTGTTCAGAAAGACACATTGCATAAAAAAAAGTCAGGCTGGGTCAGGCATGGTGGCTCACACCTGTAATCCCAGCACTTTGGGAGGCCGAGGTGGGTGGATCACCTGAGGTTGGAAGTTTGAGACCAGCCTGACCAACATGGAGAAACCCTGTCTCTACTAAAAATACAAAATTAGCCGGGCCAACCAGAGACATCCTCCCATTTGGATACTTTTATTATTTAACAAACATTGTGGACACATAAACAAGTGAAACACAACCTAGAAATAGTTTACAGACTTTCTGTTTCCAGTTAAGCAGAGAACTATGACTAAAGTGTTAATAACATACAGAGTTTATGCATAAGTACATTTCTAAATAAAATTCCCAATTTACCACTTTTTTGTTTGGAATAATCCTCACAAAACCATTAGAATCCTAAAGTAAAAATACATTTAACTTACATCAGAAACAATGATTCAAAATGGAAAGTAGTTAAAAATCTGAAATGTTTTTTCTCATAAACTTGGAAAGAAACAATGAATTCAAAATGGGAAGTAGTTAAAAATCTGAAATTTTTTTTTCATAAACTTGGAAAGAACTACCTTCTACTTCCATAAATACATTATGCTTTATAACAATGTATTGTGTTGCCACATACAACAGACCTTTATGAACTGCTAATATAACTTTTCATACTCACTCTGAACAATTCTAGATTGTTGAGAAACCTTTTGTTGCTGTTATTGAAGTAGGTGGCGGGCGTCTGTAGTCCCAGCTACTCGGGAGGCTGAGGCAGGAGAATGGCGTGAACCTGGGAGGCGGAGCTTGCAGTGAGCTGAGATCCGGCCACTGCACTCCAGCCTGGGCGACAGAGCGAGACTCCGTCTAAAAAAAAAAAAAAAAAAAGAAAAAAGTATATTCTACAAATATAAAAGAAAAAATTGTGAAATAACAATTTGGGTAAATTTTTAAATTTACTAAAAAATATTCTACGTTAAACTTAGTTTTAAAATCAATACTTTAAAAATTTTGTTTTTAACAACTATTATGACCAAATTTAGGTAATTTGTGTTTACCACTAATGTGGGACAATATAATCTTACCAGTGGCTGAATAGGAAATTTTAGCAATATTCAAGACCTGTCTTTTTTTTTTTTTTTTTGAGACGGAGTCCCGCCCTGTTGCCTAGGCTGGAGTGCAGCGGTGTCATCTCAGCTCACTGCAACTCCCCACTGTCCGGGTTCAAGTGATTCTCCTGCCTCAGCCTCCTGAGTAGCTGGGATTATAGGCACACACCACCACACCTGGCTAATTTTTGTGTTTTTAGTAGAGACGGGGTTTCACCATGTTGGCCAGGCTGGTCTCAAACTCTTGACCTCATGATACACCCGCCTCGCCTCCCAAAGTGCTGGGATTACAGGCGTGAGCCACCGCGCCCGGCCAAGACCTGTCTTATTTCTTGGTTGTTTCAATATCCACACAGATTATCCTTCCAATAATAGTGGTCTTTCAGTTCCTTGATCTATTTCCCTCCACCCTAAGTTAGCCATTCACTTATAATAACTCTAACCATTACGTAGTATTAATAATGGCAGACTTTCTAAGAGAGAGGTACTCATTATTCCCTTTCATAGATAAGTGAATTGAGACATAAAGATAAATACTTTGCCTGTTGTTTCACAGATGCAATTGCTCAAACCAGAATTTTATCCCAAAAAGTATTGCTTCCAGCATCCAGACTCTAACCATTATACGTACTGTTTCTCTATATACCCTAGTATTCAACCACTACCTCCTTACCATTCTAGCTTACTGTATGTTGTACTACAGCTCAATATATCAGCACTGAAAACCCATCCTACCTGCCTTTCACTGTCACCCCTAACCCTGTATCTTCACTTTCATCTTTCTTGGCTTTAATTCTGTGGTCAATCATTATGATCACTGCTTTGCATATAAAGCTTGCTCTCTTTTTACTCTGTCACACTTGGTTGGCTAAACCCCAACCCTTGAAAACTTAATTCTCTAGCTACTCTGTCTGGAGGCAATACCTTTTCCACCATCTGATGACCTTAACTATGTCACTAAATAAATGGAAGTAATCCAAAGAGAAATTTTAATCTCCCATCACCACATCTACCATCCACCTACATGTATCTGTTCTCATATACTCTACCTCCTCTCCTGTTTCTAAGGATGAACTGTCCTTGTTCCTTGCTAAAGCCAGCTGCTTCACATATCTCATCCATTCTCAGGAATTCAGCAATTATGCCTTTTTTCCCCAGTATTTTAAATTTTCCCTCTAAATTATTCCTTCCAGCATACAAGCATTCTATTTCTCCAGTCTTAAAAACAAAACCTCTTTTCCTTTTCTCCTCAGTCTACTATAGCATTTCTTTCTTTCCCATACTGTCTTACATTCATTACAAGTAGACTTCCACACTCACTTTTCTTTTTTCTTTTTTTTTTTTTTTTTTGAGCCCAGTCACAAACTCTGTCGCCAGGCTGGAGTGCAGTGGCCAGATCTCCAGCTCACTGCAAGCTCCGCCTCGGGTTTCGCCATTCTCCTGCCAGCCTCCCACAGTGCTGGGACCACAGGCCCGTCACCTCGCCCGGCTAGTTTTTTTGTATTTTTTTAGTAAAGGCCGGGGTTTCACCGTGTTAGCCAGGATGGTCTCGATCTCCTGACCTCGTGATCGCCCGTCTGCGGCCTCTAAAGTGCTGGGATTACAGGCTTATTTTGGCGCTTGACCCACCTCACTCTTCTACCAAATTATTCACAGTCCTTTTTCTTTTTTTTTTTTTTTTTTTTTGGAGACAGAGTTTAGAAGCTCTTGTTGCCCAGGCTGGAGTGCAATGGCGCGATCTCAGCTCACTGCAACCTCTGCCTCTTGGGTTCAAGCGACTCTCCTGCCTCAGCCTCCCGAGTAGCTGGGACTACAGGCGCACACCAGCATGCCCGGCAATTTTTTTGTATTTTTAGTAGAGACAGGGTTTCACCATGGCCAGGCTGGTCTTGAACTCCTGGCCAGGTGATCCGCCCACCTCAACCTCCCAGAGTGCTGGGATTACAGGTGTGAGCCACCGCGCCCGGCCCCTTTTTCATTCTTAAAAGGCTTTCTTTACTTGCTTTCTTCACTTGGCCTAGCATAGTTTTCTTTCTACCTGTTAGGCCACTCATTCTCAGTCTTCTTATACTATAATTCATCTCTAGATCACTTATAATACCTAATACTATGTAAATAGTTGTTACACTGTATTTTTTAAATTTGTATTTTTTATTGTTGTATTCTTATTTTTAATTGTTTTCTTCCAAATATTTTTCATCCATGATTGGATGAATCTACAGATATGGAGCCTGCATATACAGAGGGTTGGCTGTGTAGTGATTTAAACTAGATACATGGACAATGGGCAAATGATCCGGACTAGATCAGTGATATTTCTCCAGAGGAATTTCCCGCTAGAGCTATTGAGATTTTCTCAGTCTACTGGGGTTACTTAACTTGTAGTAAGCCTAGGATTGCAAAAACTGTCCTGCTTACTGTGTTGAGACACCTTACTAAGAATTGGTGAGAGAACCCAGATGACACCACATGAACAACTCCTTCCCTGTGTCCATCTAGCTGTGCCTGAAGCTCAACTTACCCACAGCTGCTTTTATATAAAGTATTAATAATAATCCTTCTTTTGTATGAGGAAGCTCTCTTCTTTCATTTGCCTATTAAACTTTCCCCTCCTTCACCCACCCATGTGTGCCCATGTCCTTATTCTTCTTGGTGCAAGATGATGAACCTTGGGTATTTCCCCAGACAACGAAACTGCTTCACTTTGAGTCGTTCCGCTTATCAGTTTGTCTGCTGTCCTGGGTTAATCAGTTGGTGGCTGATAGGGTATTGGAATCTGTTCCTCTTTCTTTTGAGCTATGTGAACTTGGAGACTTCTGTGAGTTGATTTTCTCCGAAAAGTTCTATTCAATTCACCAAATGTATTTGAAAACCGGTGTTTACCAGGCCCTGTGATGGGCACCGCGGGTACAGAGATAAGAAGAAACCTCATCCTTCTGACCTTAATCTCAATTTTGAGTCCAGTAGAGAAGATAGACAAATAACAAGTGATTTAATGGAGTGTTGAAATCATAATAGAAGAACTAAGAGACTAGATAGAGGAGAGGAGGTGCTTCTCTCCCAGGGTTGGGAAGAATCACTAGCAGTTTCTAGGCTCCAAGTGTGGGATGGACATGCATGCCAAGGCCCGTGCAAAGGCCCATTGGCACACAGGAACATTGTATGTCCAGAAAACTGGAAGTATTGCATGCAGCCACAGCATAGGATGTGTGTCAGGAGCCAGGTTTTGGAGTGTCCTATTTATGTGATGTGCTGAGGAATTTTTAAAATGTATCATGGAAATTCAGATACACAAAAGAATCGTGTAATGAATATCTGTGTACTCATCACCTATTTCATTATTCATCAGCATTTTTCTACTCTTGTCCATCCCTGCTCTCCCCACTCTGCTGCTTATCTGTAGCATTGAAATGAAGGTGGCCAGCCAACAGAGTGACTGGCAAATAGTGGGCAAGCAGTGAATGTGAGTTCCTTGACTTCCTTTGCTTCTGTGTGGTGTTACCTGTGTCTCACACTCTTCCCCTTAGTTTCAACTGTAGTTGTTATTCAAGTTGGATTATCTCCTTCTTCCTAAACTCATCAGGCAGAGAGAACTTTACTTTGATTGACAAAGTTGACAAAGAATCTTGTTTTCTTTTGAGCATTAAGCATATGTACACTCCTATTTATCCCTGTGAGGCCCTGGGGATAGTATATGGTGTACATTCATTTGGGTGTCATTGTACCAGTTAATGCAGAGTTTTGTGCAGAATTGATATGCCATATATATTTATTAAAGTGATTTAAATTTCTAGCTTCTTCCCATATGCTTGGTGTGTGTTCATCTTAAGGGCCAAATGTGGGGGTGTGTGTGTATATATATATATATATATCATATCATCTCTCTTTTCTGATTCCTTCTGGAAAACAAGCTTTTTTACTTCTTCCTTCCCTTTCTGATAGAACATTTACATTTTTGTTTTTACATTATTTTATTTTATATTTTATTTTAATTAGACAAGAGTTTTGCTCTTGTTGCCCAGCCTAGAGTGCAAAGGTGTGATCTTGGTTCACTGCAACCTCTGCCTCTCGGGTTCAAGTGATTCTCCTGCCTCAACCTCCTGAGTAGCTGGGATTACAGGCGCCTGCCACCAAGACCAGCTAATTTTTTGTAATTTTGTATTTTTAGTAGAGATGGGGTTTCACCATGTTGGCCAGACTGGTCTTGAACTCCTGACCTCAGGTGATCCACTTGCCTTGGCCTTCCAAAGTGCTGGGATTACAGGCGTGAGCCATCATGCCAGGCCTAATTTTATTTTTTAAATATTAGTTTGTATTTAATGTTTCAAATTATTATTCTGTTTTGGGGCCAGTACAATGAATTAGAGCTAATGCATTTAGAAAATATGAATTACAGGTAGTTGAGGGATCAAATTATAAAACTAACCTTTTCTTCTGTTTCTTCTCCAGGGTCTGCTCTCTTTTTTGAGTGCCCCACTCATAGGTGCCCTGTCTGATGTGTGGGGGAGGAAACCCTTTCTTCTCGGCACTGTATTCTTCACCTGCTTCCCAATCCCGCTGATGAGGATCAGCCCATGGTGAGTGACTTGGCCCTTCACCTCCCGACTGCCTGTTTTGAGTCACATGTAAATTATACTTACATTTGCAGAGCACTTCTTAACTATTAACAAAGCAGTTGTACTTGTGTTTTCATTTGATTTCTCTGGTAATACTGAAAGCCAGTTTGGACAGTTGTCATTATATCCATTTTATAAATGGGGAAGTGAAGACATTCTAGAATTAAGTCTGAGATAAGTTATTTAGGTGAAGAAATAGAAATAAAAAATGCCTCTTCAGGCAGCTGATGTTGCTATGATGTCAGGTATGGGAGTTTAACCCTGGAAATGGGCTAACAATCTCCTGTCTTCATCACTGTGGCTTTTAGTTGACTTTGTAAATATGTTATATTTGTCAGCTCATTGCTATGGGGCACTGACACAAACATAGTTTATATCGTAATAGGCGGGAGTCACTTTAAAATATACTATAGTAAGCCTGATAGCCTATTTTAAATCATAATGTGAATTTGAGTTCGTTTTTTTTCCTTCTTTTTTTTTGAGATGGAGTGTCTTCCCCTGTCGACCAGGCTGGAGTGCAGTAGCATGATCTTGGCTCACTGCAACCTCTTCCTCCCAGGTTCAAGCAATTCTCCTGCTTCAGCCTCCTGAGTAGCTGGGACTACAGATGGCTAATTTTTGTATTTTTAGTAGGGACGGGGTCTCACTATATTGGTGAGACTTCCCTTGAACTCCTGACTCCTGGTTACCTGCCTCGGCCTTCCAAAGTGCTGGGATTACAGGCATGAGCCACTGTGCCCAGCCCTTTTTTTTTTTTTTCCTTTGTATAAATCAGGAGAGTATTTAGCATGTGACCAAAGCCCATTTAGTTACCGAAGGTGGGTCGGAATTTGCATGTGAGCTGTAACTTAGTTGGTTTTTTTTGGATAACAGAAGATGGTATTTTGGTGTGTATTCCTATTGCAGAGATGCTCTTATGTGAAGAACACACTTAGATATGGAAGTTTTGTTTTGGTTTTTAATCCTATTAATATATTTTTTTGGGGGGGCTCGTGTGAAAATATTTTCATTTGATTATTTGGTAGGAATTTCATGCTAACATCTATCACATTCTAAATTTATTGGGTACCCATAATCATTTTATTTTCTATGAGTTGATGAATTTTTTGGTATTGAGTCTTTATGTCCAAGATGTCATGCTTTTCCAATGAGTTGGGACTTTTTAATGTCCTTTTTTTAGCTTAAAATTTTTTCTTTAGATCTTGTACCTTTCTTGTTAAGTTTTGTTCCTATAAATTTTATCTTTTTTGTTCTGCTGCAGCATGAGCTCTTCTAATTGCTTGGTTTTCTAGGTATGTTAATATCATCTGTAATTTTATCTCTTTCCTTCCTGTTTTCATACTGCTCACTGCTTTTGCTAATTGCTTTCACTAATGAATATTAGTAAATCAAAGTGATGATTTTGGTCTTATTTTTCTTTATATATATAAAAAGGGAGTATTGTAGTGTTTCGTCATTAGGTGTTAAGCTAGTTTTTAGACTGAAAAATATTCCTATTGTATACACAGATTTTTAAAAAACATTAAGAGTACATGTCAGATTTTGATGACTTTATAGCATTAATGGATATTATTTGCCTTTTCTCTTGTTTTTTTTTTGAGATGGAGTCTCGCTCTATTGCCCAGGCTGGAGTGCAGTGGTGCAATCTTGGCTCACTGGCAAGCTCTGCCTCCTGGGTTCACACCATTCTCCTGCCTCAGCCTCCTGAGTAGCTGGGACTTCAGGCGCCCGCCACCACTCCTGGCTAATTTTTTGTATTTTTAGTAGAGATGGGGTTTCACCGTGTTAGCCAGGATGGTCTCGATCTCCTGACCTCGTGATCTGTGATCCCCTTTTCTCGTTAGAGCTACTAAAATGAATAATTATATTATAGATTTTTAAATGTTAAATATTTGTCTATCCTGAAGTAAACCCCACTTTTTGTTCTATAAGATTTTTCTTTGTTAATTTTAAACTAGGTTTTTAAAAAAGCATCTATCACATGATAGAAATTTTTGGTCTTAATTACACTAATATAATATTTTTCATTATGATTTCTGCTTTTATGTAGATCTTCAAATCATTTGTTGTATGTCTTTTTTTTACTTATAGCTAGGATATTTGAGAAGGTTTTTTTTCTGTCGGCTACCTTTAAAAATAAAACTTTTACCTAATCCCTTTATTCTTTCCATTTTTCCTCTTCTTTTGTTTCTTTAGGGGGCATGTACTGACCCCCTTTGAACACTGATGAAATTAGTATGTTTCTACTTCTTCCTGTCTTAAATTTTTTTTGGTATATTTAAGTATATATACATATACAAGTATACTTATTTCTTTATGTGTAATCTTGACATGATGTCTTTGGCTCAGGTAATAAAGGTGTACATATACTCCCTTTCTCTTGGGTCATTAAAATAATCTTTTTATAGGTGGTATTTTGCGATGATTTCTGTGTCTGGAGTCTTCTCGGTCACGTTCTCTGTTATATTTGCCTACGTAGCTGATGTCACTCAGGAGCACGAGCGAAGTACAGCTTATGGATGGGTAAGATAATAGACTATATATTTTTTTAACCAGAATAGTAATTAACATTGTATTAGAAATTTACTGGAAAGTGAGTTTATTAGTCCTTTCCTGCACTGCTATAAAGAAATATCTGAGACTGGGTAATTTATAAAGAAAAGAGGTTTAATTGTCTCACAGTTCTGCAGGCTATAAAGGAAGCATAGAGGCTTCTGCTTCTGGGGAGGCCTCAGGAAGCTTTTACTCATGATGGAAGGCAGAGCCGGAGCAGGCATCTTCACATGACTGGAGCAGGAGGAAGAGAGAGCGAAGACGGAGGTGCTACACACTTTCAAAAGATCAGATCTCAAAGAATTCACTCACTATTACAACCAAGGAAGGTGGTGCTAAACCATTCCTGAGAAACTGCCCCCGTGATCCAGTCACCTCCTACCAGGCCCCATCTTCAACAATGGGGATTACAATTGAACATTTGAATTTTTAAAAAAAGTATTCTGATTTGTTTCTTGTTATCTGATCCTGAGGAGTGTTAAGCAGTCAAGGTGCACGAGTCTTTGTGCACCTAATTTTAATTGGAGAGGTGCTGAACCTCAGCAATGTTAATCCATTGTTAACTCTGTTGGTGGTTGTGTGTTTTGGACATACATTTGGGACATGGTATGTAGAAAAGGACTACGTTCACTCATTCATCAAATACATAGTTGCTGAATAACGAAAGTTATAGGAGACCGTTTTTCTGATAATTTCACACCAGACAGTGTTTCTAATTTTCTCAGGCATGGTAATGGCATTATGGTTATGTAGAAGAAAGACTTGTTAGAAGATAGCTGAAGTGTTTTACATCAGTGTCAGGACTCTGCCAGTTATTTTCAGATAGTTCGGGGAAAAGATAGCATAGCATGTGGATGTGCATGGGTGGGTATGTGTTCCAAGCCTGAACCTGTGAGACATGGAAGTATGCTTTGTACGATTCTCCCATCTTCCTCTGTATTTGAAAACATTCAGAATAAGAAAGTGGAAGAAGAAAGATGATCTGGCTAGGTTGTGGGGAATAGGCTGGAGAGAGATTGAATGCCAGAAACTTAGGTTATTTATCTCCTTTTCCTGGGTGTTTTAAATCTGCTTCCTGGAGTAGAGTAAGTTCTCATTCATTGCTGACTGAATGAATAACTTCCTGAATCAATGATGGGCATATAAATGAGTTACTACCGTTTCACAGAACACAACAGTTTTTACTTTGTTGACTTTAGACATCAGTAGTTTGAAAACTACTCTTTCAACCCCACTTCCCTCTGACTATTCTACCTTCCCTCTCTCTCCTTGCTTCTTCCCTCCACTCCTGAATGTCCCTCTCATGCCATGCCCCAAAAAGGGGCTTCTCCAGAGTCGTGATGGAGGAGGACAGAGATAGAAGCTGATAGGAAAGCTTCAAATAAGGCAAGATTTGGAGCTCACTCAGGAACACCCAAAACATAAATAGGCCGGGTGCGGTGACTCACGCCTGTAATCTCAGGACTTTAGGAGGCTGAGGCGGGGGCAGATCACAAGGTCAAGAAATCAAGACCATCCTGGCCAACATGGTGAAACCCCGTTTCTACTAAAAATACAAAAATTAGCCGAGCGTGGTGGTGTGCACCTGTAATCCCAGCTGCTTGGGAGGCTGAGGCAGGAGGATTGCATGAACCCGGGAGGCGGAGGTTGCAGTAAGCCAAGATTGTGCCACTGCCCTCCAGGCTGTACAGCCAGACCTCTAAAAAATTTGCACTCCTGAATCCCAAAGTTGCCTACACCTCCGGGCCACTCGGCCAAAAAAAAAAAAAAAGAAAAAAGAAGGCAGGTTGTTCATGTTCAACATGTGCCCATAAGGCTTGGGCTAACAGAGTGGGTGGAGGGATAGCTTTCTAGCAGCATGTTACTCGTTGAGATACTCATTTTTCTGCAATATTATTAGATTTTTGTTCCTCCCTTTCAGCTGAGAAACCATTCACACAGCTTTGCTAGCTGGAGGTGAGGCGTTTGCAGGGAAAGATTTGGTGAGTTCTAACCAGAAGTGCCTGCGTGGACTTCTATTTTCATCTCTCTCCAGCCTAGCTCCCTGGAATGTATAAATGGCAGCCAGGGATTACCGGGGTTCACTCATAGGGCAATTGAGAGAAACTGCGGAGCGCATTATCGATCCGATCAGGCGGCAGCCCCAGCTTTGAAGTGTGGCTCCTAGCTAGCATAAGCAGGTAATCCCAGCACGCCCTGATCGGGCAGCCCACCCATCCTACAGATACAGGAGACAACCTTATCGCCAATCAATCACAGAACGCATCAACTGCCCTAAGGAGATTTTGATTCCATTGAAGAATAATATAAAATATGTGCAACTTCCTTACTCAAACTTCTTCATTAAACCAAGAAAGTAGTAATTCTTTCAGGGCTACAGCAATGATTAGTCAAATTAATAAGTGAGTTAACACTAAGAGTTTGTTGTGGTGAAATCATTCTTTAGATTTATTCATCAGAGTTGTATTGAATGTTAAATGAAAGAGGAGTTTAGATAAAAAAACAAACTAAGCAAGTAGGCTACTTTAGGCTTTAAGATAGACACATTTTGCAGAGTTTCATGAGGCCATAGACCCTTTAACACCTGAAGATGCTGCAGCAGTGCTGCCCTAACACCTGAGAAGAATGTAGGAATGTTCTCATAACTTTGCATGTCGTTGCAGTTTATAATGCAGTTATTTGGTTGCCCTGATATTCTTGAATAAAGCGGGAAAAACTGAGGGCAAGAGCTTTGTCGTCTTTGTCTGGTACATAGTAGATACTCAGTAAATATTGAATGAAGGATTCCTATTCCCCAAATTGGAATTTTCCACATTCTTTTTTTTCCCTTCAAAAATACTTATTTTTAGCTTTTATAGTACTTTTAGTATAATACTAATTTCAGATATAGTGTTTTTTTATTCAGTTGGGAGATGATGGATAAAAATTTTTTTTATTGGCAGAATTTTTGTGATTTTTAATAAAATCCATTAGAAGTTTAAAAAGCTGACTTAGAGATATGCATTTGACATTTAGTGTGGTTATAATTTGGAGTTTGCCCAATAAGCATCTGACCATTCAGATTGTGTTCTAAATAAAGTGGGCATTCCACATGCTTATAGAAATGCAGTGTGAAGGGCTTCACTGTGGCTTTAGGTTGTGGGTGTGCTTAGCTGGTTCTGTGGTCAGGTGGTGACAGAGAGACAAATCTACAGCTGTCTAGTCAAAAAGCTTCAACTTCCACCTCAACGAATTCTTTGTTGTTAATAGTTTTTTTTCTAAGAATAGCAGATGGTTCCCCCTGACCCCCAGCAGTGCTAATGAAATGACCACCACATGATAAAATGTTCAAACGGTGCAGTGTTTTTAGAAGATTAAATCAAGCACAGTCCCTGAGTAGTTCATAGGTTTTGTCATCAGCCCTACAGGAATTCTTTTCATACCGTCTCACATCCCCAGTCCCCAGTTAAAGAAGACCAAAGAGCTAATGTTTTATTTGTGGGGAAGGTTTTTACAGTTTTTATTTCTAATAAGATAATTGTTTTTTAACTCTTGTAGCTCTGCAGGGTATCTCCAGTTAGCTAATAGTTTGTGAACACATTCTTAAATCCCTTTAATTCTTTTTCATTCTTAAAATTTATATGCAACACATTTCTTTTGTCTTACTTAAAGCCAGGGAGGCATGGCTGCAGGTATGCACCTGTGGGAGCCTGGTTGAGTGTGCTTTCCTGAAGGTGTGCACCTGCAGCAGGCAGGACCTGGGTAAGGAGATGCTTTCCCCACAGGTGTTCACCTGTGGGACCCTGGGTGAGAGTGTGCTTTCCCACAGGTCTCAGCCACCTTTGCGGCTAGTCTTGTCAGCAGCCCGGCCATTGGAGCATATCTTTCTGCCAGTTATGGAGACAGCCTCGTTGTGCTGGTGGCTACAGTGGTGGCTCTTCTGGACATCTGCTTCATCTTAGTGGCTGTTCCAGAATCTCTGCCTGAGAAAATGAGACCGGTTTCCTGGGGAGCTCAGATTTCTTGGAAACAAGCGGACCCTTTTGCGGTAAATAAAAATATGGAAATATTTACTTTCCTAAATGTCTTTCTAAGCCAAGCAAATGAAAGTATGTATGTGCAGTCTCAAAGATCCTAGCAGTTGTTGAGTTATTTCTTTAGTAAAAATAGAAAAACAAAATTAATTGCAAGTAAGGGATTTAGTCTTTGTATTAAGAAACATAGAATTGGTACTTAAGCATGTCTTAAGGGAAGAGAGAGAAAATGTCTAGTTAATTCTTGATGAGAATTTGGGAAGAAAGTTTCTTCTTGCATGGTTGTTTTCATCCTTTTTAAACAAAATAAGTGAAAGTGATCATTTGAAGTGGTCATTTTCACTCATTTTAACTCAAAAAGGATAAATGCCTTTGGTTTGAATGAGTTATTTTAATTTTGACCAGAGATGTTTAATTTGTATGTTACAGATTATTGTTTTCTATGTCCGTCCCTCCCTGTCTCCCTCCCTCTCTCCCTCTCTCCCTCTCTCCCTCTCTCCCTCCCTCCCTCCCTCCCTCCTTCCCTCCTTCCCTCCCTCTCCTCTCCTCCACCCCCTTCTTTTTTTTTGGCATGGGAAGGTGATGTGTCACACAGCTGGAAAAAGTATCTTATGTCTCACCTTCTCTCTACCCTACCTGGTTTGAAATTGTTATTGGGGGAAAAAAAAATTTGTACACAAAGAAAAGAACCAGCGGTTTGGTTTTCACTTTTTGTCCCCCAAGTTTACCTTTCAGAAAAATTCATTTAATTAGTTAAAAATTACTTTTTCTAAAATACCACGAGCGCATGACCTAGGGATCCTGCCTGTTCGATTATTGTCACAATGTCAGACACCAAAAGAAATATTTAGAGAAGGAAGCCAGTAGTGGGGTTGGGAGCCAGCCAGTTAGGCTTCCCACCTTCTTTTGTAGTGATCAAGTTACACATCAAAGCTCCTCTGTGAAGTAGAGCTACTGTGGCTTACTTTTCAGGGCAATTGTGAGGATTATTGTTAATGTGTATAAATTAACTAGCGTAGTGTCTGTTGCCCAGCAAAGTCTCAACAAACATTAGCTGCTTTTGCTATTAATTACATAAAAGCTATGGTCTGATGACCTAGAAACTCTGCAGCACTTTCCATTCCTTTGGTATTAACTTACCATTTGGTTCTATTCAATAATCCTATGTATGTAAGAAGGATTTTTCAACAAGGTTGTAACATTCAACAAGTTCTTACCAGTTTGACCCTATGGCTGGAGCATACTTATCTGTCTACCAGATATACAGATAAATTGAATATGAACACTTTGAAGAATAGAGTGAATTTACATATATGGAAACCTCTGTACTGAATATGACTTTAAAGAAGTTACATTATGAATCGAGAGAAGTGATTTTCTTAAAAGGTTCTGTAGGAATGTATTTCCAGGTTTTGTTCATAGGAAGTTCAGGATCTGTTCAGGAATTTTAATCAGTGTGTTAACAAAGATGAATAAGTGTGTTTTGTGGGGGTTTTTTTCTCCTTTTTAGCTATATGATTTGAAATACATACCTCTGAAATTAAGACTTATAACTTTCTCAGAAAGATGGTGATAGAACTTCCTTTTATTACCATTTGACTTTTGTTATTCATCTTAATAGATCAAAATAATGAAGCTAATGTCCCAGAACATTGCCAACATAAATGGGTATTGGCATTTTAAGTGTGTTCTTTCTGCTTATTCTCAGTCGTTGAAGAAAGTTGGAAAAGATTCTACTGTCTTACTAATCTGCATCACCGTGTTTCTTTCATACCTTCCTGAAGCTGGACAGTATTCAAGTTTTTTTCTCTATCTTAGGCAGGTGAGTAGTGAGTGGCTAGTAGCCTTTCAATACCAGGAAAATCAAAGATGGAGATTTGTCTAAAGATATTTTGAGGAAACCACTGCAGAGGAAAAAACATGTGAACTTGCTTCTAGTTATAAATGTAGGTGCTGGCATATAATTACTAAACAGGGCACCTTTAATGCAATGATTTATAGTAAGATAATTACTGTGGAAAATTTTTTTTCTTGAGAATCAGAATTAGCAGAAACATAATTTATTTATTTATTTATTTATTTTTTTGAGACAGAGTTTTGCTCTTGTCCCCTAGGCTGGAGTCCAATGGCATGATCTTGGCTCACTGCAACCTCTACCTTCCAAGTTCAAACGATTCTCCTGTCTCAACCTCCTGAGTAGCTGGGATTATAGGCATGCACCACCATGCCCAGCTAATTTTTGTATTTTTAGTAGAAACAGGGTTTCACCATGTTGGCCAGGCTGGTCTCAAACTCCTGACCTCAAGTGATCCACCCGCCTCAGCCTCCCAAAGTGCTACGATTACAGGCATGAGCCACCATGCCCGGCCGGTTTTGTTTTGTTTTTTTTTTTTTTAAATAGACTATTTTTCTACAACAGTTTTAGGTTCACAGCAAAATTGAGAGTAAAATATGGAGATTTCCCATATATCCCCTATCCCCACACATGCATAGCCTCCTCCACTATCAACATCTGCCACCAGGGTGGGGAAATTTTTACAGCTGATGAACCTACATTGACAAATTATCTTAACATAAAGTCCACAGTTTACATTAGGGTTCATGCTTAGTGTTGTACATTCTATGGGTTTGGACAAATGTATGATGACATGATAACATGTATCCACCCTTACAGTATCAACACAGTGAATTTTCACTGCAAAAATCCCTTGTGCTATGCCTGTTCATCTCTCCCTCCACCACCAACCCCTGGCAACCACTGATCTCTTTATTGTCTCCATAGTTTTGCCTTTTTCATTCAGTATGTAGCCTTTTTAGATTGGTTTCTTTCAATTAATAATATGCATTTAATGTTCTTTCATGGCTTGATAGCTCATTTTGTTTTTGGCATTTGTTTGGATTTGCCACTGAATGACACCTTACTTGCTTCCAAGTTTTGACAGTTGTGCATAAAGCTGCTGTAACATTCATATACTGTAATGTTTTAAATCTTTAATAATATTAAATTTAACAGATGAAACTTATTTCAGACATGCCCTTGTTCCAAGTCTGACTGAAGCCAGCTTGCTGAGGCATCTTCAGTAGGTCATGGCTCAACTGCTGCTGTGGACTTCAGAGGGGCTCAAAAGCATTAATCAAAATCTTCCCTCTCTAGAGTCTTTTACACTTTAAAAAAATTTATACCCCATTTTGTCCCTCAAAACAGATAATTGACTTAAGGCAATTAAAAAAAAGAAAACCAAAAACCTCCCCTTTCCGACCGTTCTTCAGCTCTCTGGGATTGCTCAGACCTAAACTGCCTTCCATTGCATCCTGTGCTCTTTTACTGATTTCACTGCAAGGCAGGCCTTTTCCTAATGGTTTACTTTGACAGAGCAAGCTTCCTCCTAAGATAAATTCCTCTTTTTCTGGTGATATTTAAAAATGAAATATATTAAATTCTTCATTCTGATAGTTTTCCTAGGTCTTTTTCATTAGCCAGTTGTGTGCCTGGAAGCAAGACACTCATTTATGAAATGAGAACAATGTATATAATTTAATCCCATAATTTTTAAGGTCCTTTTCCTGAATTTTAATATAGGGCAAAATAATGTAACTTTTTTTTTTTCTTGAGACGAAGTCTCGCTTCGTTGCCCAGGCTGGAATACAATGGCGTAATCTTGGCTCACTGCAACCTCTGCCTCCCGGGTTCAAGCTGTTCTCCTGCCTCAGCCTTCTGAGTAGCTGGGATTACAGGTGTGCGCCACCACGTCTGGCTAATTTTTTGTATTTTTAGCAGAGATGGGGTTTCACCGTGTTGGTCAGGCTGGTCTCGAACTCCTGACCTGATGATCCGCCCACCTCGGCCTCCCAAAGTGCTGGGATTACAGGCATGAGCCACTGCGCCCAGCCCCAAAATAAGCTAACTTTTTAAAAACTTGATATTTAAGACTTAAAAGTTGTAGACATTTCAGAGATACTGTTATGGTCAGAGGCCTAGAAATCATTGCCTGGTTACTTTGGCTGCTTGTTAGAATCACCATGGGAGCTTTTAAAACATACCAGTGCCTGTGTCATACCTTCAGAGAGCCTGATTTAATTGGTTTCCAGTGGTCTTCCAGCATCTCACTGCTCTCCTTCCCTTGCTCTCCTTATCCCTTGTCTTTTGCTCACATCATGATTTTAATGTACAGGCAAAGTTGAAAGCCACTAGCTTTGCTAATGAGCAGTGCTGTATTGGTAGCATCAAAAGTCAGTCATTTTCTTTCATTTTTTATTACTTGATATCATATTTATCAATTTGTGGTTTGGGGATGGAGAGGATATATAAAACAACAGGTAGACATATAATAGAAAATGTCTGAAAATAAGTTGTTCCTGCTTATAACGATTTCTTATATCAGTTTTAGATATAAATTAGTGGTTACACAGGTTCAGCTTTCAGCACTGTCTTAATTTGCCACTGGTTTTATGAATTTTCCTCAACTTACTGTAATAGAACATAATATTCCTTATTATTTTATAGTATCTATATTACTAAAGTGTTTTCATTCCATTCCCTTAGGTCATAGGTTTTGGATCTGTTAAAATTGCAGCATTCATAGCTATGGTAGGAATTCTGTCTATTGTGGCTCAGGTGAGTATCATTTTATCTATACTTTAAAAATTAAAAAAAATCCTGATAACCATAGTTTCACAGGAAGCCACATATAAAAATACAGGGAGATATTCCCTGAACTGCTACCTCAGTCCCTCACCCCCTGCTATGGTAAGGTCTTGCACAGCTATAGTATACTACCAGATCAAGAAAACTGATGTGAATGTGGTCCACAAAACTATTCCTTCTTATATAATGTGTTGAGGTTATTTTCTTTTTTGAGGGTGTAATTTAGGGGAAATTTTTTATGTTTTTATTTAAAACAATGTTTTAAAAATTATGTCCTTGACCAGGCAGCCCAGCTTGGTGACTGGCATCCACTCCTTGTCTTCAGCCTTGCCTCTCTCAGCTCAGGGACCCTGGCCCGATGCCACTGCCTAAGCCTTCTCACCACAGTGGTTCCCCGTCCCAGGCCCCTGGGGGCCTCTGGCGCTCCCCTTGCACCGGTGTCATCTACCATTTAGTGTTTTCTCGGAGAAGATGATTTAGGAGAACTTTGATACAACTTTCCCTACTTTTTAGAATATTTTTCATAACCTCTGCTGGGTCAATTATTTTATTTGCTTTTACACCATCCAAAATAGTAAATAATTATAATCTATCTCTGGATTGCAAAATCAACTAAGAAAATGTTTCAGTGTTATTTTAATCTTGAAATGTGAGTAGAAGTGAAAAGCAGAAATGAAAATTGGTAACTGCTTCAACTCCTACTGTTCCCAGGACTGAAGAAATATGAATCAGAGCATTAAAATATATTCAGTGAAGGCCGGACATGGTGGCTCACACCTGTAATCCCAGCACTTTGGGAGGCCGAGGCAGGTGGATCACCTGAGATCAGGAGTTCCAGACCAGCCTGGCCAATATGGTGAAACCCTGTCTGTACTAAAAGTACAAAAATCAGCTGGGTGTGGTGGCACGTTCTTGTAATCCCAGCTACTCAGGAGGCTGATGCAGGAGAATCGCTTGAACCTGGGAAGTGGAGGTTGCAGGGAGCCGAGATGGTGCCACTGCACTCTAGCCTGGGTGACAGAGTACGACTGTCTCAAAAGAGAGGGGGGGAAAATATATACATATATAAAATTTTCAGTGAGTAAAGAGCATTAACCATTTCCCCATCTATTGTAAATACAGTACCAGAAAAGGTGAAGCATATTGTCCTCAAATTAATTCACTGTTGTGCTGAGGCACATTCACTGTATTGTGTGGTACTGCCTACAGGTTGTTTCCCTGAAATGGCTACCAGGGAAGCAGAGCATTCTTCTGTGGTAACCCTCTCTCAGGGAGAAATGAGAAGGCTGCAAAACTGCTTTACGAAAATACTCCATTTGACAAGGCTTATGGGAATGCATCAAGGCAAAGGCCATTTTTGTTTTTGTTGAAATGTGTTGCAAATGTAAATTATGTTAACCTTTCAAGTTGATCATTTTGGTTTTTTACAAAATCAAACATTAACTCTAGTTAGTTAGCCCAGCCATCTTTTTTTTTTTTGAGATGGAGTCTCCCTCTGTCACCCAGGCTGGAGTTGGAGTGCAGTGGTGTGATTTCGGCTCACTGCAACCTCCACCTCTCGAGTTCAAGTGATTCTACTGCCTCAGCCTCCCAAGTAGCTGGGACTACAGGTATGCGCCACCATACCTGGCTAATTTTTGTATTTTTAGTAGAGACAGGGTTTCACTGTGCTGGCCAGGCTGGTCTCGAACTCCTGACCTCGTGATCTGCCTGCCTCGGCCTTCCAAAGTGCTGGGATTACAGGCGTGAGCCATTGCACCCGGCCAGCCCAATCATCTTTTATCCAATCCCTTTTCAGACTGTCTCACTCTAGTTATATTTAGCAGAGTATATATTTGTTAAAATCAAACTTACATCAATTCCAACTTCATAACCTTCCAGCAGAAGCTCTTATGTTCTGTAAATGTTTAGCAGGAGTTTGCTATTCACAGATATTTAAGTGATTAGCATTTCTCCAAAGAGACTGAGGCTGTCCCTGTCAATCATGGTAACTGGTGAACAGTTGTGATATTCTTTCGGGAAGTGCCAGCAGAGCACCAGGTAGACAGGCTTCTTAGGGAGGGGGCTGAAAGCGTTGAGCCCCAGGTCAGGCTGGGAGCCCCCAACACTCCACCCCTGTAGAGAGTCATCAGTTCTGTCCAGACTCTGAAGTCGCAGATCAGGCAGTGTGCCCTTAGAGGTCCCTGGTCATCAGGGAAAGGTCTTCACACACAGAGCTTGTATTTTAATTCTGTGTGTTGATGTGGTTTTTCAGAGTTGTCTCCTTTAATTTGCAGACGGCCTTTCTTAGCATCTTGATGAGATCATTAGGAAATAAGAATACTGTTCTCCTTGGCTTGGGCTTCCAGATGCTCCAGTTAGCCTGGTACGGTTTCGGATCTCAGGCCTGGTAAGCCTCACTCTTAGATTCTCATAAACTGCCAGACAGATGCCTCTTAGGGAGCTTGGGGTGGATGGGTATGATGAGAAGGAAGCAAGGGTTATTTTACTGGTTTGGTGTATTCAACGTTGCAGAAACCATTAGGCTTTAATTTGGGGAAATGTGTAGCTAGATAACAGGATTATTTATAAAGACTGCCTTCATGTCATTGGACTTTCACAGAATTGTTCCTTAATTGAACGTATCTCTCTCTTCCCTCCAGCCCCCAAATAAAGTTTTATGTCTACTTTTTAAAGCATATGCCAGTTTTTTTTTTTTTCCTTCCCTGAGACGGAGTCTCACTCTGTTGCCCAGGCTGGAGTGCAGTGGCACGATCTCAGCTCACTGCAACCTCTGCCACCTGAGTTCGAGCAATTCTTCTGCCTCAGGCTCCTGAGTAGCTAGGATTACAGGCGTGTACCACCACGCCCAGCTAATTTTTGTGTTTTTAGTAGAGACGGGGTTTCACCATGTTGGCCAGGCTGATCTCGAACTCATGACCTTGCGATCTGCCCGCCTCAGCCTCCCAAAGTGCTGGGATTATAGGCATGAGCCACCTCACCTGGCCACATACACCAATTTTGAGACACTGAATATAGTCAAAAGCAAAACAAAAAGATACAAAAAAATGACTGATTATGGCAAGCTTCACTATCATTGACTATCATTAGCTATCATTAATTGAGTGACCTTGGGGCAATAACATCACCTTAATAAATCATTTGAGTTTGAACACAAAGATTTCTTCCAAAACCATGTGCATTCTGCCGTAGTTATTACTACCATATTAGATTCCCATAAACAGCAAGGAAGGTCAAAATAAGCTCAGTGGAATAAGAAAAAATAGAAGGAATTGTGAGTTTTGTTTTGTTAATGTGGCAGGTTTCTCCATGTGCCTGGTGGGCAAATGCAGAAATGCCATCTCCATTTTAGATGGTAGAGCTGGTCCTTACTTTGGACACATAAACAGACAACATAATTTAGAGAAACTAGAATTGCCTTAGTTATCAGTGTTTAGTTTGGGGAGTAAGTACATGTGCCCATTCGGAATTTCAGAATTTCATTTGATCCGCTTGTTTTTTTTTGTTTGTTTTGTTTTTTTTTTTTGAGAGGGTCTGGTTCTGTTGCCTAGGCCAGAGTACAGTGGCACAATCATGGCTTACTGCAGCCTCAAGCTCCCAGGCTCAAGCGATCCTCCCTCCTGAGTAGCTGGGAGTATGTACATGCACCACCACGCCTGGCTAATATTTTGATTTTTTTTTTTTTTTTTTTGTACAGATAAGGTCTCATGTTGCCCATGCTAGTCTTGAACTCCTGGGCTCAAGCAATCCTCCTGGCTTGGCCTCCCGAAGTGCTGGGATTACAGTCATGAGCCACTGCCCGTAGCTGTCTGTGACTTTTTACCAGATTAACTTGTTTGATTCTCCTTGTTCTTTTTGATTTTGCTCCTGTGAACTTTGGTTCAGTGGGTGATTTAGTCACATCCATGCAGTGTTAAAAAGACTGTCATCATGTAAGGTTTTTCTTTTTCAGTAATGACCATCCCAAAGTTGGGGCCTCACTTTACTCACTCACACTTCATACTGTTAAAACTCTTTTATTGAGAGAAGGACAAAGGTCTAAAGAGGAAAGCAGGGTCTGTTTTTCCAGTTGGAGGCACACCATGCTGTTGAGGGGTAGCAAACTGTGTAGCTCAAGGGCAGTGTGAAGGTGAGCCTTTGCGAGGTACAAAGAAAAAATGAGAAGTCAGTGGAGAAAATGTGATATTTATAGAAACAAAAATCTCCTTGCGAACTTCATTGAGGTTATGTCTAAAGACGGCAATAGGGAGACCAGGGAGAAGAAAAGTTTGTAAAAGAAGTAAAATCAATCAACAAAGGTTTCCTGGCCCTTCTGTCTGCATCCTAGGCCATTAGTTTTCTACAATGTGATGTGTAACCTTGTAGGTTTAAAAAAGAATGCATTTTTAGAGACAAAAAAATAAGTAAAATGTAACAGGAGAAAACAGAAGGCATTTGTACTTTTGCCACTGATTGCATTTTGAATAGTGAGCTCTTTGAGGCTGGCCTGCTGCCTGACTGTGCCTGTCCTGTCATTGCAGGATGATGTGGGCAGCAGGGACCGTGGCCGCCATGTCCAGCATCACATTTCCAGCAATCAGTGCCCTCGTCTCTCGGAATGCAGAGTCAGATCAGCAAGGTGAGGTCACTGCCCGCCCTTGTTTTTCTCCTTCAGTGGGAGACCTCCCTACTAGAAGCCGGAGAAGCTCTGAGTTCTCCCCATCGACAGCAGGAGCTGACAGCCATGTGGCCCCTTCTCAAGGATCATACCTATTTTCTTTGTCAGATAGAAACATTCTGTTTTCCTCTCTGCTTTAATCTTACACTTACATTTTTTAAAGCTAGACTTAGCAGTTCAGATTACTAACAATTAGAACTATTAATATTCCCTTTTCAGTTTTGATACCTCTTTTCTTCTTTAATGTCACAATTAAGCAGACTATAGTCACATTTTAACAGATGTCTATTAAATAATGAAAAACCAGTTAACCACGAGTTACTTAATTACTTTATTCACTAAAATGTATTTGGAATAACTCATAGTCTGTGAGCGTAATTTAGAAAATAGTACTTGAGAGTAGTAAGAAAAAGTCTGTGTGGTTGTTGATAGTTAGACGTTGAGTGAGAGATTAAATTAAAATTAAGACTGCTATGTGGAAAATAGCTTTCCACCATCTAGATCCATATCTCATCCTTCCCGTGCTTCTGCTTCCCTTCCTGTCCTGTCTTGTCCTGTCCTCCCTTCCTCCCTCTTTTTCCACCCTTCCTACCCCCCCCCTCCCCCCCCCCCCCCCCCCCCCCCCCCCCCCCCCCCCCCCCCCCCCCCTCCTCTCCCCCCACCTCCCACAGGGTCTCACTCTGTCACCCAGGCTGGAGTGTAGTGGTGCGATCTTGGCTCCCTGCAGCCTCCGCCTCCTGGGCTCAAGTGATCTCCCAGTCAGCCTCCCAAGTACCAGGGACTAGAGATGCACACTACCATGCCCAGCTAATTTTTTTGTATTTTTAGTAGAGATGGGGTTTCACCATGTTGCCCAGGCTGGTCTCAAACTCCTGGGCTCAGTTTACCTGCCTTGGACTCTCAAAGTGCTGAGATTACAGGCGTGAGCCCCCGTGCCTGGCCTGCTTTCCTTTCAAGCAGTTCCCATGGCTAGATTTAATCCCTTTCCTTCTCTATCTGCTAATGGCTCACCTCATTGTATTCAGGAAAAAGTAGTAGAGAATTTTAGAGGGAGAAAAAATTTTAATGCCTAAGAGCCCTTTAAAAAGTTTTAGTAAAAAACTATATTGGAAAGGATAGTTTATTCATTGCTTTTTTTTTTCTATATCAGAAGTTAGATATCTTACTCATATTCATTGTTAAATATTGTCCCTTGAAGACCACACATTCTGTATGTCGTCACTCCTGACTACAGTAACTCACTTGGCTTGCATCCTCAGGGAGGTGCTGTGTCTGAAGTGAAGATGTGACCCATCCGTGGAGGACTGTCACTGCCTTGGCATCTGACAGACACCATCCTGTCATTTGGGGCATGGATTTTCTTTTGACTGTTTTTATACTTACTCATGTCAATATACATGTTTCTGAATGTCAGCATATAAAAGTTTTGGAACACATTGTATTAGGCTGAATTATATACTACCATTTTTGATTTACAGAAACATTCATTTCATACAGTTCAAGCTAACTTTTTACTTGCTATGTTAGAAAGCATTTGGCACTTCTGGGTTTTTCAGTATAGGTCTCTAGGGAGACAGGCCTGGAATACACCTGGGAAGATGAAGTCTGCCTAGTGGGGACTGATCTGTATTCCTGAGACCAGGGCTGCCAGAGGTGAAGAGCAGGTTTTTGTTGTGAAAGCACCAGAAATGACCAGAGCAGGGAAATCTCAGTTGACAGAAAAGTGGAAATTGCCTGAAATGGGAGGATATTAAAGTTTTGGATTTTATTTTATAATGGATGAAGTCTTCCTAATCTACTTTCATTAGCATGCTTTCTCCTCAGTCTTGCCAAATTAGTATATCTTGGTTGTGAGAAAGTACTGTTCACCTCCAAATCTTGTGATGCCTTTCCGAGAAGACTGGCATTCTTTTCTTTGTTCTGATTTAGGAGTTGCCCAGGGGATCATAACTGGAATAAGAGGACTATGCAATGGCCTGGGGCCAGCACTGTATGGCTTCATATTCTACATGTTCCATGTGGAACTGACTGAGTTGGGCCCGAAATTGAATTCTAACAACGTTCCCCTGCAGGTAATTTGGTCGTAAGTCTAGTTTTGTAACAACAGTTATGTATGATTATAGCAAAATCCTGTGACCTTAAATTTGGAGAGCATTCTTACTTGTATGTTACTATATTTTATTTGACAGCAATAAGTATTGTGTTCATTGCTTCTCAGGATCAGGGAGGGGTCATTTTAGTGATTTAATTAATATCTTATGTAAAAGATACGTCTTAACTTTGTTCAGATTCTGTTTTCACCTACACAATCACTATGCTATTCTCTGGCTAAGCCCAGACCAGTTAAAATTTGAAATGACCTAAAAATCCAGCTAAAAATTGAGCTAAGGTACTTTTTGTGCTATTTATTTGAAATTTCTTCCTTTGTTCCCTCTAAGCCATATTTAGTATAGATATCTATATAAAGCTGGAATTAATGTTAACGTACAAAGGTGCATGATCTGAAGTCATAGGATGGGATTATAGGTTAACAGCTGTTGCTTAAAAGCTTACAGTTTTGCTGAAGCTATTTAGAAGTGGTACAGAAAGCAGTTAATTAGTTGCCCTTTTTCATATTCCAAACACCAAGCTCTAGTGGAGTTTGCCTTGACATTTAATGAAACATTTGCTTATGAGAATATGATTCACTTTTTGGTGGTGTGTTTTTTTGGGTAATCTAGGAATAATTTCGAGTTAAAAGACTAACTGTATTCTTGGTCTCCATTTGTTTTCCACATCCATCAGGGAGCTGTCATCCCAGGCCCACCATTTTTATTTGGGGCATGTATAGTCCTTGTGTCTTTTCTGGTTGCCTTATTCATTCCTGAATACAGTAAAGCCAGTGGAGTTCAAAAACACAGTAACAGCAGCAGCGGCAGCCTGACTAACACCCCAGAACGGGGCAGTGATGAGGACATTGAACCACTGCTGCAAGATAGCAGCATTTGGGAGCTCTCTTCATTTGAGGAGCCTGGGAATCAGTGCACTGAGTTGTAAACTCGGCAGAAGGTGGGATTCTGCATACGCCATCTCTGAGAGCCATGGAGGGAGCCACACCCCTGGTGACTTCATGGTGCTGGATGGGAGATGCTAGCGGCATCCTTCAGGGCCAAGTTTGATAAATACCACCACCATCGTTCTGCTCTTCCTCCTCTTGTTTTTTTTTTTTTCTCTTACATTTTTTTTTCCTGTTTATACATTAGAATAAGATAAGATTTGAAATACTTCCCTGCAAATAATGTGCAACTCTCAAGGTGAAACTCAAATAGAAAAAGTGATCTCTCTGGTAGAAAGGATGGCTTTCCTGTAAGACTGTAGACTAAGTGACAGCAGTCTTTCCATGCCCTTTTCAGCAAAAGGTACAGAACTATAGTGGGACTGCCATCTCTGGCAAGATTTCAGGTAAAGAATGTCTTCTTAATTTCTACCTTGCTGTTTCTCTGAATCAGCCCATAGGTGTTGATGAGTGGCCACTCTTAAGAGTCACTCAGTATCAGGGATCTATTGTCTTTGTTCAAAGGTCAAATAAAAACCTAGTCTCCTTTTATTCTACTTCCTATTCTTGGCTAGAATGAAACTCAGCATATATACACTTCTGGACATAAATAATATTGAATAGTGATTACCTTTACTAGATGAAAGAAATTTTTATTACAAACTTAAATCATGTAAAACTCACAACGCAGATTCCTGGACCTAGTGTCCTGGTTTGGTCCGAGGTGATTTTACAGAAGAAAAAAACAACTCAAGCATTCTGGTGACAACACAGAAATTGTAGGCTGCTTCTAAGAAAGTTAGTAACAATTTGGAAATTCCTAAGTAGGATGAGAGTTAATAACTGGATACAAGTGAAGTTTATATCCAAGTTCAAACTCATAGGCATCATTATGATTTGCTTCTTCCTATGTCTCCCATGTCCTGCTTCTCATCCATTACACTCCTGCCTTAACTGCTCTGTTGTAGTATGCATTTGTTTTTAATTCATCTTTATTTCAATCTGTTTGACTTTCAAATCGCATGGGAATATGCACATTAAGTTGCTTTCTAAAATAAGGTTTTATGAAGCTGAGTTTCATGATAAGTGTCTTGCTGTTTTTTGAGATGTTTTATGGACAAAGAAAACTTTACAGATTTATATGTATTTTGCTGCACCGGTAAATGGACCATTAACTAGGGCCCACCTTTAACAGAGCACTCCTTTGAAAGTTTTATAGGTATGAAATATATGTAGATATTTGTAAAGGGTTTTAATTTTTTTCTGATGGGGTGCTGTGTAAATCTTGTATTTATAAATGTAATGAAGGTATTGACAGAAAAAATATATACAACTTTTATAAAGGATTGTGTACTGACTGAATACATTTAAAAGAAAATATATTTTGAAACCTGTTCTGCTATGAACAGAGATAACATATCTTTTTACTATGCTATTGGTTTTTAGGTTAAGCTTCTTAATGCATAATAAATTTACAGTGGATACTTTTATGTCTTTTGTGTCTTTTTTTTTAAAGCAAATAGTATCATTGCTCTTTTGTGTTCTCTGTTGGGTGGGTTTCAGTTAAACTGAGTTGTAATCTTTCAGCTGATGCAAAAGGTTTGTATTTTCAAAAAAATTTTATTTTTAACAAAATTCCTTCAAAGTCTCCCTTCAAAAACATCATAACTACAGATGCTCCTTGACTTACCGATGGGGTTCCAATCCTGATAAGCCCATTGTAAGTTGAAAATATCATATGTTGCAAATGCATTTGATACAGCTTAGAAGCTTCAGCACTTTCATTATCAGCATGGTAGAGTATTGGTTGGTTACCCTCCTGATTGCATAGTGATTGGGAGCTGCAGCTCACTTGCCACTGCTTAGTGTCATGAGAGAGTATCATACCACACATTGCTAGCCTGGGAAAAAAATAAAAATTTGAAGTATGGTTTCTACTGAATGTGTATCACTTTTATACTGTCATGAAGTTGGAGACCATCTGTATTTTTATTTTTAAAAAACAGGGACAGAACAGAAATGCGTATATCCATGTTCACAGCATTCATAACAGCCAAAAGATGGAAAAAAGAACCTAAGTGCCCATTGACTGATGATGAATGGATAAACAAAATAGGTATATCCATACAGCAAACTATTATTCAGCCTTGAAAAGGAAGGAAATTCTGACATATGGTGCAAAATGGATGAGCATTTAACACATTATGCTAAGTGAAACAAGACAATCACAAAAAGACAAATACTGTATTGTGCCACTTAATGATATGCCTAGAGTAGTTACATTCAGAAAGCAGAGTAGTGCTCACTATGGGGAGGGAGAAGTAGGAAGCTGTTATTTAATGGGTACAAAGTTTCATTTTGCAAGGTAAGAAAAGTTCTGAGATGGTAATGGTAGGTTGTACAAAAGTGTGAAAGTGTACTTAATGCCACTGGACTGTATCCTTAAAAATGATTAAAAGGATAACTTTATATGTATATTTTACCACCATTTGAAATAAATGCTCTCATGGCATCTTTTTTATCATTGCTTATCACAATTGCAGTTACTTTACCCATTTTAACAAATATCCCAGCATGACAAACATCTTTTAAAATTAGTTTTAAATTTCGAAAAGATTTACCATTTCAACCATTCTAAAGTGTACAATTCTATGTTTTAAATATATTCACAAGGTTATGCCTGAACTTTACTTTTCCCAAAAAGAAATCCTGTGCCTTTTAGCATTCACTCTCAATCCTCCCTTTCCCCTCCCCTGGCAACCGTTAATCTACTTTGTCTCTCGAAATTTGCCTGTTTCGAACATTTCATATGAATGGAGTCATGCAGTATATGACCTTTTGTGTCTGGCTTCTTTCACATGTTTTCAAGGTTCATTCATGTTATAGTATGTCCAAATTTTATTCCTTTTTAAGGCTGAATAATACTCCATTGTATATACATACACGTTTTAAAAATTCATTTATCAGGTGATGGGCATTTGAACTTTCTCCCTCCTTTTGGCTATTATGAATAATCCTGTGGTGAACATTTGTGTACAAGTTTTTGTGCAAACATGTTTTGAATTCATCATAGGTATATAGTTGGGAGTTAGATTGCTGGGTTCTGTAGTAACTTTACTGTTTGAAAAACCACCGAACTGTTCTGTGCAGCAGTTGCACACTTCAGTTTCCATCAGCAGTGTAGGAAGGCTCCAATCTCTATATCCTTATTAACACTTGTTATTTTCTGTTTTGTTGGTTATAGCCATCTAGTGGGTTTGAAATGATCTCTGTGTGTGTGTGTGTGTGTGTTTTGAGATGGAGTCTTGCTCTGTCACCCAGGCTGGAGTGACTGCCACTTCCACCTCCTGGGTTCAAGCAATTCTCCTGCCTCAGCCTCTTGACTAGCTGGGATTAGGCACTCACCACCACGCCTGGCTAATTTTTGTATTTTTAGTAGAGACAGGGTTTCACCATGTTGGCTGAGCTGGTTTCAAACTCCTGACCAGGTGATCCGCCCACCTTGGCCTCCCAAAGTGCTGGGATTACAGGCGTGTGCCACCGCACCCGGCCCCTCATTGTGGTTTTGATTTGCGTTTCTCTTAATGCCTAACCAAGTTCGGCATCTTTTCATGTGTGTGTTTGCCATTTGTATATTGTCTTTGGATAAATTTATTTGAGTCCTTTTCTCCGTTTTCCAATTCTGTTGTTGCATTATAAACATAGTTCATGTATTCTGGATATTATTTCTATCAGATACATGATTATCAGATACATGGTTTGCAGTATTTTTTCACATTATGTGGGTTGTCTTTTCACTTTGTTGATGGTACCCTTTCATGTACAAGGTTGTAGTTTTTGATGAAATCAAGTTTAGCAATTTTTTTCTGTTGTTGCTTGTGCTTTTGGTGTCATGGCTAAGAATAAATACATTACCAAATCCAGGGTCATGAAGATTGTGTGTTCCTCCTATAGTTTTACGTTTTAGTTCTTATGTATTTAGTTCTTTAACTCATCATGAGTGGGTTTTTGTATAAGATGTCAGGTAGGAGTCTGGCTTCATTCTTCTGTGTCTGGGTATTTGTAATCTCAGTACAGCGTTGAAGAGACTATACTTTCTCCATTGAATGGTCTTAGCACCTCGTCTAAAAAGGTGACCATAGATAGATATATGGATTTGTTTCTGGATTTTTTATTCTATCCCATTGGTCAATATGCCTATCCTTATGCCCAGCACCACGACTTTAATTACTATAGCTTTTATGTGGTAATTGTTGAAATTAGGAGGTATGAGTCTTCCACCTTTGTTTTCAGTATTGTTTTGGCTATTCAGTATCCCTTGTGATTCCTTATGAATTTTAGTTTTGGCTTTTCCATTCTTCCCTGCGTGCTCTCCTCCTCCCCCACCACCAAAAAAAGAAGAAAAAAAAAAGGGGGATTTTGATAGAGATTGTATTGACTATAGATCACTTTGGGTAGTACGATCGTCTTAACAGTATTAAGCCTTCCTGCACATGAACGTGAGATGTCTTTCCATTTATGCCTCTAATTTCTTTCAGTAATGAGTTGTAGTTTTTAGTGTACAAGTCTTGTTCCTCCTAGCTTAAATTTATTCCTGAGTATTTTTTTCCTTTTTGATGCTATTGAAAATTGAATTATTTTCTAGATTTCATTTTCAGGTTGTTCATTGCTAGTGTATAGAAATATAACTGATTCTGGGCCGGGCGCGGTGGCTCAAGCCTGTAATCCCAGCACTTTGGGAGGCCGAGACGGGCGGATCACGAGGTCAGGAGATCGAGACCATCCTGGCTAACACGGTGAAACCCCGTCTCTACTAAAAAATACGAAAAATCTAGCCGGGTGAGGTGGCCGGTGCCTGTAGTCCCAGCTACTCGGGAGGCTGAGGCAGGAGAATGGCGGGAACCCGGGAGGCGAAGCTTGCAGTGAGCCGAGATCGCGCCACTGCAGTCCAGGCCGGGCGACAGAGCGAGACTCCGTTTCCACAAAAAAAAAAAAAAAAAAAAGAAATATAACTGATTCTTGTGTGTTGATCTTGTTTCCTACCATTTTGTTGAATTTCTTTACTCCAGTTGTGTGTGTGTGTGTGTGTGTGTGTGTATTCTTGAGGACTTTCTATGCATTAGGTCACGTCATCTGCAAATAGAGATAATTTTACTGCTTCCATTCTAATTTGAATGTCTTTGGATTTATTTTTCTTGCCTAATTTTCTGGTTAGAACTTCCAGTACATTGTTTTATAGCAGTGTCAAAAGCAAGCATCCTTGTCTTATTCATGATCATAGAGGGAAAGCTTTCAGTTATTCACCAATGAGTGTATTAGTTGTGAATTTTTCATAGACACATTTTATCATGTGGGAAGTTCCCCTCTAGTGCTAGTTTGAAATAGGAAGTTCAGTGTTTCTATCATGAAAGAGTGTTGAATTTTGTCAAACGCCTTTTTTTTTTTTTTTTTTTTTGGCAGCAGCAGCAGATGTGTGTTCATGTGATTTCCCCCCCCTCATTCTATTAATGTAGTGTATTACATTGATTTTCATATGTTGACTCACCCTTACATTATTGAGATAGACCCCACTTGTTCATAGTGAATAATAACTTTAATATGCTGCTGGATTCAGTGTACTAGAATTTTTTGATGTTTGCATCTATATTCATAAAGGATATTAGCTGGTAGTTTTCATTCTTAGAAGGTCTGTCTGGCTTTGATATCAGGGTAGTGTTTGCCTCAAAATGAGTTAGGAAATGTTTCCATTTGTTTTGTGGAAGAGCTTGAGAAATATTTAATACTTTTTAAAGCATTTGATAGAATTCACTGAAGCCATCTGATCTCTTTACTCCAGTAGCAACTATGTTAGAGTGTTACACATGTTATTGAAACCGGTAACATAGAATTGTCAACTGTAAATGTTAAGGAGGCAGCTGAGTGAGTGAAATAAGAACTCCAAGTCAGTGGGCAGTGGTTCTCAAACTTCAGCATGCGTCAGGGCTCATTAAACACAGATTCCTGGTGACACCATCAGAGATACTTAATAGGCTGGGATGCTTAAGAACCTGAATGTCTTAACAAGTTCCCAGGAAATGCCAGTGTTGCTGGTCCTAGGATCACAGTTTGAGAACTACTCTAAGGTATTGTAAGGGTGACAACAGCAGTTTCCCCAGGGCTGAAGGAACAAAGGGTGTAAGTTTGAATTATTGCAACTTACAGAAGGGTCCCTATGTAATTGAGTCAGACGTCTGAGGAGGGGCCACCTGCTGGTTGGTGGTGGTATTTCTAGGTTTAGAGAAAAGGTCCATGAGGGGTAGTGGCTGGGGCTGGCACAGTGTACCTAATTTGCATATGTTGGAAAAACTGCAAAACTGCTAACTCAGTTCAGCTGCAGCTATGGGAGGGAACTGCCTTTGCCAGGGTGAAGGAGCATTGTTGGAATTAAGCTGTGAGAAGCAGACGGGAAGCAGTCAGTGCCTCCTCCTCTTCAGTTTGCAGTCTCCCTCTAGTGTCCTCTGTTGGTAGAACTAACAGCCAGTTGACAAAGAAATGGGTATGCCGAGCAGAGGACGACAGAAGAATTGAGGGACTGAATCATTGGTACCATCAACATACCTGCTACGTGTGTGTGCGTGCTTTTGTGCAGCCATCAACTGGCTCCATTTTCCGTCAAACGAGGTACCAGATAGTGGGGGACTGCTGTCAAGATACCCGAAAATGTGGACGTGACTTTGGAACTGAGTAACAGGCAGAGATTGGAACAGTTTGGAGGGCTCAGAAGAAGAAAGGAAAATGTGGGAAAGTTTGGAGCTTCTTAAGAGACTTGTTGAATGGCTTTGACCAACATGCTGATAGAGATATGGACAACGAAGTCCAGGCTGAGGTGGTCTCAGATGGAGAGGAGCAATGTGTTGGAAACCGAATGTGACTCTTCCTATGTTTTAGCAAAGAGACTGGCAGCATTTTGCCGTGGCTCTAGAGATCTGTGGAACGTTGAATTTCAGAGAGATGATTTAGGGTATATGGTATAAGAAATCTCCAAGCAGCAAAGGGTTCAAGAGGTGATTTAGGTGCTGTTAAAAGCATTCAGTTTTATGTATTCACAAAAATATGGTTTGGAATTGGCACTTTACGTTTAAAAGAGAAGCAGAGCGTAAAAGTTCAGAAAATTTGAAGCCTGACAGTGCAATAGAAAAGAAAAAAACAATTTTCTAAGGAGAAAATCCAGCTGGTTGCAGAAATTTGCGTAAGGAGGAGCCAAATGATAATCACCAAGGCAATGGGGAAAATGTCTCCAGGCATGTCAGAAGTCTTCATGGCAGCCCCTCCTATCATAGGCCCAGGGGCCTAGGAGGAAAAAATTGTTTCCTCAGCCAGGCCTAGGACCTTGCTGCTTTGTGCAGTCTCGGGACTTGGTGCCCTGCATCCCATCTGTGGCTAAAAGGGGCCAATGTACAGTTGAGGCCGTTGCTTCAGAGGGTGCAAGCCCCAGGCCTTGCTGGCTTACATGTGGTGTTGGGCTTGCGGGTACACAGAAGTCAAGAATTGAAGTTTGGGAACCTCCACCTAGATTTCAGAGGATGTATGGAAATACACGGATGTCCAGGCATACGTTTTCTACAGGGGTGGTGCTCTCATGGAGAATCTCTGCTTGGGCAGTGCGAGAGGGAAATGTGTGGTTACAGCCCCCAGAGTCCCCACTGGGGCACTGCCTAGTGGAACTGGGAGAAGAGGGCCACCGTCCTCCAGACCCCAGAATGGTAGATCCACCTACGGCTTGCACTGTGTGCCTGGAGAAGCTGCAGACAACCCCTGCAAAGCCACAGGGGTGGAGCTGCCCTAAGCTGTGGGAGCCCACCTCTTGCATCAGAATGCCCTGGAGGTGAGACGTGGAGTCAAAGGAGATCATTCGGAGCTTTAAGATTTGGCTGCCTTGCTGGATTTTGGACTTGCATCAGTCCTGTAGCCCATTTGTTTTGGCCAGTTTCTCCCATTTGCAACAGGTGTATTTACCCAATGCCTCTACCCACATTGTATATAGGAAGTAACTAACTTGCCTTTGACTTTACAGGCTCATAGGTAGAAGGGTCTTGCTGCCTTGTGTCAGATGAGACTTTGGACTCAGACTTCTGAGTTAATGCTGGAGTTAGTTAAGGCTTAAGGGGACTGTTGGAAGGGCATGATTGTATTTTGAAATGTGAGGACATGAGATTTGGGAGGGGCCAGGGGCAGAACAATACGATTTGGCTGTGTACCCACCCAAATCTCATCTTGAATTGGGGTTCCCGTAATCCTGTGTCATGGGAGGGACCTGGTGGGAGGTAAATGAATCATGGGCGTGGTTATACCCATGCTGCTCTTCTCGTGACAGTTCTCACAAGATCTGATGGTTTTATAAGGGGCTTTCCCCCCTTTTGCTTGGCACTTCTTCCTGTCAGCATGTGAAGGACTTGTTTGCTTTCCCTCCATCATGATTTTAAGTTTCCTGAGGCCTCCCCAGCCCTGTGGAACTGTGGTGTGAAATAAACTTTATAAATTACCCTGTATTGGGCAGTTCTTTATAGAAGCATGAGAATGGACTAATATACCTTTCTCTAAATGTAGAAAAGACAACCACCACACTGCACACATATCTAGCAATGAAGACGGAGCAGGCATGAACAAAGTATACTCTTTATTCAACTATAATCCTTTGCAAAACTGAATTGGAATGTTTAAAAACCTTCATCATAGAATTTTTGTGTTTCCCGAGCATTATACATCCAAAGGAGCTGCTCTTTTATGTTGGAGAGGCAAGATGTTGCTAGGTCTTTTCTCCCCTGTTCTGTTAACATGTGTATGTTCATGTCATTACTGTATTCAGTGTTTCACCAAGGCATCCATGTGATTCCACTGCTAGGTGATAGAGTCTGAAGGCAGTGGCTGTTTCCTCCATCTAGGCTTGTTTTGTTTGTTTTGAGACAGAATCTCGCTCTCACCCAGGCCGGGGTGCAGTGGCACCATCTTGCATCTTCGCTCACTGCAACCTCCACCTCCCAGGTTCAAGTGATTCTTGTGCTTCACCCTCCCAAGTAGCTGGGATTACTAGACGTGCACCATCCCTGGCTAATTTTTTTTTTTTTTTTTTTTTTTTTTTTTTTTGGTATTTTAGTAGAGACAGGTTTTGCCATGTTGGTCAGGCTGGTCTCGAACTCCTCACCTAAGGTGATCCGCCTGCCTGGGCATCCCAAAGTGTTGGGATTACAGGCGTGAGCCACCGAGCCCGGCCTCCATCTAGGTTGCTAACAGGAAGTTTGGCTTGTCTTTATTGAATGAGCTAAGGAACCTCTTTTATCCTTGATCTCCCTATTGTATTCTGGGATTGTCCCTCTGGACAGTCCCAGGTGTGTAGGGAGGCTAGGCCAGCTTGCATTTGAGGCAGCACTCCTCTCTGAAGTGGGAAAGGCCCTTATTATTGAAAAAACAATATACAGGCACCAAGGTACAGAAAAGAATGTGGAGAAAAGAGAGAAATCAGTGGGAATGAGGGTCAAGAAGGTGAAATGCTAATGGGTAGAGATTCATTTGGGATAAGAAAAATAAAAAAACTTGCATTTTCTAAAATTTATAAAAAGGAACATAACCTGAAAAGTTAGGAAAAAACCCATGAATGGGAATAGTAATGTGGAGGTTATTAGTCCCTTTATATTTCAGCATGAATTTTTTTTTCAGTCCCATCTGAGATTAGCTTGATTAAACTGAATCATTTAGGATACTCAAGAATGCAGAACATGTAAAGATAAGTGGACTGTCAAATATTTTAATAAGGTGTATTAGAATATCTAGGTCTTTTATTGTGGTTTTGTTAATGGGGCATATATTTTAAATTGTTTTTCATGGGCATTGTTAGAAAGCTGTTTTTAACTTTTTTTTTTTTTCTTTTTTTTTTGAGACCGAGTCTCACTCTGTTGCCCAGGCTGGAGTGCAGTGGTGTGATCTTGGCTCACTGCAAACTCTGCCTTTCAGCCTTCCAACTAGCTGGGACTGCAGGCGTGAACCACGACGTCTGGCTAATGTTTGTATTTTTAGTAGAGACAGTTTCACCATGTTGGTCAGACTGGTCTTGAGCTCCTGACATGAGGTGATCCACCCGCCTTGGCCTCCCAAAGTGCTGAGATTATAGGCATAAGCCATCGCACCGGGGGCCAACAATGTCATTTTTATAAAGCCACTTTTGCTTGTCTTGGAAGTGGAGTGATTATTTTGTCATTGTGTTTTAAACTGCAGTGACCACTAGGTGGCAGTGTTAGATGGCCATTTTTAAAGTTAGACCCAGCGCAACAAACTTCAAGTACCTATATTAACAATATGCATCATGTTGTACATTAGATGTCTAGAACTTCAACTTAGAACTCAAAGTTTGCACCCTTTGCCAACACTGCCCTTTTTCTTCCCACACCCAAGCACCTGGTGACCATTGTTATTTTTCTGGGTTTGGCTTTTATAGATTCTATATATAAGTGAGATCATGTAGTATTTGTCTTCCTGCATCTGGCATATTTCACTTATCATAATGTCCTCCAGGCATATCCACGTTGTCACAGATGGCAAGATTTTCTTCTTTTAAGGGTGAATAATATCAAATTGTATACACACACAGACGTCACATTTTCTTTATCTGTTTGTGAATGGAAATTTAGATTTTTTTTCCATATCTCAGCTGTTGTGAATACTGAATTGAACATGGAAGTGCAGATATGTCTTTGAGGTGCCGGTTTTATTTCCTTTGGATATATACCCAGAAGAAGGAATTACTGAATCATAAGGTAATTCTACTTTCAGGTTTTTGAGGAACCTCCATGTGTCTTCCATATTGATTGTAGCAATTTACATTCCCACCAACAGAGTATAAAGTTTCCCCTTTTCTCCACATCTTCATCAGCACTTGTTATTTTTTGACTTTTTGATAATAGCCATTCTAACAGGTGTGAGGTGATACCTCTTTATGACTTTGATCTCCCCTGCCCCCCCTCTTCCCCCCCGTCCCTCCCCCTCGTCCCCCCTTCCCTCTCCTCTCCTCCTTTGTCATCCAGGCTGGAGTGCAGTGGCACAATCTTGGCTCACTGCAACCTTGGCCTCCCAGGTTCAAGTGATGCTTGTGCCTCAGCCTCCCCAGTAGCTGGTATTACAGGCACATAGCACTATGCCCGGCTAATTTTTGCTGTTTTTAGTAGAGACGGGTTTCCCCATGTTTGGCTGGGCTGGTCTTCAATTCCTGACCTCAAGTGATCTGCCTGCCTTGGCCTCCCAAAGTGCTAGGATTACAGGCATGAGCCACCGTGCCAGGCCTGGTTTTGATTTTCATTTTCCTGATGATTAGTGATGTTGGGTAGTTTCTCATATACCTGTTGGCCATTTGTATGTCTTCCTTGGAAAAATGCCTATTCAGGTCCTTTTCCATTTTAAAATCAGGTTAGTTGTCTCTTTGCTATTGAATTGTATGAGTTCATTATACATTTTGGATATTAGCCTCCTATCATATGGTTTGCAGATATTTCCTCCTGTTCTGTAGGTTGCCGTTTCATTTTATGGATTGCTTCCTTTGCTGTGCAAAAATGTTTCAGTTTGATGTGGTCCCACTTATTTTTGTTTTTGTTACCTATGTTTTTGGTGTCAGGCAAAAAATCATTGCCAAGACCAGTGTCAAGGGGCTTTTCCTTTCTGTTTCCTTTTACAATTTTTATGGTTTCATATCTTACATTGAAGTCTTTAATCCATTTTGAATAGATTTTTGTCTATAGAGTAAGGTAAGGGTCCAATTTCATTCTCTTTGCAAGTGAAAATTCAAGTTTTATAGGGATTGCATTGAATCTGTTGGTTACTTTTGGTAGTATGGACATATTAACCATCATAGTCCTTTCAATCCAGACATGCGGTATCTATTTCTTGTGTCTTTTTCAATTTATTTTTATCAGTGTTTTATAGTTGCCAGATTACAGATATTTCACTTCCTTGGTCAAATTTATTCCTAAGTATTTTATTCTTTTTGATGCTGTTTCAAATGGGATATTTTTCCCCTTAAATTCTTTTTCAGGTAATTCATTATTATTATATAGAAACACAACTGATTTTTGTATGTTGGGTTTATGTTCTGCAACTTTGCCAATTTTTAAAAACACAAAAATTAGCCGGGTGTGGTGGTGGGAGCCTGTAGTCCCAGCTACTCAGGAGGCTGAGGCAAGAGAATGGTGTGAACCTGGGAGGTGGAGCTTGCAGTGAGCTGAGACTGCACCACTACACTCAAGCCTGGGCAACAGAACAAAGACTCCGTCTCAAAAAAAAAAAAAAAAAAAATTGCAACTTTACCCAAAAAAAGTATTATTATTATTTTTTGGTTGGTATGGGTTTACTACATATAAGATCATCTGCAAACAGAAACATTTTTAAATTTCTTCCTTTCCAATTTGGGTGACTTATTTTCTAATTGCTCTATTTAGGATTCAGTACCAAGTTGATTAGAAGTATTAAGAGTGGGCATTCTTGTCTTCCTTGTGATCTTAAAGGAAAATATTTCAGCTTTTCACCACTGAGTATGATGTTTGCTGTAGGCTTGTCATGTATGGCTTTTATTATGTTGATAGTGTTTATTATATTTATTACATGCCTTCTCTGCCTAATTTGTTCAAAGTTTTTAACATGAAATGTTGATTTTGTCAAATGCTCTTTCTGTATCCATTGAGATGATGTGATTTTTTTAAACTTCATTCAGTGAATGTGGTGTATCACATTTATTGATTTGCATATGTTTAACCACCCTTGCATCCTACAGTTAAATCCCACTTAATCATGGGGGAAGATTCTTTTAACATGCTCTTGAATTCAGTTTACAAGTTAGTATTTTGTCAAGGAGTTTTTGCATCTATGCTCATCAAGAATATTGGTCTGTAATTGTCTTTTCTTGTGGTGTCCTTTTCTGGCTTTGTATCAGGGTAATGCTGGCCTCATAAAATAAGTTTGGAATCGTTCCCTCTTAAATTTTTGGGAGATCTGAAAAGAATTGGTATTGATTCTTTAAATGTTTGGTAAAATTGACCAGTGAAACCTTCTGGTCCTAGGCTTTTGTTTGCTGGGAGATTTTGATTATTGATCCAATTTCCTTGCTTATTATTGGTCTGTTCAGAATTCCTATTTCTGCATGATTCAGTCTTGGTAGGATTGTATGTTTCTTGAAATCAGTCAATTTTTCTTGCTTATCCAATTTAAGTGTGTTTGTGTCTTATGATCGTCTGATCTTTTTTTTTTTTTTTTGAGATGGAGTCTCACTTTGCCACCTAGGCTGGAGTGCGGTGGCCTGATCTTGGCTCACTGCAACCTCCGCCTCCTGGGTTCAAGCGATTCTCCTGCCTCAGACTCCTGAGTAGTTGGAATTACAGGTGCCCACCACCACACCCAGCTAATTTTTGTATTTTTAGTAGATAGGGGTTTCACCATGTGACCAGGCTGGTCTCGAACTCCTGACCTCAAATTATCTGCTTGCCTCGGCCTCCCAAAGTGCTGGGATTACAGGCATGAGCCACTGCGCCTGGCCGATCCTTTGAATTTTTGTGTTATCAGTTGTAATGTGTCCTCTTTCATTTCTGATTTTGAGTCTTTTTTTTTCCCTTAACCAGCTGAAGATTTTTTTTCATGTTGTTTTTCTTTTCAAAAAACCATCTCTTAGTTTGTCCATGTTCTAGTTTCGTGAGGCATAATGTTAGGTTGTTCATTTGAGATTTTTTCTTAACGTAAGCATTTATTGCTACAAAATTCCCTCTTAGAACTGCTGTCTCCCTTAAGTTTTGATATATGGTGTTGTGCTTCCCTTAGGTTTTGATATGTTGCATTTTTGTTTCTCAATTTTTTTTTTTATTTCCCATTTGCTTTTCTCTTTGGCCCAGTGGTCATTCAGGAATGTGTTAATTTCCATGTATTTGTGAATTTTCCAGTTGTACTCCTGTTAGGATTTCTAGTTTCACTGTTAGAAAAGATACTTGATATGGTTTCAATCTTGTTAAGGCTTGTTTTGTGGCTTAATATATGACCTATCCTGGAGAATGTTCCTTATGTGCTTAAGAATGTATATCCTGGCCAGGCGTGGTGACTCAGTCTGTAATCCCAGCACTTTGGGAGGCCGAGGTGGGTGGATCACCTGAGGTCACAAGTTCGAGACCAGCATAACCAACAGGGTGAAACCCCATCTCTACTAAAAGTACAATACAAAATTAGCTGGGCATGGTGGCGCATGCCTGTAATTCCAGCAACTTGGGAGGCTGAGGCAGGAGAATCACTTGAACTTGGGAGGCGGAGGTTCCAGTGAGTCAAGATTGCGCCATTGCACTCCAGCCTGGGCAACAAGAGCGAAACTCCCCCCACCTCCCCCCCCCCCAAAAAAAGAGAATGTATATCCTGCTCCTGCTGCGTAGAATGTTCAGTATATGTCTATTAGGTTTATCTAATCTAAAGTGTAATTCAGGTCCGGTGATTTGTTATTGATTTTCTGTTTGGATATCTATCCACTGTTAAAAGTTACTAAGAAAATAAAAAACACTTAAAAAAAACCAAAAGAATTAAAATGGTACACTATAAGGTGGTAAAAAAGTAATAGAGGAACAACAACAAAAAGACATGAGGCATATAGAATATAAATACCACAGCTGGGTGTGGTGGCTTATGCCTATAATCCCAGCACTTTGGGAGGGCAAGGTGGGTGGATCACTTGAAGCCAAGAGTTAGAGACCAGCCTGGCTAACACACAAAACCCATCTGTATTAAAAATTCAGAAATTAGTCAGGCATGGTGGCATGCACCTGTAGTCCCAGCTACTTGGGAGGCTGAGATGGGAGGATTGCTTGAGCCTGAGAAGTCAAGGCTTCAGTGAGTTCTGATCATACCACTGCACTCCCGCGTGGGCAACAGAGTGAGACTCTGTCTCTCAAAAAAAAAAAAAAAAAAAAGAAATGAAAATGGCAAACAGAACTCTCACCATATCAATAATTACATGAGATGAGAGTGGATTAAACACTCCATTCATAAGTTCAAAAGGTAAAGATGGTTGGGTGTGATGGTTCACACCCGTAATGCCAACAGTTTGAGCAGCCAAGGTGGGAGGATCACTTGAGCCCAGGAGTTCCAGACCAGCCTGGGCAACACAGTGAGACCCTGCCTCTATTTTTTAAAAAAAGGTAGAGATTACAGCTACTCTGGAAAATGATTTGCCACTTTCTTACAAAGCTAAATGCAATTTCCATATGACCCAGTAATTGTACACTGGGCATTTATCCCCAAGAAATGAAAATTTATGTTCACACAAAACTCTGTACAAGAGTGTTCACAGCAGTTTTATTTGTAACAGACAAAAACTGGAATCCACCCAGATGTCTTTCACCTTGGGAATTGATAAATTGTGGCACATCCGTACCATGGAATACCACTCGGAAATAAAAAGGAACAAATTACTGGTATATGCAACAACTTGGATCAAACTTGAGGGAATTATACTGAATGAAAATTATACTGAGTTAACCCTGCAAAGTTCTAATCTTTACAATTCCATTTATATAACTTTTTATTTTTTTTCATTTTTGAGACAGAGCCTCACTCTGTCACCCAGAGTGGAGTGCAGTGGCACAGTCTTGGCTCACTGTAACCTCCGTCTCCCAGGTTCAAACAATTATCGTGCCTCAGCCTCCCAAGTAGCTGGGATTACAGGTGCGTTCCACCACACCCAGCTAATTTTTGTATTTTTGGTAGAGACAGGATTTCACCATGTTGGCCAGGCTGGTGTGGAGCTCCTGACTTCAGGTGATCCACCTGCCTCGGCCTTCCAAAGTGCTAGGATTACAGGCGTGAGCCATTGTGCCTGGCCATGTGTTATCAATGTTTTAAAAAATCTGCAATAGGGCCAGGCGCAGTGGCTCACACCTGTAATCCCAGCACTTTGGGAGGCTGAGGCGGGCGGATCACAAGGTCAGGAGCTCGAGACCAGTCTAGCCAACATAGTGAAACCCCGTCTCTACTAAAAAAATACACAAAAGCCAGGCGTGGTGGTGTGTGCCTCTAATCCCAGCTACTCGGGAGGCTGAGGAGAATCGTGTGAACCCAGGAGGCAGAGGTTGCAGTGAGCCGAGATTGCACCACTGCACTCCAGCCTGGGCAACAGAACGAGACTCCGTCTCATCAAAAAAAGAGAAAAAAATCTGCAGTAGGATTTTGTATTTTTTCTTTGATTAAGAGATTTTGAGGGTCTTAAAATACCAAGCATAATAAGATAGATGTTCAGCACAGGATTATGCTGTCTATCCATTTGTTTAAAGTTTACTTTTAATATACAGTGTTCTGACTTTTTCTCAAACAGAAATTGTATATTTCATGTTGTTTATTAGTGTCTACTGTGAAATGGAGGGGCGTGTCTTCCATCCCATCCTTAAACTATTTAGTTTATTTATTTTTTTAAATTTATTTATGTTTTTTTTTTTTTTTTTGAGATGGAGTCTTGCTCTGTTGTCCAGGCTGGAGTGCAGTGGCGCAATCTTGGCTCACTGCAACCTCTGCCTCCTGGGTTCCAGCGATTCTCCTGCCTCAGCCTCCCAAGTAGCTGGGGTTACAGGCATGTGCCACCACACCCGGCTTTTTTTTTTGTAGAGATGGGCTTCACCACGTGGGCCAGGCTGGTCTTGAATGCCTGACCTCAAGTGATCCACCAGCCTTGGCTTCCCAAAATGCTGGGATTACAGGTGTGAGCTTCGGCGCCCAGCCAACAATTCTTTATCTAAGGTCATCCTCTATGGACCAGAGAACTCTGGGAATTTCTTGCCTCTCGGGACCCAGAAGCAGAGAAACAGCAGAGCACAGGGTGACTTGTGGGTTCCCACAATCAGAAGGCCACTCAGACCTGCTGTTTCCCACCCCTGACAGGCAACAGAAGGCCTCCAGGTAAGCCCATTCCTTCTCCAGATGCAACTGGGACTCTTCAGACTACCAGACAGGCTGCACCACCAGCAAAGGGGATGGATACAGGCGCCACACCAACAATAAGCAACCAGGGAAGGCTCCATATTCCTTCTGGGCCTGGGGCTGCCTTTTCAAAGGAAAAATATCTAAAGGCAGAACCTGCAAGAGAGGTGCAGCTACGTCAGTGACCTGACCAAGGAAGGCCCTTTGTCCCTGCAGGTTTGAGATGGAGAGTCTCCTCCCAACCCAGACACAGAGGCAGAGGTGGTGGAATAGGTGAGGGGATACTGGGAAGAGGGATCCTTCCAACCCCACCTCACCAACATCTCCCCTAGCCCACCCCACCCCACCCCACACACTACCACAAGCCTGGTAAACCCTTCTGCACCCTCAGCCAGCACCAGCAGAGAGCAGTGGCACTAAATCCACTGAGGAAGTAAAAGCAAAACCTTAAAGGCTCCAATAATCAAACTATCATTGAAGCCTCCTCCCCAGTCCACAAAATAGTCTAAGGCCCACATGCCAAGCCCAAACAAAGTGCTTCCTTGCTAAAATTAAAGATGTAAATAGCACCTTGCATTACATAACATGACAGACAAAAGGGCCAGGATACAATCATCACACCAAGAGCCAAGAAAATCATGACTTGAATGAGGAAAGACAATCAACTGACCCCAACTGAAATGAATCAGAGGTTGGACCCATCTGAAAAGGATTTTAGAGCAGACATCTTTTTTAAATGCTTCAGTGATCATTTACAAATTTTCTGCAATCAAATGAAAACAAAATTTAAAATTTCAGCAAAGAAATAAAGGTTACAAAAAATGAACAAATGAAATTATGGAACTAAAAATACAATAATAGAAGTGAAAACTCAAATGGGCACAGTGGCTCCCGCCTGTAATCCCAGCAATTTGGGAGGCCCAGGCAGGTGGATCATGAGGTCAGGAGAGCAAGGTCATCCTGGCCAACATGGTGAACCCCCATCTCTACTAAAAATACAAAAAAAATTAGCTAGGTGTGGTGGCGGGCGCCTGTAGTCTCAGCTACTTGAGAGGCTGAGGCCGGAGAATTGCTTGAACCCGGGAGGTGGAGGATGTAGTGAGCCAAGATTGTGCCACTGCACTCCAGCCTGGTGAAAGACTGAGACTCCATCTCCAAAAAAAAAAAAAAGTGAAAACCAAACATTGCTAGATTTTCTTAATATTAGAATTGAAATGAGCAAGATCATTCTAGTGCTTTCCTTTTCATCCTATTATATTGTGTTTTTAATTACAAGTTAAAAATTTTTTATACAGCCATATTAATCTGTCTTGTTTTTTCTATTGCTTAATTCAAAATGTATTCTGCAGACATAGTGGCTGAATAAATTTAGAAAGAAAAACAAGATCCAACCATATGCTGCCTACAAGAGACTCCCTTCAACTGTAAGAACACACAGACTCAAAGAAAAGTGGTGGGAAAAGGTATTCTATGCAAACAAAAACAAAAAGGGCAAGAGTAGCTACACTAATACAAAATACTTAGACTTTAAGGCAAAAACTGTAAAAAGAGAAAAAGAAGACCATTATGTAAAAGGCCATATCAAATAATCAATACAGCAGGAAGATGTAACAGTTATATATATTCATCCAACGTTGCAGCACCTAAATATATAAAGCAATTATTAATAGACCTAAAGGGAGCAATGAAGTCTATACGAATTTTAAAAGTCAAAAATTATATCAATTATCTTTTCTAACCACAATGGAATAAAACTAGAAATCAGTAACAGGAAGAATTTGGAAACTGTACAAATATGTGAACATTAATATGTTCCTGAATAACCAATGGGTCAATGAAGAAATTTAAAAAGAAATTTAAAACTTTCTTGAGAAAATGTAAAAAGAAATTTAAAACTAAAAATGTTGTTTCCATATGAAAATGGAAACACAACATTCCAAAACCTATGTGATACAGCAAAAGTAGTTAAAAAGCAAGGGGACAAAGTTAAAGTGTAGAGCCTTAATTAGTCTTCTATTTGCTTGTCAGTTTATGCAAGCAGTGTTAAGTTGCTATCAGTTTAAAATTAAGTTATAAAATAGTATCACAAGCCTCATGATAACCTCAAATAAAACAACACATAAAAAGGATACACAGGCCGGGCGCGGTGGCTCAAGCCTGTAATCCCAGCACTTTGGGAGGCCGAGACGGGCGGATCACGAGGTCAGGATATCAAGACCATCCGGGCTAACACGGTGAAACCCCGTCTCTACTAAAAATACAAAAAATTAGCCGGGCGTGGTGGCGGCGCCTGTAGTCCCAGCTACTCGGGAGGCTGAGGCAGGAGAATGGCGTGAACCCGGGAGGCGGAGCTTGCAGTGAGCTGAGATCCGGCCACTGCACTCCAGCCTGGGTGACAGAGCGAGACTCCGTCTCAAAAAAAAAAAAAAAAAAAAAAAACCATATCAGAGAAAATCAATTTCACTAAAAAGAAGACAGGAATAAAAACAAAACAAAAGACAGAAAAAAAAGGGAAGAGAAGACCACAAAACAACTGAAAATAACAAGATAGCAAGAGTAAGCCTTTACTTATGAGTAATAACAATGACTGTAAATGGACAGAACTCTCCAATCAAAAGACATACATGGCAGAATGGATTAAAAAATAAGACCCATTTATCTGTTGCCTACAAGAAACACACTTCACCTATAAAGGCACACATAGGCTGAAAATAAGGGGATGGAAAATATATTCCCTGCCAATGGAAACCAAAAAAAGAACAGAAATAGCTGTACTTATATCAGACAAAATAGACTTTAAAACAACAACTATAAGAAGAGACAAAGAAGGCCACTATTCAATGATAAAGTGGTCAATTTAGCAAGAGGACGTAACGATTGTAAATATTTAAGCACTCAATACCGAAGCACCCAGATATATAAAGGAAATATTATTACAGTCAGAGAGCTAGAACTCAATACATTTATAGCTACAGACTATAAAAAAGCTATAGAAAAAGACTACAAAAAGTACTATTAAAGCTGGAGACACCCCACTTTCAGTATTGAACAGATCTTCCAAACAGAAAATTGAGAAGCACTTAACTTAATCTGCATTATAGACCAAATGGACCTAATAGATATTTACAGAATATTTCATCCAAGAGCTGCAGAATACACATTATTCTGCACATGGCTCATTCTTAAGCACATACGATACGTTAGGTCACAAAAGAAGTCTTAAAACATTAAAAAATTTAAATAATATCAAGCATCTTTTCTGACTAGAAAGGAATAAAACTAGATACCAACAAGAAGAGAAATTTTGGAGACCATACAAGCACATGGAAGTTAAACAATATGCTCCTGAATGACCAGTGAGTCAATGAAGATATTAAGATGAAAATTGAAAACTTTCTTGCAACAAATGGTAATGGAAACACAATATACCAAAACTTACAATACACAGAAAGCACTGCAAAGGCAGAAATTTATAGCTATAAGTGCCTACCCTCAAAAAAGAAGAAAATCTTCAAATAAACAACTTAAAAACTAGAAAAGTAAGAGCAAACTAAATTCAAAATTATGAGAAAAGAAAGATCATAACAGAAATAAACAAAATTGAAATAAAAAATACCCAAGATCAACAAAACAAAAAGTTGGTTTTCTACAAAGTTAAACAAAATCAAAACACCTTTAGCCAGGCTAGCTAAAAAGAAAGAGAAAATTCAAATAAAATCAGAGATAAAAAGGAGGCATTACAATGGATACTGCAGAAATTCAAAGGATCATAACTTACTACTACATGCCAATAAATTGGAAAACCTAGAGAAACTGATAAATTCTTAGACATATACAACCTATCAAGATTAAACCATGAAAACATCCAAGACCAGAACAGATCAGTAGCAATAACATTGAAGCCATCATAAAAAGTCTCCCAGTAAAAAAAAAAGCCCAGGAACTGATGGCTTCACTACTGAATTCTACCAAACATTTAAAGAACTAGTACCAATCCTACTCAAGCTATTTTGAAAAACAGATGAGGGAATACTTCCAAACTTATTCTATGAGGCCATTATTACCCTGATACCAAAATCAGACAAAGACATCAAAAAAGTAGACCAGTATCTCTAATTAATATTGGTGCAGAAATCCTCAACCAAATATCAGCAAAGCAAATTAAACAATACATTGAAAAGATAATTCATCATGATCAAGTGGGATTTATCCCTGGGATGCAAGAACGGTTCAACACACAATCAGTGTGATACATCACATCAACTGAATAAAGGACAAAACCATATGATTACTTCCACTGAAGCTGAAAAAGCATTTGATAACATTCAACATCTCTTCATGCTATAAATTCTCAAAACACTGGGTACAGAAGAAACATACCTCAACATAAAAGCCCATATATGAGAGACCAACAGCTAGAATCATAGGGAATGGGGAAAAACGGAAAACCTTTTCTCTAACATCTGGAACATGATAAGGATGTCCACTGTCACCACTGTTACCTACCATAGTACTGGAAATCCTAGCTAGAGCAATCAGTGCAGCCCCCTATACCATCCCCAACCCACCCCCAGCCTCAGGCAATGCAGCACCCGATAGCATCCCTAACCTGCCTCTGGCTGCAGGCATTGTAGCCCCCCCCCAACCATGGCTCACCAAACCCGCCCCCGCTATGAGCTGTGCCAGCAGCTGATAGTGTCCCCAACCCGCCCCCTGCTGCAGGCAGAGTAGCTGCGGATATGCACCTACCCCGCTGCTTTTCTACCACTCTAGCCAAGCTGCAGTCTTCCTCGTGGCCACCAACTTCAGTGAAGCTCAAGCTCCAGCCTCCAGCCTGTGGCAGGGGCTCCCTCTTCTCCTGTAGCAGGGCACAGAGAAACTTCCGCTGCAGGCAGCCCTCCTACTGCTCAGGCAGCGCTGCAGTTTCCATCTTCCCCACCCACCACAGTGAGGTGAACTGTGGAACAGCAAGCTCCAGCCTCCACCTACCACAGCGAGGAGAGCTGCAGAGCCGAAGCCGCAAGCTCCAGCCTCCAGCATGCCGCAGGTCGGGCTTCCAAGCCCGATATGGACCAGCAGAACCGGCAAACTCAGAAGAGCCTGGAATGGCCTAACGCCGCCTTAGCATGCTTTATATACCAAGGTTCCTGGACTACATGTTCTGATTGGATGAGAGCAGATCTTAGGCTAACCAATCAGAACATGATAATAAAGTCCAATCAGAATAGGCTTAGAGGTTTTCTCTCATCCAATCAGAACATGGGTGGCCACGACAGAGACGGAAGTGTCGCCAAAGTGGTAAGACCGGGGCAAGGCAGCCAGAGCTGCTCCCTGCCCTTCTACAGGAGGAGAAAAGGGAGCACCGCTGCCACAGGCTGGAAGCTGGAGCCTGCAACACCATGGCTCGCCTCGCTGAGGTTGGTGGTGGTGATGGAGACTGCATTGCGCCAGCTGGGAGTGGTAGAAAGGTGAAGGCAGGGTAAGTGCGTATCTGCCGCTGCACTGCCTGGCGGTGGAGAGCGGGTTGGGGGCACTATTTGGGGCATCACTGCCTGCAGCGGGGAGTGGGTTGGGGTGCTATCCAGGGCTGTGCTGCCTGCGGTGGGGGCGGGTTGGGGTGCTATGCTGGGCATTGCTTCCCGCGGCCAGCAGCAAGTTGGGGGCACTACTGGGTGCTGCAGTGTCTGAGGCGGACAGGGATTAGGGGTGCTATCGGGGGATACACTGCTGGTGAGTGGGGGGTGGTGTTTAGGGCACTATTGGGGGATACACTGCCGGTGGGGGTTAGGGAAATATCAGGCTGCACTGCAGATGGCAGAGGTGGCTGCCACAGTGGTGGTTTCTAGGGAAGGAGCCAGACTCGAGACTCCTGGTTATGCTGTAGTGCGGCGGGTGCACAGCATTTCCATGGGAATCTAGAACACTGCAGGACCTCCACACCCGCTGTAGTGTCTGGATCTGCGTCCTCTCATTCTGTGTGGCAGAGACAACCTGGGACCCCCAGGCATGGAGTAGCGGGGACCATGGGCAGACAGGGCCCAGTGGGTGGAGGCATCAGGAATGGAAACCGGCACTTGAGTGTGGGGGGAGGTGGCTGGATCTGAGTTTCTGCTGTTCCTGGTCCTGAGGACCGCAGCCCCGTTGCCCAGCAATTCCTGTGGAGTGGGTAGCCAGCCACTATGGAGTCTCCAGTCCCCACCCTGGGCCCCAGTTCCTGGCCCCTTGGGCCAGGGGAGAGGCTGGACTTTGGAGGGTGTGAGTGCCTTCCGTGAACCAGCCCCTCCCACCCAGTGGCCAGCCTGACAAGGTGAGGCTTTGCTACCTCTCTCTCCATCCTGTTCTAGGCTTTTCTGGCTTTGCAAGCCAAGCTGCTCTGTGCCAGGAGGAGGAGCCCCTGCTGCACTCTGGAGGCTGGGGCATGCCACACTGTGGCTCACCTCGCTGCCACCACCTGCTGCAGTGGGTGGCCGTGACAGAGACTGCAGCGCACTGGAGCAGTAGCAGTGTGGCTGGTTATGGCCAGGGTCGGGGCAGGGATGTGGCAGTGGCCAGGGGGTAGGAACCTTGTAGGGTGGGCCGGTGCATTGAGGGCGACAGCAGCAGTGGTTGTATTGGCATTGGCGCTAGTGGTGGCAGCCGCAACAAGTCTGTGTCAGGGGAAGGCTGGGAGGGAGAGCAGCAGGCCTACCTGGCCTGGCGGGTGGTGGCGTTTTCTGTGGGTGCTGTATCATGGGCCTCAGTGGCAGCAGTGGAGGCACAGCCAGGGTAAGGCGGAGGAGAGTCCTTCCCAGCTTCCTGCAGAATCTGGTTCTCCTTCCTCCCAAGCTGGACACCTGAGCTTGTGCAGTGGAGCCTTATTTCACTCTTTAACAAAATTGATGGGTGACGAAAATGTGTATCTTCGCTTGTTTTGCCAAGCTATGACAAAGTCTTAAACTTTTTCAAATTTCTTGAATCATGAGGAGGAATCATGTATCGTATTAGGGCCTCCACCTCTACCTAGGTTCTTTTCTCTTCCAGTCTGTTTTTTTTCTTTTTGTCATCATCATCTTCTTGTTCCTCTTTATTTGCTTTCTATAATTGCTTCTATTCTTCTTTTTGTTTCTATTCTTGTTTCTGCTCCTCCTCCTTTTGTTTGCTTTTTCCCAAGCAATGGCATTAACAAACAAAATTGGAGTTAAAAGTAATCTACTTGTCAGTGTGTGGTATTTTAGAAATAATCGGTCCCATTAATATGTTTTGGAGATTTGCATAATTCTGTAGTTACTTGAATAGCTATGCTTTCCTGATCCAGTTAATGCATTCTAAGTAGTTACTCAAGGAATGTTAAAAAAGGAATTGAAAAAATGATACAATATAGATTTGTTTCTTTAAAGTAGTCACTAAAATGCATAAACTTCTAGATAAAAAAAAAAGAGCTCATACTAAAGGTTGTAATACTAGGAATAAAATAAAGCTCAATACTGCAGGTTCTTAACGGCAAAAATTAATAAAGCATTGAGCTTTATTGTGAATCCTGGCCTAAAATAGGACACAGGATCCCTTCCTTTTGTTGCAGCGATGTGGGTGATAAATAAGGTCATCATGCAGATAATGCCCTTGAAAATAGTGGCAGAGAAATAACATAAAGGGAAATATAGTTCACTTAATGATCTCATAAATTGGAACTTAATTCCCTTCCCCAGCCTCCTTGGCCCATTCCTCGGACTAACATGTGAGAGAGGTGAAACGGCTGTTTGCTAACAATATTTTACTTGATGCTTCTTTTTTTAAATTCCTTGAGTAACTACTTAGAACGCATTAACCGGACAAGAAAGCATAGCTATTATTTCTAAAATACAACACACTGACAAGTAGATTATTTTTAACTCCATTTTTGTTTGGTTAATGCCATCGCTTGGGAAAAAGCAAACAAAAGGAGGAGGAGCAGAAACAAGAATAGAAAATCCATCTTTGAAAGATGACTCTCAGGACAGTGCACCTACTGCCAGTCTTCCTTAGGTGCTAAATGCTTTTGTGAAACATCAGTAGAGGAGTGGGGAAATAGAGATGGTGGAAAGGGAATGGGTGCAGTTAAAGGAAAACCCCCACTGGAGAACGATTCACTGTGGCAGCCAGGATCTTCAAAGGCCCGGCCAGTTTCCTCCAAGAGACAGCATAGAACATGTGCCTCAGAGTCATTCCAGCCAGAGAAAAGGAGCTGGGGTGTTTATCCACCGATACCCAGCAGTCACTCCTTGGGGTTCCTTTCAAGGGCATGATTCCTCCAGAATGTCCTGCCTACAGGCTAAAAGGTCAGACCTGGATTGGAGTGGGCAGGGCCCCTGAGCAGGCCTCCAGCAGGAGCAGGGACACAGCCCGCGTGTGGAGGAGTTTCAGCCACTAGTGATCTGCAACGCCAGCATAGTTGGCTACACAATTCACACTCCAACACCAACATGCATATGTGTACATACACATACATGCATACATGACTGTTACCCACTTAGATCCTTGTGAATCCATGGAATAGAAACAAAAAATAGAAGCATGTATAAGCAACAAAGAGGAATGGGTGAAGATGATGATGACAAAAAGAAAAAAAACAGACTGGAAGAAAGGAAAAAGAACAGGTGAGGGAATCGGAAGGCCTATTACTTATAATCTTCCTGATTCCCTCCTGATTCAAGAAATTTGAAAAGCCTAAGACTTTGGCTGGCACAAATAAACAAGGCAAAAAAGATATACCCAGCACTTTTAGCCACCCATCAATTCCGAGCAGAAGAGGAAATATACTCCACTCACACCTGGCCTAGGTACACAGCAGGAGGAAGAGACTTCAGATTCTGCAGGAAAATTTAAGGACTCTCCTACTCCTGGCTGTGCCTCCACTGCTGCCACTGAGGCCCATGATATAGCACCCACAGCTTCCTACCCACGCCAGGCCAGGTAGGCCACCACTGCTCTCCCACTCCCACTTCCCTGACCGCAGACTTGTTGCGGCTGCCACCACTAGCGCCAATGCCAATACAACCACTGCTGCTGTCGCCCTCAATGCACCATGGAATAGATGATAAGGCGGGAATCAGAGGGAAGAGCATAATTAAGGGGAGTGAAGGTCTTGGGAACAGAATGCAAATTTGGGCAGAAAATGAAGGGGGAAGTGGAGTGGTCTGGACACCAAATGCCTGCTGGGTGGCATCTGCTCTACACAAACTGTCACTAATTCTCCAAGCAGCCTTGTGGGGTAGAAGAAATTTCCCTCAATTTACATACGCAGAAATGTAGTTCAGAAAAGAAAACTGATTTTACTAATGTCTCATATCAAGTTAGTGGGTGAAGATATGGACTCCCAGATCTGTCCACAAAGCCTACAAATTCTCCCTTGTTAGGCAGGCTGGGCACCAGGCCCTGCTTCTGGGCTCCGCTCCTTTTCCTGCTAGGCAATCATGGCAGAACTGGCAGAAACGTTATCCCCCTTCACCACCTGAAGCAGAGCCAATGAGAGGAGCTGGGGAATATCCATGAGGCCCTGCACCCACCATTCAATGTCTTCAGGATTGTGGTCCCTCACGACTCTTGCAGCACGTGCTGGCAGCACTCGCAGTGTCTGGGTGTCTTGTGAAGTTGTACAGGATCTAGTAGAGGCCACTGGCTGTGCAGTCATATCCTAAGAGGCAGCCAGGTAGGTTTGGGCCGCTTGGCTGCTTCAGCACCAGAGGATGGACAGCGCCCATGCATTGAGGCCCTGGGGAGACTGGGAAGAGGGAAAGGAAGGGCAGAATGGAGTGATATAGGGCCCATCTACCATGTCCCTGAATGGAGAGACCCCTGTTCTTACAGTAGTCCACACTGGGACCACCACTGCCACTAATGAAGATGCCAGTCTCCATATATGTCCTTGTCTGACAACTCCTTCCCACTTTCGTCCTGGAGACAAGACCTCTGAACACACTAGTTTTGAGGGTACCTGAGTGTAACCTGAGATAGTTCCTGAAGACTTTTCATCCAAGCAGGATCCCTCCCTTGCCATCTCCAGACCTGCCCCACAAGCTCCCTCCCTGGTCTCCTGGCTCTTGTTCGCCGCTTCCACTCAGCCTTCTACAGTCATCTCTAAAACGTGGCTGACTGTCCCTCCTTTATCCAGCACCTTCCATGGCTCCCCAGAGCCCTCCAGATCAAGTTCAAGTTCTTTGATCAGACACTTGATCTCAAGCTGCATTCTACCTCCTGAACTAAGATCCCGGAGAAGCCCACCTTGCTCAGCACAAGTGCATCACTGAAGTCCGAAGTCTTGAACGTGGCCTTGGCCTTGAGGGTGTCACCAGCACCCTGGCTAGTGAGGCTGCAGTGCTGCTCCACGGTGATGGTGTCTAAAGTTGTGCACCAGGTCATAGGCCCTGCAGAAGCGTCACCCCTCAGGAGTGAGCTAGGACAGAAGTCCGTGCACAGGCAGATCTGCTGGTGCCATTACACTATGAGGGCATGGAGCTCCAAGATGGTGGCAACATAGTCACTAGAATTCCTGCAGGGTGAGGCTGGGGAGAGGAAGCAGTTCCATAACACATATGAAACCCTGGAAAGACTTCCCAGCCAGAATCTCAGGACCACATTACATCCAGAAATGGGTGCCTTCTGGGCACACTTCTCTCCCTGCCTCCAACTCTGAGCTGCCTCCTAGCCCCACATGCCCCAGCCTGGCCCAGGGCTTGGAGCCCAGCGGGTGTTCAGTCCATGGTGTTGACTGCTCCCTGGGCCAGGAGAGCCCTTGGCGGCTCTGTGACTCCTCCTGTAGAACCCCTGACTGTGCCTTGGGACCTCCCAATTCCCATGGGAAGCCCCCACAGCTCTGGATTGCCCCACCAGCCCCATAGACCTTACTTGACGCCTTAGCCCTCCCAGAACATGACATGTTTCTCAGAATCTGGCTGATGTCCAGGGCCATCTGCGGATGTTTGCTGGGGGCCTCTTGCTGTTCTCCTTTATGGTCTGTAGGGCAGGGCCAAAAGGAGAAACCAATCCAATCTCAGAATGGACAAAAAGCTCACTGCCACAACGGCAACCACCAAACAGTCAGCAGTGCTTCTGGATGGAAAAGAGGTTTCATTCTGCAGAAAGCTCCTTGTTTGGCTTCTCTCGGAAGCCAGGGATGGGTACCAAGCCCAGCTTACCTGCAATGCCTACGTTACCATCTGTTCCTAGGATATGCGATGGGCCCCTGCTCCCACTGTAGGGTTGACGTTCCCTCCAGCTGGAGACCTGGGCTCCTGACACCAGCTGACCTGTTTGTCCTGCTCTGGATGACAATGGAAAGGCTGTGCCTGGTATTTCCCTAGGTCCTTGGTTTCCGCCGTCCAGACATCCAGCAGCAGTGACCATGCCCAGCCGCACACCTCAAAGTGGACTCCCCTGTAGAGCAGCCGAGACGTCTACAGACAGAGGAGTGCCTGGCGAGACAGGCCGCGGGGTCTCCGGGGAGGACCGGGGGCCAGAAGATTCTGGAGGTTTCCAGCCTTGGGGTCTGTGGTTCCTCAAAGAGGTTAGGTCTACCTAGTACCAGGCCTGCCCTCCCATGATTCAAAGAGTGGATGATTGCTCAGCATCAGGAACTCTGATCTGGAACTAGTTTTTCATTTAGGTCACCAAGAGACAACCCCTAACCCCTGAGCAAGGCATGGTCCAAGCTCTGGCATGAGATTCTCTTCCAGCAATGTGATGCTTACAGGGACAGGTAGAAAAGCTGGTGACCAGGCCTGCTGCCCTCCGGGTAAGGACAGTGTGCCACCCACCCTCTGAGAGGCAGGTGGTGCCAGACCACAGCACTGGGTGCCTGTACCCCTGGCTCTGCAGACACCGGTCATGGAGGTCCTCCCCTCTTCACATTACCTTCTTGCTGCTCCTAGATTTCCTCTAGTCATTAAACACTTTGAGCCATTTTTCTGTGCATCTGATCTGACATTTTTGCTCTCAGATGAAACACGATAAAGTAAGCCGAGCCACCAGGATTCCTGGAGGGGACCTTTGGGTCTTGGGCTCCAGGGCCCTGATGGGACTGAACCAGAAGGAGCCAGGGAAGGACAAACACTGGGACTGAGGCCCTATGACCCAATGGCCATTGGTGGCCTGGGTCCCAAGACACCCTGTCCTCAGGCCACAGACACCATGGGCTTTGGTCAGGACCCAGTCTCCCAGTAGTGTCCTGGCACTAGCAGGTGCTGACCCCTGAGCCACAACCGCAGTTCTGGGTTTTGGGTTTGGTAAAACCACCTCAGGGACAGAGTTCTGGGGTTGGGTTTGGCAGAAACCATGGTGCCTCCCAGGGATGGTGTGTCACTCCTACTTGCCACGAAATGTGCACACAGGCTGTCCCCCTGCCCATCCCATCCTGCTGGACAGGATGGAAGAAGTCAGGGAACAGACAGGGTGGACATCTGGGGTGCAGCGAGAGGCACGTGCATGCTGGGAGGTCAGACCCTGCAAGGACTGTGGAGGCATCAGGTAGAGTGGGCTCCAGGTGTACCCTCAATGCACTGGGCAGGTCTCAGGCCAGGTTCCCTGGACCCCGCCTGGGTGATGTGGTCCCTCCCTGGGGGACTGCTGTCAGGCCCCAGCCACCCACCCTGGGCAGCACTGTCCCAACTCAGGACTAAACTTTCTGAGTCCTGAGACAGGAAAGTGCTGCCCAGGCCTGACAGACTGGGAGGACCTGTTAAGTCCTCCATCCCTAGACCAGCCTTCCACACACAGCATGGACAGTCTCTTACCTTTACCTTCAGGGCACTGACTGACCCATCTCACTCTAAGGCAACCAAGGCAGAGCTGAGGACCTGTGCCAGGCTAGGAGCCAGTCCCCCACCATAAATGGGCCTGAGGGAAGCACCATTCCTGTCTCAATCCTCCACAAGTTTCAGCCCAGGAGACACACAGGTAAGGGAGGATGGAGCCTCCCTGCTGGCTGACACTGGAAAAGCTGGACCTGGGAGAAGAGGGAGCGCAGGAATGCCAGGGGATGCTCCAGGCCCATAGAGAGCTCGGGTTGCACCATGGGGCTGACCCTCCTGGGCTGGAGGCTGTGCCCTCTGCAGGATCTGAGAAAGTCCAGACCTGAGATAGGACAGTGCTGCCCATGGTGGGTGGCTGGGGCCCGACAGCAGTCCCCCAGGGAGTGACCACATCACCTGGCTGGGGTCCAGGGAGCCTGGGCTGAGACCTGCCCGGTGCACCTGGAGCCCACCCCACCTGACACCCCCACAGTCCTCACAGGGTCTGACCTCCCAGCATGCACCTGCCTCTCCCTGCACCCCAGGTGCCCACCCTGCCTGTTCCCTGGCTTCCTTCATCCTGTGCAGCCCATAGACTGTGACCATCTCACCAGCCACTCTGGCCCTTCCTCCTGGTCCTCTTCTCCCAGGTCCCGCTTTTCCAGGGTCAACTAGGAGGGAGATTCCATCCTCCCCTCCCTATGTGTCTCCTGGGCTGAAACTTGCAGTGGACTGGGACAGGGATGGTGCTTCCCTCAGGCCCATTTAGAGAGGGGACTGGCTCCCAGCCTGGCACAGATCCTCAGCTTTGCCTTGGTTGCCTTAGAGTGAGATGGGTCAGTCAGTGCCCTGAAGGTAAAGGTAAGAGACTGTCCATGCTGTGTGGGAGGTTGGTCTAGGAATGGAGAACTTAACAGGTCCTCCCAGTCTGTCAGGCCTGGACAGCAATGTCCTGTCAAAATCTCTGAGCAGGATCTCCCAGGTCCATCCAAACACCTGCTTTGTCCACTTTTGACTGGGCCTATGGGCACCACTGGGCCATCCCAGCTGTCCACAGGGCCTTTGATAATGTGCATTGCACCTGACATCTCCCAGCAGTGCTCAGCAGCCCCCATTGACCAGGTCCCTGCTGACCAGATCCCGCACATCAGGTCCTCCCTGACCACATCTTCACTGATTAGAATCCCATGACCAGCCCCACTAACCAGGCCCCCAGTGACCAGGACCTTACTGACCAGGGGCTCACTGACAAAGCCTCACTGACCAGGTCCCAGTGATCAGGTCCTTACTGACGAGGCCTCACTAACCAGGTTCTTACTGACCAAGTCCTTACTGACAAGGCCTCACTGACCAGGTCCTTACTGACAAGGCCTCACTAATCAGGTTCCACCGATCATGGCCCCATTGCCTGGCCCCACAGATGAGGCCCCACTAACCAGGCATCCAGGGAACAGGCTGCCACTGACCAGACCCCTACTAACCAGGCCTGAGGTGACCAGATGCCCCTGACCGTGACCCTAGTGAGTAGGACCCACTGAATAGGCAACCACTGCTCAGATCCCCGCTGACCAGGTCACCCCATAAACCAGTGCTACAAAAGCCACCACTGACCACGCACGCTCTGAACAGGTCCCCACTGATTAGGTTCCACTGACCAGGGTGCCCTGACCAGGGCCCCACTAACAAGAACCTCACTGATGAGGACATGCCCTCCTGACTAGGTCCCATGTGACCAGGCCTCCACGGAATAGCACCCCTTGACCTGGTCACCAGTGACCCAGCCCATGCTGACCAGGTCTCCACTGACAAAGTCCCACAGCCCAGTTTTACACTGAGCAGACACCAAACAAGTGGCTGCCACTAGGTCCCTACTCACCAAGACCCCATTACTAGATCCCCCTAATGAGACCCTCTCTAAGCAGACCCCTGGTGAACACGCCCCCAATAAATAGGCCTCACTGACCAAGTCCCAACTGACTAGTCCACTGACCAGGCCCACACTGATCAGGGGCCTTCTAACCACACCAGAAGGCAAGCGGCAATGAGATAGTTCATCCGGCAGGAGTAGGAGCAAGACAGAGAGAGGAAGGAGGTGCCACATCCTGTTGTACAACCAGATCTCATGAGAACTCACTATCAGGAGATCAGCATCAAGAAGGTTAACCATTGGTGAAGGAACCACCACCCACACCACCGCCCACTGTTTCCAGGCAGAAGCCTCCTGCAGAGGCAGAGCCTCTTGGGAAACTTCCACTATGGCAGTGCAGAAGGAAAATATGGGCTTGGAGCCCCCACACAGGAGGCCACCATCCTCCAGACCCCAGATTCATAAGCCCACCAACAGCTCACACCCTCAGTATGGAAAAGCTACAGGCACTCAATTCCAGCCCAGCCCATGAGAGCAGACATGGGGGCTAAAGCCTGAAAAGCCACAGGTGCACTGCCCTAGTAGAGGTTTTCCATGAGCCTCTGCCTCTGCAGCAGGCTACTCCCCCTTCCTACTACCCACCACCCTCCCACCACCCTACTGCCAACCTACTCCCCACTCTACCCACCCCTTTTCCTTCCAACCCCAACCCCCTCCTGCCATGATTAAATCACCTCCCACCAGGCCCCACCTCCAACATTAAGGATTACAATTCACATGAGTTTTGGTAAAGAAACACAACCAAACTGTTTGGGTGAGGGAGAAGGGACAAAATGGAGGAAGGTGAACAAGATGGCACAGTCCCGATTGCTTCCGGGTTCTTCATCACCAACTTTCCTGTGCCCAGGAAAGTGCAGGACAACCGAGCGTGCGCCAGGTGACGTCAATCCGAAGAGATCGAAACTTACCCAGCCACGCCTATGGAGACATCCCTATCACGCCCTTATCCCGCCCACTGCCTTCCCCCTTCGAGTGCCAATGCATAAAAGTCCGCCGCCGGCAGGAGCCCGTGTGACTTCTTCGGCCCCCGCATTCGTGGACCAGAGAACCTCACCCGAGAGCGCCGGCGTGACTTCCCTGGCCCCCCACACCTGAGGACCAGAGAACCTCGCCTGAGAGTGTGCGCATATTTGCAATAAAAGACTGCCACTTTCTTATGTACTTTGGCCTCATGTTTAATTATTTAGCTCTCCTAAATTAAATTAAATGAAACAAAACACAAACCATATTATTCTGACCCTGATACCCCAGAATCTCATGTCCTTCTCACACAGCAAACTACATTCAGGCCTTTTCAAAAGTTTCCTTACGTCTTAACTCATTCCAGCATTAACTCAAACGTAAAAAGAATTCAACATCTCATCTGAGATAAGTCTACAGTCCCTTTTGCCAATGACTCCCTGAATTTAAAAGGATGTTCTTTTCTTTCAGGGTACAATGATGGTACAGGCATTGGGTAAGCTTTCTCAATTCAAAGGGAAGAAATTTCCCAGAAAAAAACACAAATAGGACCACAGGCCCAAATGCAAGTCCAAAACCCAGGAGGCCACTATTCATTCAATCTCAGAGCTCTAAAATCATGAAGAGAATTCACTGTCACAAGCACAGCAATAAGGAGGTGGTGTTTAACCATTTGTGAAGGATCCATCCCCCACCACCACTTTTCACCCCTCACCCCCACCATAATCCCCTCATTCTCCCTACCCCCCACCTTCCAACCCCCACTCTCTGCCATGATTAAATCACCCTCCTCCAGATCCAAACTTTATCATTCTGTCCCTGACTCCCAATTCTCATGTCCTTCTCACATTGTAAAATACAATGATGCTTTCCCTACAGTCCCCCCAGATCTTGTATCATTCCAGCATTTATACAAATGTCCAAAGCTTAAAGTCTCATCTGACACAAGGCTACAGTCCCTTAGGTCCATGAGTCGCTGAACTATAAAAGCAAGTTAACTACTTCCAAGGTATAATGCTTGTGCAGACAATGGGTAAGCATTCTCAGCCTAAAGGAAGACTTTTGCCAGAAAGAACAAAACACAGACAGGACTTACAGGCCCCATGAAACTCTAAACCCAGAAGGCCAGTCATTCATTCCTACAGTTCCAAAATCACCCTTTTTGAAACCTTGTCCCACATCCAGGGCACAGGGATGTGAGGTCTGGTCTCTGAAGGCCTTGGGCTGCTCTGCCCCTGTGGCTTTGCAGGGTTTATGCCCTATCGCTGCCCTCATGGGCTGGGCTGGTGTTGAATGTCTGTAGCTTTTCCCGAATGATGGTACAAGCTGTTGGTGGGTCTATGAATCTGGGGTCTGCATGGTAGTGGCCTCCACTGTGGGGGCTCCAACCCCATATTTTCCTTCTGCACTCCTCTAGCAGAGGTTTCTTTTTTTTTTTTTTTTTGAGATGGAATCTCGCTCTGTCGCCCAGGCTGGAGTGCAGTGGCCGGATCTCAGCTCACTGCAAGCTCCGCCTCCCGGGTTTGCGCCATTCTCCTGCCTCAGCCTCCCGAGTAGCTGGGACTACAGGCGCCTGCCACCACGCCCGGCTAGTTTTTTGTATTTTTTAATAGAGACGGGGTTTCACCAGGTTAGCCAGGATGGTCTCGATCTCCTGACCTCGTGATCCGCCCGTCTCGGCCTCCCAAAGTGCTGGGATTACAGGCTTGAGCCACCGCGCCCGGCTCTAGCAGAGGTTTCTCATGAGGCTCTGCGTTTTTGGGATGCTTTTGTCTGGTAACCCAGGCATTTCCATACATCTTCCAAAGTCTATAGAGAGGCTCCCAAGCCTCTAGTCTCATGATCCATCCACCCAATGGCTTAACACTATGAGGAAGTTACCAAGACTTCCAACTTGCACCCTCTGAAGCAGTGACCCAAGATGCATCTGTGCATTTTTAGCCGTGGCTGGAGCTGGAGCTGCAGGGCTGCAGGCAGCAGTGCCCTGATGTTGCACATAGAGGGGAGTCACAGGACTGGCCCAGGAAACCATTCTTCTCTCCTAGGCCCAGGGCCTGTGACAGCAAGGGCTGCTGCAAAGGTCTCTGAAATGCCTTCAAGGCCTTTTCCTGTTTTCTTGGTTATTAGCACTGGGCTTCTTTTTACGCAAATTTATAAAGCCTTCCTGAATTTTCTCCCGGAAAGTCAGCTTTTCTTTTTGACACTTGGCCAGGCTGCAAATTTTCCAAAATTTTGAGTTCTGTTTCTCATTTAATATAAGAGTCAGGACTCATTTAATGTAAGTCCCATCCAGAGGTCATTTTCTTGGTCACACATCAGAGCACAGGCTATTCGATGCAGACAGGACACCTCTTGAGCTTTACTTCCTAGAAGTTCATTCCACCAGATACGCACTAAGTCAAAATCCTCAAGTTTAAAGTTTCACAGATCTCCAGGGCAGGGTCACCGTGCAGTCACATTCTTTGCTACAGCAAAACAAAAGTAACCTTGGCTTCTGTTCCCATTAAGTTCCTCATTTTTATCTGAGACCTTCTAAGTCTGGCTTTCACCGACCATTTTCCTGTGAGCCTTCTGATCACAAGTATTTAACAATTCTTTACAAAGATCCAAACTTCCCTCATCTTCCTGTCTTCAAAGCCCTCCAAACTCTCCCAACCTCTGTCTGCTACCCTCTTCTGAAACTGCTTCTACATTATCAGCTATCTTTGCTGCAGCCTGGCAACGTGGTAAAGGAAGACAAGTCCATTTTCAGGGGGGAAAATTCAAGAAGGCTTCAGATACTTGAATGAAAAGAAGCTAAGTGCAGATTGCCAAGACATTTGGGAAAAGGCCTAGAAGACATTTCATACATCCACTTCCCGGTACTAATTTTCTGTGTGATCGAAAGAAAAGGGGTTTAATTGGCTCATGATTCTGTAGGCTGTAAGGAAGCATAGTGGCTTCTGCATCTGAGAGGACTCAGGAAGCCTCCCGATCATACGAGATTGTCATGGGGCAATGAGATGATTCTTGTGGCAGGAGTAGGAGCAAGATAGAGAGAAAAAAGAGCTGCCATGCCCCATTATGCAAGCAGATCTCATGAGAACTCACTATCACAAGGACAGCATCAAGAAGATGGTGCTTAACCATTGGTGAAGGATTCGCCCCCACCCCCAACTCCCACTGTTTCCAGACAGAAGCCTGCTGCAGAGACAGAGCCTCTTGGAAAACCTCTTCTAGGGAAGTGTGGAAGGAAAATATGGGCTTGGAGCCCCCATGCAGATGGCCACCAACCTCCAGACCCTAGATTCACAGACGCACCAACAGCTCACATCCTCAGTGTGGAAAAGCTGTAGGTAGTCAACACCAGTCCAGCCCATGAGAGCAGCCACAGGGGCTAAACCCTGTAAAGCCACAGGTGCACTGCCCTAACAGAGGTTTTCCATGAGCCACTGCCTCTGCAGCAGGTTACTCCCCCTTCCTACTACCCCACATCCTCCAATTACAATTCCACATGAGTTTCACAGGGACACACAGCCAAACCATGTTATTCTGACCCTGATACCCCAGAATCTCATGTTTTTCTCACAGAGCAAAATAGAATCATGCCTTTTCAAAATTTTCCAAAAGTCTTAACTCATTCCAAATGTAAAAAGTTCAAAGTCTCATCTGAGACAAGGCTACAGTCTCTTCTGCCTATGAGTCCCTGAATTCAAAAGGGATTTCTTTTCTTTCAAGGTACAATGATGGTACAGGCATTGGGTAAGCTTTCTCAATCCAAAGGGAAGAAATTTCCCAGAAAAATAACACAAATGTAAGTCCAAAACCCAGCAGGACAGTATTCACTCAATCTTAAAGCTCCATAATCATCAAGAGAACTCACTATCATGCGGACAGCACTAAGGTAACACAGCACTAAGTGTTTAATCATTTGTGAAGGATCTGCCCCCATCCTCATCTTTCAACCCCACCCCCAAAATAATCTCCACCATTCTCCCCACACCCTTACCTCCAACACCCATGCTTCACCATGATTAAATACCTTCCACCAGGTCCCAACTTTCACATTCCCCATTACAATTCCACATGAGTATCAGTAGGGACACAGAGCCAAATCATATTGTTCTGACCCTCATTCCCCCAAATCTCATATCCTTGTCACACTGCAAAATACAATGATGCTGAGAGGAGCCGGGCACATTCCTCAGCCCCGGGCTCAAAACAAACAAGCCCAGTACAAACACATCCCATCCTCCCATCCCACCACATATCGCCATATATCTCTCAAACTTCCTGAGCCCAGTACAAACACATCCCATCCTCCCATCCCACCACATATCTCTCAAACTTCCTGAGCCCAGTACAAACACCACCTGGAAGGTCTCCGATAAGGAGACAGCCGTTCAAGGTTTTACTGAAAGCGCGGGAACCGAAAGAATTCCTTTGTTCCCCTGTAACTTTTGGGCTCTAAAAAAGCAAGCACTCGCATGGTTCAGGGCCCTCTTGTATGCTGTGTAATGGAGGGACCAGGTCGAACTTGTCATAAAGATCCTTGCCACTTGGCTTTGACTCTGGACTCTGGTGGTCTTCTTTGGGGAACAGAGGGTCTGGGCACAACATCGCCTTCGTTACAGTCCCCCAAAGTCTTAACTCATTCCAGTATTTACTGAAGTGTCCTAAGCCCAAAGTTTTATCTGACACAAGGCTGCAGTCCCTTCTGCCCCTGAGCCTCTGAAATACAAAGTAAGTTAACTACTTTCAAGGTACAATGATTGTACAGGCATTGGGTAAGAATTCCCAGCCAAAAGAAAAACCTTTGCCAGAAAGAAGCACAAAACACGGATGGGACTTACAGACCCCATGCAAGTCAAAAACCCAGCAGACCAGTCATTCCATTGTACAGCTCAAATCATCTCTTTCAGTCTAAATCCCACATCCAGAGCACAGGGGTGTGATGGCTGGGCTCCCAAGGCCTTGGGCAGCTCTGCACTTGCGGCTTTGCAGGGTCTTTACCCACAGCTGCCCTCATCGGCTGGGCTAGTGTTGAGTACCTGTAACTTTTCCACACCAAGGGTGCAAGCTGTTCGTGGGTCTATGAATCTGGGGTTTGCAGAATGATGCCTCCATGTGTGAGGGTTCCAACCCTATATGTTCCTTCTGTACTGCCCTAGTAAAGGTGT